>NC_137681.1:24182428-24187428 GCF_963989245.1 Nansenia antarctica | reverse complement strand
TCGACGGGCTGGGAGGGTGGCACGGATGGTACAGGTCTCCGCCCGCTGTGAACAAGACTTCTGCCTTTGAGTTTCCCCTCAGGCTTTCTGAACAAGTAAAGGCCAAGCCTGGTCTGGTCTGCGTGAGCTGACACATACAGTAGTAGACTAACGCAAGACAGAGCAACAAAGAACCGTTGTTTTTTTCGACGCATCAATTTTTCAACGGCCCAGAGATGGTTGTCGATGATTTGGAGTAGTTCAAGGTGCCCCCCTCCCACCACCCTCACCCCCACACACATCCCCCCCCCCCTTTGTATCTCTCTCTCTATCTCATGGGTCCTTGGCCACTGGCAGAGAAACCGGTATTCCACAGGGATCCCATGTCTGTTCTTTTCTCTCTATTGTACAGCACATATGTGACACATATGGCTGAGATCACCCCCCCCCCCACCTGCCCCCCCCATCCACCCCTCTACCCACCCCACCTCGCCACATCTAATATATCACCCCCCCCCCTACCTGCCCTCCTCCCCCCATCCACCCCTCTACCCACCCCACCTCTCCACATCTATTATATCCCCCCCCCTACCTGCCCTCCTCCCCCCATCCACCCCTCTACCCAGCCCACCTCTCCACATCCGTTATATCACTCCCCCCCCCCAACCTGCCCTCTCCCCTTCCACCCCTCTACCCAGCCCACCTCTCCACATCCACTATAGCTTCTCATGCCAAACTCCCTTATACATTAGATTTTATGTATGTCAGAAGAATTTAGAAATGTCAGAGGAGACGTCTACAGCGATAAATTATAGTAAAAGGCTACGGTTCTCTGGTCCCCCCCCCCCCCCCCCCCCCCACACACACACACACACACACACACACACACACACACACAAACTCTACAGTGAATCAAAAACAGACACTGCATAAACATAGCTCCGGCTTTCCCCTCCAAACTGCCATTTAAGTAGTAGAGGGAGGCTCTTAACATAGCACAAGTTGCGTAGCACAAAGACATTACTTCAGGAGTTATATTTACATATAGAGGAAATTCCCAATAAAAGATTTCTTGCGATGACTATCGTGGGATGGGTGTGTGTGTGTCCATTTGTAGCATCGTAGCTAGCTCCATTGTGAGGACTTAACCCTCAGGCATTCCAGCCATGCCTTGTCTTTCAGCAACACAACTAGAGAGAGTCACAAGAACCACTCACTCTGATCTGAACACACAGCCTGGGCCACTCCAAGCGACATTACCTCACTCTCCAAGTACTGACATTGCCTCTTGAAATGCTGGGAGAGTGTGTACAGTCACAGAGTGTGTGTGTGTTGTTAGATGATGTGTGCGTGAGTGTGTGTGTGTGTGTGTGTGTGTGTGTTTTGGATGATGTGGATGTGCGTGTGCGTGTGCGTGTGTGTGTGTGTGTGTGTCGTTAGTGGGTGGTAGGGGGGAGAGCGTGGGTGAGGCAGAAGTGTCGACACAGAGGATCGCCTCTCATTCCAGCCCACCCTCGCTCCTCGGCCTGTGTGTGGCTAACAGATGTTCACTCTCCTAAAACGTAAGCCTTAAACCACTCCCTCTCTCTCCTTTTCTCCCCTCCCTCCGTCCCTCCCTCCTCCCTCCCTCCCCCCCCTCCCTTCCACATCTACACCCAGAGAACAGCTCGAGAGGGTCTCTTTGCGGAGTCCTGCTCCAGAGTAAAAGATGTGTTCACACACTCCTGCATGGCCCCCCGGCCGCCGAGACAGCGATTTCTCTCTAAGACATTACAGACTAATTACTGCCGATGAACCCTGAATAGGGAAAGGATGTAGGCATGAAATTCAGCTCTCAGCGCTTCCCCTGAGGGGTTTCCCCGCCTCTCCGTCAGCACATAGAGAGAGAAAGAGAGACAGCCAGAACAGACAGCAGCCAACCAGTAACAGATCCCAGACACCTCCTCTCCTCTGCATTAATTAGGATGTTAACCAACTATCCGACGGATTAAGAATTCAACTCGTTACGCAGAGAAACGTTTCTGACAGGGTTTCTCTGATGGCGAAGGGTGGGTTGATGGTTGATAGAGCCGTCAAAATCTTCGGCTGTCGGCGATGTTACGGCTAATGACTCGGGGGGGGGGGGGGTGGGGGGGGGGGGGGGTGGGGTGGGGGGGGGGGGGGGGTGAAACACTTTGTAGTGTGAAAAGAGAGATGTCACGGGAATGACAAGACCAGGAAAAAAAACACAGAAATCAGGTCAAAGTCACACTTGACCCTTGCTGTCAGAGATACCCGGAGATGACGACGCACTTGTTTATACAGATAACTACAGAGACACACTAGGCGTTGAGGCAGAGTGACACACTACTCAAACTACTCCCGTGGCTAGCTACCCCCACCCTAGCTACCCCCACCTCTAGCTACCCCCCCACACTCTAGCTACCCCCACCCTCTAGCACCCCCACCTCTAGCTATCCCCCATTGCTACTTATGGTCTTATGGACTGTTGAGGCTATCCAGCTGCTAGCCACAGTGAATTTACACTTTAACAATTTACACTGTATACATTTAAACATGAACGTGGATGAATGTTTGTTGTATGTAGTGGGGCTGAGTGTATAGTACTGTATGTGTATGTTTATTTGCAAATGACCAAATACCACCGACCGAAATCACGTCTGGTCTTGTTCTACGAACGACCTTTGCCCTAGTGGGATAGACACGGGGTCAAAGGGGGGGATCTATGACGGTGGTCTCCCTGTCAGAGTCTGAGAAGAATTCTGACTCAGACTTTCTGAGAGGGATTGAGGTCGAAGGCCACTCCACCCCCCGTCTCGTTGGCTAGCTAGAACCCCACCCTCCCCCCCTCTCCATAACTGCTCACCCCAATAACACAGAGTGGGGGTCAATCCTTTGTCTTCCAGTTATGGATTATGGAAGGGGGGGGTGGTGGGGTGGTTGGGAGGAATGTGCACTATTTCACTCTCATTGTTACGGTGAGCACAGCAGGGAGCCAATCAGACAAAGAGAGGGGGGAGGAGGAGGAGGAGGAGGAGGAGGAGGAGGAGGAAGGAGGAGGAGGGAGGAGGGAGGAGGGAGGAGGAGGAGGAGGAGGAGGAGGAGGAGGTGCAGTCTGTCAGACACAGATACAGTCTTTCATACCAAACATCCATCCAGTGGATTAAAGAGCCTGACATATTTATAGTAGTGTGTGTGTGTGTGTGTGTGTGTGTGTGTGTGTGTGTGTGTGCGTGTGTTGGAGACAGAGGGAGTGTACATATGATTAAAATAACATACTTCCATCCTGGCTGGATTCCCTTAAACCCAGCAGTAAATCCTAACAGCAGACAGGGGTTCAGAGTGACTAGGCTAGACCGTCCTCTTCATCAGCATGGCTGCCTTAGTTTACGGGACATCATTAATCAGCCATATTTGAGATTTGTGTCTTTTTTTTTCGTCTTAAAAAAACGAACTCCTACGTAAGCTCAACTTGAACTATCCATTCCAGTCCTCTCATGGTCATTCATTTCCTGTTTCCTTTTTCATACTTTTTGTAGAAAGCAAATCATTTCTACGGCGTTCTATTTTTGTATTTTTTCCAGGATATGTCATCATGACGTAAGTATGTTCGCATGAAGATGAATAATAATCAAAAAATACACAGTCGTAACAAAGCTGATGTGTGTTGTCATTGGAGACAATCAAAACACAGCTGACCTTTCCACTGTTGAGTCTAAACCAATCCAAACGCTGGTCGCAGACAACACACACACACACACCACACACCACACACACACCACACACACACACACACACACACACACACACACACACACACACACACCACACACACATACACACACACACACACACACACACACACCACACACACACACACACACTCACACACACAGGAGAGGATAGGTGGAGAGGAGGCAGACGGAAGGTATTTCTCTCTCTCTCCATCAAGCAACTTACTGTGTGAGGAAATATCTTCGCACCATCTCACTGAGTATAAACGCATCAGTCTTCTAACGCTGGTTCCAAAAACACGCACGCACGCACACACACCCCACCCCCCCCACACACCCCACCCCCACACACACACACACCACACACACACACCCCACCCCCCCCACACACCCCACCCCCACACACACACACACCACACACACACACACCACCCCCCCCCCCCCCCCCCCCCACCTGGGCTGGTGTGCACCTGAGACGTCCCAGAAGTCCCGGTGGCCTAGTTTAGTTGAGGCTTTAACCTCTTCTAATCCCTGCTTAAGAGCCAACGTCTCCCTGCCTGCTGGAGGCCTCTGGGGCTTAGCGGAGACAAACCAGCCCAGCCCAGCCTGGTCCGGCCCGGACTGGACGGATTCAGCGGACTGCCCGTAGCCCCCCCCCCCCCCCCCCCCGGAGTTATCCTCTCAATAAAACTTCAAAGGGACATTCCTGGTTCTCATCTCTCCACCGGGCCAATGAGGTGATGATATGGCTAAGATGTCAGAGCGGGGGGCAGAGTAGGGGCAGCGCGGTTGAGGATGGGGCCAGGGCTTTGTGTGTGTGTGTGTGTGTGCGTGTGGGGGTGTATGTGTGTGTGTGTGTGCATGCGTAGGGTGTATGTGTGTGTGGGGGGGGTGTATGCGTGTGCGTGTGTGCGTGGGGTGTATGTGTGTGTGTGTGTGTGTGTGTACATGCCTGCGTGTGTGTGTGTGTGTAACACCCCCCCCCCCCCCCCCCCCCACTCTAAGCCATGGTGGCAGGGGTTGTCAGTGGTCATTGGAGGGGTCGGTCGTTTGACGACACAGGAGTGTGAGCGGTAGAAACATCAGGGCCGGCGATGACATGCAAAAATGCCTCATTTCAGAGGGATGTTTTCTCTCTCAGAAAGATCCTGTCCGTAGCCATTCATTGCTCCCAGATTCCCATTGATGTGAAAGATAGCTAAGCTCTTGATAAGGGGACAGCTGGAGAAAGACCCCTGAAAGCCCAGGAATTCACGCTGGGACGCATTTAGTTTCGAGACCCAAAAG
>NC_137681.1:24173161-24182228 GCF_963989245.1 Nansenia antarctica | reverse complement strand
TGCGGCATACACCCTGGTTGGTCCGTCAGACGCATAGCGGGTTAGCTGAGGTCACACATGCATCACTTATGTCCTGATTTAAGAGAAAGGGGGGGGGGGTTAGTCTTTGCCCTCTTATAGCTGATTGAGACACTACAGTGAGTGTTTGTGTGGGTGGGAGGGGGCGGCAGTGTGTGTGTGTGTGTGTGTGTGTGTGTGTGTGTGTGTGTGTGTGAGGGAGGGGGGGACGACGACAACGATCTTTATGAGTGTCATGAGACTTTCATGAGTTCCCTGCCTGCAGTCTCCCCTCGAATGAATTATTCCCTCTGATTAAACACACTATGTGAGCTGTAGAATGGGCTGGCACTGGGGCCTTGTGACTTGTGGCCGTAAATTGAGGCCTTGTGGAATTCTGCTAACGGCTAACGCTACGTTAGCACACCCACTCTCCTCCAGCTGAAACAGGAGAGGAGAGAGCCTCGGGTTCGGAGGCTCGTGAAGATGGGTTATCAACGTCGTTATGAATCAAGAGCCGCTATTACGAGTCGACACGTCTTACAGCGTGACACTCGAGGTACCGTTCGGTCGTAAATAAAAGCGCAGAGGCGACGTTTATAAGGACGCGATTTATGAGGGTTGAGTGAGGGATGTGGACGAGGAGAGAGAGGAGGAGGAGAGGAGGGCAGGGTCGAGGGGAGGGGAGGGGAGGTCGTACGCTTGTTGAGGAGGGGGGAGGCGGGGGGGGAGGGGGTGGGGACTCTAAAAAGAGAAAGCGCTGCCCTCAAAACCAGCTCTCGACTCTGAGGCGCGTTAAAAGAAAAATAATCGGAGAGAGAGGAAAAAAAAGATGGTCGCTTCAGTGCTCTGTGTGCACTCCAGTATTTTCCACTGTCCCTCTGTTAAACAATCAGACATCTGTTTTTCGCTGGGTTTTGGTCTAGGTTTGGCCCAGTCCTGGCTTGGATGAGAGACGGCCTCCTCTCCCTCCCACCCTCCCTCCCTCCCTCCCTCCCCCTCCAGGACACACCGCCACCAGAGCCAATGAACCGGCTCCGTTACAGACAACTCCTTCACAGTTCCAAAACCAACCATTTTGCATAAGTATTTTCCAACCCCTTGTATAAATACATTTTATAGTCGCCGGCACACTCCCAAAACAACACTGCGGTTGGCGAGTTCAGCGTTCCTGAGAAAAAAGCGTTCGGGTAGGAGGAGGTGGCGAGGACACCATCAGCTACGGCGTTGACACATTTGAACTCCCTGCGTTTCGGGAAATCCTTTCGAGAGAGAGAGAGAGCTAGTTAGCTGTAATTCAATAATGTCCCCAAATCGCTTTAAGCCATTATAATTAGGTTAGATTTAATCCACTTAAGCGTGAGAATGCAGGATAGAAACACACACACACAGCCCGACCGACGGTGTTGTTATAGAACGTGGAATTCAAAAGTCAACAGTTAACGGTTCTGTGACGTTCTAACGTTCTAGATGACTGAAGGGTAGAACGCGTTGACCCTTGACCTCGCTGACAGGGGCAGGCTGATAAGGAGCACGCACGGTAACCGCTGAAGGACGGTTAGGGTTCAGATAGTGACCGCTGAAGGACGGCTGCGGTCTGATAAGGGATGTAAAACTCCTGCCCTCGAGCCTCACTCCCACAGATAACCGCCGTCTCAGGTCGAGCTGGGTCAAACCTTTTCTTCACACACACACACACACGTGCGCGCACACACACACACACACACCCTCCTCCCTGTCTCCTCCTGACATCTGGATAATGCTGGCATCCGTCTTCCAGGAGCCTAGTAATCTGTGAGAGTGGAGAGAGAGAGAGGGAGAAAGAGTGAGAGAGGGAGAGGGAGAGGGAGAGGGAGGGAGAGAGAGGGGGAGAGAGAGAGAGGGAGAGGGAGAGGGAGGGAGGGAGGGAGAGAGAGGGAGGGAGAGGGAGGGAGGGAGAGGGAGAGGGAGGGAGAGAGGGAGAGAGAGGGAGGGAGAGGGAGAGGGAGAGGGAGGGAGGGAGAGAGGGAGAGAGAGAGGGAGGGAGAGGGAGAGGGAGAGGGAGGGAGGGAGAGAGAGAGGGAGAGAGAGAGGGAGGGAGAGGGAGAGGGAGAGAGAGAGGGAGAGGGAGGGAGGGAGAGAGGGAGAGAGAGAGGGAGAGAGAGAGGGAGGGAGAGGGAGAGGGAGAGAGAGGAGGGAGAGAGAGGGGGAGGGAGAGAGTGAAAGGGAGAGAGGGAGAGAGAGACACACAGAGAGAGGGAGAGAGAGACACACAGAGAGAGGGAGAGAGAGAGAGACACACACAGAGAGAGGGAGAGAGAGAGAGAGGCCAGACCAGAGCAGAGGAACACAACAGTCTGCTGTCTGCCACCATCCGACAACATCGTCTCCCCCAGCGAACACAGACGTCTCTCCCACGTTAGTCAGATAAGACCAAGACCCCGCCCACTAAATGTCACAACCTCCTCCCAGGCTATCACATAGGAGCCCGGAGTAACAACAGCTCCAACCTGGCCTTACTGGGAGTGGATTTACTGAGTAAAGTCTTTATGTTATTATGATTTGATTCAAGCTAATCACACAGCCGCGAGGTGGAGCTCAGAATCAGAAGCATGCGGTGTGCAAACACTAGAGGGTGGGGGGGGGGGGGGGGTTGGGGAGGTGGGGGGGGGGGGGGGGGGCGGAGTGGGACGGGAGCGGGGGAGTACTATGGGAGATGATGGACGGAAAGTAAAGCCAATGTCGATGTGCCATCCGTTTTCAGCTGTCTTTCTATTGGCTTTAATGAATACATAGAAGGCCGAGTTTGACACAGACCCTTTTCGTGCATTCGGGCAAGCAGTGTCTGGGGGAGGGGACGACTAAAATGTCACCGCAGACTCTGTCGTGCCTCTAGCCTGTCCTGGGTGCTCTGGCCTCTGCTCTGTGCTCTACACACCACCTCTGAAAGCCTCTGAACTCCTCGGCTGGCTGTCCCTACGGCGTCTGGCTCCGCCCAGCCAAGACATGGTCTCTGTGGGGTCCTCGGGGAGAGTCTGATGAAGTGCCTGTTTAAAAATGCAGAGGAAGCTCAGCCCCAACAGGACTAAAACCTTGCCTCTCCTCCCTCCCTCTCACCCTCTCTCCCTTTCTGATCTTTCTCCCTCCCTCCCTCCCTCCCTCCACCCTCACTCTCTCCTCTCTCCTAATCCCCCCTCTCTCTCTCCTCTCTCCTCGTCCCCTATAACTCACTCCCTCCTTCTCTCTCTCTCTCTCTCTCTCTCTCTCTCTCTCTCTCTCCTCTCTCCTCGTCCCCTATAACTCTCTCCCTCCTTCTCTCTCCCTCTCTCTCTCTCTCTCTCTCTCAAAAACTGTTTTGTGGGTGAGGTGTGAATTATTAATAAGCTCCGCAGCCAAGAGAGACCAGGAACCCTCTTCATCCCTTCATCCCCAAAATACAGCTTTGGAAAAAGGGGCTTGAATAAATAATGAATGCCAGGGGGCTGAAATCCACTCCACTCTGCCCCTCCCCCCGACCCCCACCCCCCACCCCTCACCCCCCACCCCTCACCCCCTTCTCCTCTCAGCCTACAGGGAGTCATTAAAATGTCTGTATCGTTCGGAGTCTCGGAGTGTTTAAAGCTTAACGTTAACGCGCTCACTCATTCACTGTCTACCTGTCACCCTCTTACTCCCTACCCAGCAACAGGGTCATCATCACTGAGGATAATACACACACACACACACATACACACATGCAGACACATACACGTGCACGAGTAGGTGCACACACTCACGCACACACACACACACGCACACAAACGCAGACACACGAATGCACACACATACACACGCACAAGTAGGCGCACACACACTCGCGCGCACACACACACACACACACACACACACACACACACACACACACACACACACGGATACATACACACACATACACACACACCCACACCACTACTACTACCACAACTACACAGTGTCCTTCACAGTAAGAAACACTCAGCTGTAGGCTCTGCTCTCTGAGGAGTCTGGGAAAAAACCCCTGCCCTGTGACTACCAGCATGACTTAATATAATAACATCATATAATATACGCCATTTAGCTGAGGCTTTTATCCAAAGCGACTCACGGACATTGAAGTGAGAGCCTACATTTGTCAGTATGTATACTGTATAGCCTCTGGTCCCGGCGGTGACACTGGTTCGTTGTGTGGAAATCAAGAACACTCTCATATTAGTGCAACACACCACAAAGGAAACGGTTCATCTATCCATCTCAGCCTCGCGGCAAGATGATGGATTTCTGGAACCTCCCTCTCCTTCTAGGTTGTTCTCTGAGGACAGGAGGAGAGAGAGGAGAGGACGGCTCTGCCAGGGAGCTCCGGGGAGGCGCTCACCCCCACACCTCAGCTGTGAGCGGGCCCGGATCAGAGACCAGAGAGGTGCATCTGTGCATTCCTCTGCCCCCCCCCCCCCCCCCCCCACCTTGTCCAAACCTGGAGGAGGGGGGTGGAGGGGGGTGTACCTGGCCGCTCCTCAAAGACCCGGGCACCTTTGATGCTTACCCAAGTTCACACACTCACACACGCATGCGCATGCGCACGCGCACGCACACGCACACACACACACACACACACACACACACACACACACACACACACACACACACACACACCACACCACAGGCTGTAGAGGATCGGGGGAATAAGGACAGGGTGTTAACTCCCCTGGGCAGAGCATCAGAGGACACCTGCCCGCCCGGCTGTGACTCCGCCTCCGCTGGCATCGCCGTGGCAACGCATCAGGACTGGCACCACTACACACACCATCACACACTACACACACCATCACACAGACCAGCACACACTACACACGCTATCACACACACACACACACACCATCACACACTACACACACCATCACACACTACACTCGCTATCACACACACCAGCACACACTACACACGCCATCACACACACACCATCACACCCTACACACGCCATCACACACACACCATCACACACTACACACACCATCACACAAACACACCATCACACACTACACACGCTATCACACACACACCATCACACACTACACACACTATCACACACACCCTCACACACCATCACACACACTACACACACTACAAACCATGACACACACCATCACACACTGCCAAAAGAAGAAACAGGGACTCTGTCACTCCTGAGAACCAACATGTCTATGAACACACACATGGGTGATCAAATCCTGGAAAAAAGGGATCAGCTGGGTTGGGTGTGCGGCCAGTTGTGGTGCCAAGGTGCCATTCACTGTGATTGGTGGAGAAGAGGTCGCGACCCCCATCAGGTTGTAGTGCAGCAGTAAAGCAGAGGTTTGAGTGGCGTAAAACAGCCTTACGAGAGGAAACCAGCCCTTCACCATCCCTTCTCTTCTGTACGCCGTTTTACAGTGGAAACAACGGGGTGTTTAGAGGTGTAATACCTTCTGGAAGGTTCTGCGTTCTCAAAGCATGAGGTCAGACTGACACAGACTCCGAAACACAGGTCCCCAAAACTCATCACAACACTACGATTGATCATATTTTCACTTGATGTGTATTATGACTTCATTCATAATTGAATGAATTCAACGGATTCAAGGCTTTTGGGGGGTGTACTTGTATATTGGATGTGTTTAATGTCAGTACCGAGAAAACGTGATACAAAATCAAAACATTCTTCTTATTATTATTATTGTTGTTGTACTAGGGTTTAATTATTAGTTGTGTTGTGTTTTTAGGGCATTTCTGCTTTATTGGGATAGAGAATGTAGAGATTGACAGGAAGGATGGGTGAGAGAGAGAGGGGGCCTGTTTCTTTGGAGGTCTGTTTCTTTGGGGGGGTCTATTTCTTTAGGGGTCTGTTTCTTTGGGGGGGTCTGTTTCTTTAGGGGTCTGTTTATTTGGAGGTCTGTTTCTTTGGAGGTCTGTTTCTTTAGGGGTCTGTTTATTTGGAGGTCTGTTTCTTTGGGGGTCTTTATCTTTGGGGGGTTTTATCTTTGGGGGTCTGTTTCTTTGGGGGCGTCTGTTTCTTTGGGGGGGGGTCTGTTTCTTTGGGGGTCTGTCCTCTCCTCACCTGGTGTAGACGCCGTTCTTGCGGCAGAAGGAGTTCTTGACGGACAGGCGTCGGTTGTTGAGCTCCAGGGCAGGGAAGCGGCCTTCGTCCAGGCTGACCATGTCGCCGTGCGTCAGGGCATTGCAGTTGGAGTTGTTCCCTGGGGAGACGTAGGGAGACAGAGACACTGTGTGACCACAGGTCGCGCCGCCGACAGGAACCACGGTTAGTCACACACGGAGGAAGAGGACGGAGGTCGGAGGTCATGCAGCTGTCATCATGGACGGGAAGGCTGGCGGAGGAAGGAAATCGGAGGTCCCCGGAGGGGGGGGGGGGGGGGGTTGTTGTCGTTGAGTGTCCACGAAACGGAATGAGGCACGGTATCAAAAAAGGGAGTGTTCCGTTTTGGCCGTTTTCGTACGGGTTCGATACCGTTCCTTATTCTGTTCCGTGCGTTCCAACGAGCCCCCCTGTCCCCCGTCCTCCGATTTCTACCTCCGCCAGCCTCCCCTGGTGTGTACACGTCGTGTTGGATTACAGAAACAACACTGTATGAGTTCTACAACAACAGAACCAAGGTCAAAGGTGACTGAAGGACCTACTGTGAGACGTTGCGTGAGGGACATTCCACTCCAGCTACAGTATACAGTACATGCATATCTGCTATCCCCAAAACATTGACGCTTACATGCAAGAGGCAAGACTGAACATAAACACAACGTTTAACCCAGACAGGACCCCCCAACCCCCAGACAGGACCCCCCCACCCCCCCGACAGGCCCCCCCACCCCCGAGGTCAACAATCAGCTGAAACCCACAGCCATAGCGCTGGAGGAGGACACATTCTACAGATTGTAATCTAACATTGAGTTGGTTCATCAGCAGATCGCGTATCCACTGCCCCCTAGCACCCACCCACCCATCCACACACACACACACACACACACACCCACACACACACACACACACACACACACACACACACACACACACACACACACACACACACACACACACACACTGTCTGAGAAAGAGGTATTCTTGAGATTGGAATCTAACATTGATTTGTGATGTTCCTCTGACCCCAGCCCCTCCCCTCGTTGGTGCATTAGACGATCTCCCATCAACCCCCGGCTCCCCCCAAACCCCCCCCCCCCCCCACCCCCTCCTGACATAGTGGACAGGTCTAGGGACAGTTGGGGCCAATCAGTGGTTATGCAAACACATAGCTGTGTAATAGGGGTGTGTGTGTGTGTGTGTGTGTGTGTGTGTGTGGTGGGGGGGGGGGGGGTAGAAAGAAGGCTGTGAATTGAGAGTGTCTTTTGTGTGAAGTGAGAAGAGGCCTCTTGTGTTTCCTCTCTCAGTCAGGGAAGTGGGCAGTGACCCGTGGGACGGCCTACCCTGGCACTAACACACACACACACACACACACACACACACACACACACACACAAGGCTCAGAAATGCTGTTCACTGGCACTAACACACACACTACGCTCAGCGCTGAGTGCAGGAAATACACACTGATGTCATAGCTGATCTGCCTGCTAAACTCGGCACCCCCCTACTCCTGCTATGTCTCTCTCTGTCTCTCTCTTCTCTCTCTCTTTTTCCCCTCCCTCTCTCTCTCTCTTTCTCCTCTCTCTCTTCATCCCTCTCTCTATCTCTCTCTCTCTGACCAATCGAATTAGACCACATCTACCAGAAATATGCACTTAGTCTCCAAATGAGTTTAGACCTCACTGTCCCTGCTATGAACCCACTCTCTATCTCTCTCCCTCTCTCTCTCTCCCTCTCTCTCTCTCCCTCTCCCTCTCTCTATCTCTCTCGTTCTACTCCTCTCTCTCTCTTTCTCTCTACTCCTCTCTCTCTCTTTCTATCTGTCTCTCTCGCTCTCTACTCCTCTCTCTCTACTCCGCTCTCTCTCTCTTTCTCTCTCTCTCTCTCTCATTCTCTCCCCATCTCTCTACTCCTCTCTCTCTCCCTCTCCCCATCTCTCTACTCCTCTCTCCCTCCCTCTCCCTATCTCTCTACTCCTCTCTCTCTCTCTCTCCCCATCTCACTCTCTCTCTCTTCCTATCTCTCTACTCTTCTCTCTCTCTCTCTCTCTCTCCCCATCTCTCTCCCCCAGAAAGGCCAATGAGAGGGATAGAAATAGACATTCCTGCAGACAGACAGACAGACAGACAGACAGACAGAACCCTCAGAGAGACAGCCAGACAAACAGACAGACAGACAGAACCCTGAGAGAGACAGCGGGGTTCCAGGGTCAGGGGTCATGCAGGGGTCATGCTGGGGTCACCCTCCTCTCCTCGGCTCACCTGAGTCAGACTTCTTGGCGTACTTCTTGCTCTGTCCTCTGATGATGAGGATGAAGACCAGCAAGAGGATGAAGATGAGGCCCACCAGGGCCACCACCACCAGGAACCACCACTCCTCGTAGAACGGCGCCACCTTTTGGGCTGGAGGAGAAACGACAACGACAATTAGTTATGAACAGTGGATTAAAAACAACAAGAACAGGGGAAATTTCTACAAGGATATCATCACACAGTTTAGTTTTGACATTACTTTAATGATAATTCATGATTATCAATTTAACGATGATTCAATGAAATTGTAAGATATTTTCATTGACTTTGACCTGTGTGCTCTCAGGAAGCTTGATTATGTACATAACTGACTGTCAACAATAACCATAACCATAACTGATAACCGTAGGTCACCTGATATGGAGGGTGAGGGGGGGCTGGGGGTTCCATAGCCATAGTCGTTGACCCCTATGACCCGGAAGTCATAGCTGACGCCTTGCCTCAGGATGTCCATGTTGAAGGTGTACGAGGTCACTTCCTTCGGGATGTCCTTGATCAGGATATCCCACAAGCCCTCATCTGTGGCAGAACGAAGAAGACGGTCAGGGGTCAGGGTGGGACCGGGGTCAGGGGTCAGGGTGGGACCGGGGTCAGGGGTCAGGGTGGGACCGGGGTCAAGGGTCAGGATGTG
>NC_137681.1:24153161-24170661 GCF_963989245.1 Nansenia antarctica | reverse complement strand
CCATCCCTCCATCCTCCGGTGGTGTAATCCATCCCTCCCTCTGTGCTATCCCCCTCCTCCGTCATCCCCTCTTCCCTCCGGAGGAGGACCTGTCAATCACAGCTGCAACCTGAGGACAGCTGTCTCGGTGGCCGGGCCGCAATCGATACCCCCCATTAGCCGAGCGGTGAGCAGCGCTAGCGCTAGCCACGTAGCATCTGTTCACCCGTCCTGTCGCGCTGTCCTCCGTCATGTTAGCGCCTCGCTAAACACCCGGCTAGGCTAACCACACGGCTAGGCTAACCACACGGCTAGGCTAACCACACGGCTAGGCTAGCCACACGGACGAACGGTCAGAGACGGATGAGGAGGTGACGTTAGAGCTGGGAGTTATTGTGTAAGTGTCCGCGTGTGAGGTGTGTGTGGGGTGTGTGCGTGTGAGGTGTGTGTCAGGTGTGTGTCAAGTGTCTGTGTGTGACAAGTGTTCATGTTTCAGGTGTGTGTGTCAGGTGTGTGTCAGACATCAAGGTGTGTGTCAGGTGTGTGTGAGGCATCAAGGTGTGTGTCAGGTGTGTGTGAGGCATCAAGGTGGGTGTCAGACCTGAGGGTCTGGCCTCGATGACGTAGCGTGTGATGGGGGAGCGTCCGGGGTCTCCGCTGGCCCAGTGGATGGTCAGGGCCGACACGTAGCGGGAGATGAAGGGCTCCCCGGGGGGGCCCGGGGCACCTGGTGACCAGGGGCGGAGAGAGGAAGGTTAGGGGGAGAAGGTTTCATTATTATTTTGTGTGTATTATTTATCTATCTACTCTCCTTCTCTCCATTCTCTACTCTCGTTCTCTCCATGGAACGTAGTGTCTTTGAGTACTGAGAAAAGCACTATACAAAAGAAATGCATCATTATCATTACATTGATCATATTCCCTATATATGTTTCTAAAGTGTTCTCCAGACACATACTGTATGAAGCTTACCGATAGGTAGCTAGAGAGCTCATACACCCATTACAAAAGGTGTTCCACAAGGGTCAATCCTGGGCCCTGTTTTATTCACTATTTATATTAATGACATTCTTGTATCCCTGAGTGGTTGTCAAGCTCATTTGTACCCATTGCGGACTCTGTACAATCAGCTATTGACAAACTACAACTCTCATTTAATGCTCTGCAAGATGGGTTCATTGGCCTTAAGCTTGTACCAAGCTTGATGCAGACAGACAGACAGACAGACAGACAGACAGAAAGGACAGACAGACAGAAAGGACAGACAGACAGAAAGGACAGACAAAAAGGATAGGAAGGACAAACACAAAGGACAGACGGACGGACGGAAGGACGGACAGAAAGACAGACATAAAGACAGAAACGACAGACAGAAAGGACAGACAGACGGAAAGGACAGACATACAGACAGACAGAAGGACAGACAAAAAGGATAGGAGGGACAAACACAAAGGACAGACGGACGGACGGAAGGACGGACAGACAGACAGACAGAAAAGACAGAGGGAAAGGACAGACAGACGGAAAGGACAGACAGACAGAAAGGACAGACAGACAGAAAGGACAGACAGACAGAAAGGACAGACAGACAGAAAGGACAGACATACAGACAGACAGAAGGACAGACAAAAAGGACAGGAAGGACAAACACAAAGGACAGACGGACGGAAGGACGGACGGACACAGGAACGGACACACATGAAAGGCAAACAGACGGACGGACGGACGCTGACGGACCTTCCCCGGGCCCCGTGGTGATGTTGGCCTCCACCTCCGGCCCGTACATGAAGGTTTTGGCCCGGATGCGGAAGTTGTAGGTGACCCCGTCCGCCAGGTCCTTGATCTTCATCCAGAAGGGGGCGGTGCCCTTCACGTCCACCGTCACTATCTTGCTGACGCCTGGGGGGGGGGAGGGGGAGTGAAGACAGTCGGCACAGGCCACGGAAGAGTCTAGACAAACAACACGGCGTTTAGAGCGGGTCTCAAACCCCTGGCTGGCAACGACACACTCAACGAGGACAACAGACACACACAGACAACAGACACACGCAGACAACAGACACACGCAGACAACAGACACACACAGACAACAGACACACACTCAACAACACACGTTAGCATTAGTTCATCAGGATTCACTTCTTCTTCTTCTTCTCTCTTTCTGGGTCATACAGTAAAGTAGATATATTTGTATTTTTCGGGTAGGGTAGGGTGAAACTAGGTGAATGGATGTTATGTTGGTATGGTAAGGGTTAACTAGTGAGAGACAGCGATCGAGAGCAAGGGGGAGGCTGGCGGAGGTAGAAATCGGAGGACGGGGGGCTCAATGTCGTGCATGGGATGGTGTTTGACGTGGGTCTGATACCATTCCACGTTCCATTCCATGCATGACAATGAGTCCCCGCCCTCCGATTTCTACCTCCGCCGGCCTCCCCTGATCTGGAGGTGTCAGCGGTGAGGTGGGAGGGAGGGAGGGAGGGAGGGAGTGAGGGAAGGAGGGAGCAGGGCTTACCGTCGACGGGGGTGCAGGGCTCGTAGATCAGCCGGTAGCCCTCGATGATGCCGTTGGGGTAGGTGGGCTCCCCCCAGGACACGTTGACGGAGGTGGTGGTCAGCTCGCTGAAGTGGATGAAGCTGGGGGCGCTGGGGGCTGGGGGTCAGAGGTGAAAGGTCAGAGGAATGAGATTTGAGAGGTCCAAAGTCAGAGGTCAACAGACGGGATTCCAATGGGCTCTAAAATAACACCGTATGGCATGTTCCCCCTGGGGGCTGAATGTCCTGAAAAGAAATGTACGCACGCTCTGTAATGTTAGTCGCTTTGGATAAAGGCGTCAGCTAAACAACATATATCAGACTACACTGCACAAAGTAAATCTAAGTAAGATTAAATATCTTAAATCAAGGGAATAATGTCAATCTTTCAGCCCTGGACTCAATGCATGGTGAGGCCAGGCCTCCCTTGCCCACCCATTTTCAGTGATTTGAACATATTGCCATGAAAAAAATTGCATTACATTGACTTCTATGAGAAACCACTTTCCTGGGGAGGCCTGGCCTCCCTCAATACAAACGGATAGGGATTCTGGCCTGTAGGTGCTTTACAATTGCAATATTGGGTTTTAGCCATGGAAAAATTCAGATTTATGAACAAAACAGAAATAATATTAATATAAAAACAATTAAAATATGTTTTTTGTTAAATAAATAAATAAAATAAATATAATTATTGCTTTTTTAAATCTCTCTCTCTTCTCTCAAATTATTGACCCCTATACTTTCTTTTATTTATTTTGTATGTTTCTTTTTATTATTACTACTCAATCTTTTCAGTTTGTAAAGCGTCTTTGAGTGTGACATGTGCTGCTGATGATGTCACAATAGCAATCTGACCAGAGCTCTGACCCACTGCTCTGGTTCTGTTACCGAGGACGATCTTGATTGTGATGTCATAGAGGTGTATATGTATTTATATATATGCAGTAGCTTTATACGCCACAAACAGTGTAGTACCAGACCACGAACCTGACAGTTACCAGAAAACGAATTGCAGTGAGATGGATATTCCACAAGATCTGGGCTATTTTACACCTTCTCTGGATCTCAACACATACGATGTTCTGTTGAGATCTTTATCAAAGGAAGACCTCTGCAGCTTCTTGACTCATTACTTGATAGAAGCTCAGAACCAGAACCAGGCGCAGGGTCAAGGTCATCTGAGTCCACAGAACCAGGCCCAGGGACAAGGACTCCATCTGAGTCCACAGAACCAGGCCCAGGGACAAGGACTCCATCTGAGTCCACAGAACCAGGCCCAGGGACAAGGACTCCATCTGAGTCCACAGAACCAGGCCCAGGGACAAGGACACAATCTGAGTCCACAGAACCAGGCCCAGGGACAAGGACTCCATCTGAGTCCACAGAACCAGGCCCAGGGACAAGGACTCCACCTGAGTCCACAGAACCAGGCGCAGGGACAAGGACTCAATCTGAGTCCACAGAACCAGGCCCAGGGACAAGGTAATCTGAGTCCACAGAACCAGGCCCAGGGACAAGGTAAGCTGAACAGACCTATCCTCCGTGCTGCTGGTGAGTACATTTCTTAAAGGTCCACTACTGTATATATATATATATATATATATATATATATATATATATATATATATATATATATATACACTGTATGCCTTGCCACATAAAGCTCTTCAGCAGGGACAAGGACTCAATCTGAGTCCACAGAACCAGGCCCAGGGACAAGGTAATCTGAGTCCACAGAACCAGGCCCAGGGACAAGGTAATCTGAACAGACCTACAGTTTATTTAAATTCGTTTTATTTGTATTTCACACTCTAGCTTTCCTGCCTGCCTCCAGCCGTGGACACGGTCCCGACTCCTTCATGGACTGGACTGCAGCACCTCAGCTGAGAGCTTCCCCAACAGTCTCTGCTGCTGGTGAGGACATTTCTTAAAGGTCCACAATATATATATATATATATTATTGTGTATATATATAATAGTTTATTTAAACTAATTTTATTTGTATTTCACACTCTAGCCTTCTCGCCTGCCTCCAGCCGTGGACACGATGCTGACTCCTTCATGGATTGGAGTCTCATCTGACACACAATACAGGCAGACAAACACAATACGATACAATAAACCTTTTTACAAATGACAAAAGTCTCTCCTGATTGAAATACTTTGACTTGAATCTTGACGGTTCAACATGATTATAACATGTTAAATGTCACTTGGCTAAGAAGAATCTGATTGTCTCTTTAAAAGTCATCAAGGCTATAGGGTTACCCATCCCCATTATCTGCAGACAGCATCACAAGAGACTTCAGAACAGTCAAGTTACATTTGTGAAAGCATGTAACATGTAACTACAGTATATAGCTGAGGCAAAAATATAATTAATTACTCATTATATGCTTGTTTTTTGTCTGACTGCACTAGTTAGTAGTAGCTAATAAGGCGGATCATTTTGCTTATTTTATTGAAGTAATGTTTCCCCTATTTTATTGTTTTTTTTCGCCAGGCGAAATGAAACGCCGTCGATTCCTTTACATTTTAACCATTTAAAAGCAGAGGCTTTTACCCAAAGAGACTTACAATTACGAATTACAGGGACAGTCTCCCTGGAGTAACTTAGGGCTAAGTGCCTTAACTCAAGGGCACACTAGTGGTGGTGTTCCCATGTGGCATTTGAACTCATGACCTTCTGATCACCAGTCCAATGCACTATCCACTACTAGGTCACCACTACCCCCATATTTGATTCGCTGGAATAAAACAATAACAACTCTTTTACTCAGTCAACAGTCGATTCACTCAAGGCTTTGAGTCATTGTTGAGTCATTTGAGTCATCGTTATCCCAGACGTATGGGCCCTTAGCCAGGGATGAGGTTAGTGACAGGGTGACCAGGGCCCTTAGCCAGGGGATGAGGTTAGTGACAGGGTGACAAGGGCCCATAGCCAGGGCGGTGTAAAGGATCCTAAAGACCGCCATCAATCACAGCCGCGACACGTATTTGGTCGAACACGCTCCTCTTTAGTGCAGATGTCAAATATCCCCAGGATATTGTTTCCACAGCCTCCCTTGCCCTCAGGTGTGTGTGTGTGTGTGTGTGTGTGTGTGTGTGTGTGTGTGTGCCCTCAGGCTCCGGTGCAGCTTGTGACAGTACAGTATTAGAAACACACAGCTGCCTTGTTCTCGCTTAACTTGTTGAGCAAGACTCCCTGAAACCCTGTGAACAACACACAGAGGCCTTTGTGTCAGGATTGGCCATGTCTATCTCTCTTTCTCTTCTCTCTTCCCCCCCTCCTCTCTTCTTTCTCCCCCTCTCTTCTCTCTCCCCCTCTCTTCAGGCAGCTTGTCATCTTGCTTCCGTCGTTATGGCAGCCGAGTGCAGGACGAGCCAAGATGGCTACCACACTTCCACCCTTGTTTCGACAGTTTCATCCCCCCCCCCCCCCCCTCCTCCCTTTGGTGATATTAAACACAGAAAATCACAGAAGATGAGAAACACATTGCTCACTGGCTGACTGTACAGAGAGGAGGGTGTGTGTGTGTGTGTGTGTGTGTGTGTGTGTGTGTGTGTGTGTGTGTGTGTCTGTGAGTCTGTGTGTGTGCCTGCGTCCATACTTCAGCACTGCGTGCGTGCATGTGTGTGTGTGTGTGTGTGCACACACGTGTGTGTGTGTGTGTGTGTTTAGTGTGTGTGCGTGTGTGTGTGTGTGTGTGTGGAGGGGGGAGAAATCATCTTTTGAGGGGGAGAGAAAAGAATCTGGCGACTGTGTGTTCCACTGCCATTCAGTCAGAGACACCAAGCCAAACAGAAACATGTCCAAGGAAACCACAGGAGCTTTGAAACAAACAACAAAAAAGACCAAAAAGACCCAAAAAAGAGAAAGAAAAGTCTCCCTCTCGATATGTTCATACCCTCTCATATTCCAACAACACTGGGGGGACAGCAGATGAGTCAGGGCGGGTTTGAAAGAGACCATTTATTGGGAACCGATGCTGCCTTGGTGCGGTTTCGGAGCATTTCCTGGCTTGTTGACAGGAATGATTTGGAGCTCTGTATAAAAGCTTACAGATACATTCACCCCCCCCCCCATCTCCCAACATTCCGGGAGATTTCGAGTTTGACTCATTACATTTGCTTTAATTCCGGGAAATTGTGTGTGTGTGCGTGTAGGTGTCTGCGTGCATGTGTGTGTGTGTGTGTGTGCATGTGCGTGCATGGCTGTGTCTGCCTGTGTGTGTGCATCTGCGTGCATGTCTGTGTTTGTCTGCGTGTGTGTGGCGGTCTGCGTGCATGTGTGTGTGTGCATGTGTCTGTGTGTGCATGTGTCTGTGTGTGCATGTGTCTGTGTGTGCATCTGCGTGCATGGCTGTGTGTGTCTGCGTGTGTGTGGCGGTCTGCGTGCATGTGTGTGTGTGCATGTGTCTGTGTGTGCATCTGCTCTGCGTGCATGGCTGTGCTTGTCTGTCTGTGTGTGTGTGTGTGTGTGTGTGTGTGTGTGCATGTGTGTGTGTGCATGTGCGTGTGTGTGTGTGTGTGTGTGCATGTGCATGTGTGTATGTGTGTGTGCATGTGCATGTGTGTGTGATGGTTTGCGTGCATGTGTGTGTGTGTCTCTGTGTGTGTGTGTGTGTGTGTGTGTGTGTGCATCTACTCTGCGTGCATGGCTGTGTGTGTCTGCGCCCGTGTGTGTGTGTGTGTCTCTCTCTACGTGTCTCTGTGTGTGTGTGTCCGTCCCTCACCAGCCTGCTGGGTGCGTCCCCTGGTGGGGGGGCTGCGGGGGCCGTCCCCGGCGGCGTTGAAGGGCGCCACGCTGATCATGTAGGTGGTGTACCCCGTCAGGTTCTTCAGCTTCACGCCCCCTTCAGGCAGGAAGAGGGTGCGCAGCCTCTCCGTCTCGTTCTTACGCTGGAACTCCCAGAAGTACACCTGGGAGAGGGAACAGAGACGCCACGTTTACATTTGGACATTTTGGGGCGTTTAGCAGGTCGCCTTCATCCAAGCAGACTTACATTTGTCTAAGTAAGTGAATAATCTATCCAACAGTCAGCATCGGAATGAAGTAATCTATGCTCGGGCCAGGGACTGCCATTGGCAGTCACAATGCTAGAAGAATTAACTCAATATGAACTCAATATGTGACCACATATGAACTCAATATACACACGCCACTGTTCAAACTGTTTCCAAAGAACAAAGCAAAACCCCATACTTCATAGACATTGATTGTAGTCTTTGACATTACAGCAAGTGTAGAGGTGATGGATATCTTGACACTTGTATCCTCTTGGATGAGTGGAGGGGAGAGTTAGCATAGCATCTCTTCGCTATTCCAGAAGGCTGACTTGTTCACGACTGCGTCACGTCGCGACAGCGAGACCCTCACCTTGTACCCCTGGATGTCTCCGTTCTGGGTGTCCAACGGAGGCGGGTCCCAGGTCACGTCCAGCTGGTGGGCGGTCGCTGATTGGATGGCCACGCTCTGGGGCGGGGCGGTGGGCACTGAGGAGGAGAAGTCACACGGAGGATGAACGACACAGACAAGAACATGGTACTTCTAGTCGAGTACAATACTACAACTATACCGGCTCAGCGGCCTTGCCTTGGTTGCTTGGTTAGAGTGTCCCGCCCTGAGATTGGGAGGTCGTGAGTTAGATCCCTGGCCGAGTCGTACCAAAGACTACCGATGCCTCCCTGCTTGGCACTCAGCATTAAGGGTTGGATTGGGGGGGGGGGGGGGTAAGACCCTGCGACATACCAGCGTCGCGTCCAGGGGGGGTGTACTCATATAGACTCCTGCTCCTATGGGACATTAGGCTCGAGAACCATCGGTTCTCAAGGCTACTTACTTACAATACCACGATACCTCAGATGAGTCACAGGAAGACTCCGCTGTTTAGTTAGAATAACTACAGCCTCCTCTGTCCTCTGTCTCCTCTACAGCCTTCTCTGCTTCATGTTTGTACTGTCTCTCCAGTGTGTGTGGCCGGATAGCGACAGATAGCTTTAGCTAAGAACGGGGGAAGCGCTCCCTAATGTGGTGTATGTGTGTGTGCGCATGTGTTTCTGTGTGTGCGTGTGTTTAGTGTGTGTGTGTTTCTGTGTGTGTGTGTGTGTGTGTGTATGTGTGTGTGCGTGTGTGTTTCTGTGTGTGTGTGTGTGTGTGTGTGTGCGATCCCCACCCTAGGCTCTACAACAAATACAGCCCCAAGGCACGGGGTTTAGCAAAAGAAAGCTTAGCAAACTGAAACCTGAAAGGACTCAGGACTGAAAGGCAAGTGTGACCAAACCAGCAACACGTTGGCCAGGACAGACAGACGGGCTCTTTAGGCAGACAGACGGGCTCTTTAGACAGACAGACAGGCTCTTTAGACAGACAGACAGGCTCTTTAGACAGACAGACGGGCTCTTTAGGCAGACAGACAGGCTCTTTAGACAGACAGACAGGCTCTTTAGACAGACAGGCTCTTTAGACAGACAGACAGGCTCTTTAGACAGACAGACGGGCTCTTTAGACAGACAGACAGGCTCTTTAGACAGACAGACAGGCTCTTTAGACAGACAGGCTCTTTTGACAGACAGACGGGCTCTTTAGACAGACAGACGGGCTCTTTAGGCAGACAGACAGGCTCTTTAGACAGACAGACGGGCTCTTTAGGCAGACAGACGGGCTCTTTAGACAGACAGACGGGCTCTTTAGGCAGACAGACAGGCTCTTTAGACAGACAGACAGGCTCTTTAGACAGACAGACGGGCTCTTTAGGCAGACAGACAGGCTCTTTAGACAGACAGACGGGCTCTTTAGGCAGACAGACAGGCTCTTTAGGCAGACAGACAGGCTCTTTAGACAGACAGACGGGCTCTTTAGACAGACAGACGGGCTCTTTAGGCAGACAGACGGGCTCTTTAGACAGACAGACAGGCTCTTTAGACAGACAGACAGGCTCTTTAGACAGGCAGACGGGCTCTTTAGGCAGACAGACAGGCTCTTTAGACAGACAGACAGGCTCTTTAGGCAGACAGACAGGCTCTTTAGACAGACAGACAGGCTCTTTAGACAGACAGACAGGCTCTTTAGACAGACAGACGGGCTCTTTAGACAAGACAGACAGGCTCTTTAGACAGACAGACAGGCTCTTTAGACAGACAGACGGGCTCTTTAGGCAGACAGACGGGCTCTTTAGACAGACAGACAGGCTCTTTAGACAGACAGACGGGCTCTTTAGACAGACAGACAGGCTCTTTAGACAGACAGACAGGCTCTTTAGACAGACAGACGGGCTCTTTAGACAGACAGACAGGCTCTTTAGACAGACAGACAGGCTCTTTAGACAGACAGACGGGCTCTTTAGACAGACAGACGGGCTCTTTAGACAGACAGACGGGCTCTTTAGGCAGACAGACGGGCTCTTTAGGCAGACAGACGGGCTCTTTAGGCAGACAGAATGATCCTCTCAGCTCCCAGGGTGGTCGGATATGTTCTACTCTACTCTTGCTTTTCACTGGTTTATTTGGAGGCGTTGATTGAAACGCCCAGAGGAGGAGACAGGCAGGCGTACTCTCTGTCGGCGGGGGGGTGTGTGTGTGTGTGTGTGTGTCTCTCTGTGTGTGTGTGTGTGTCTCTCTGTGTGTGTTTGTGTGTGTGTGTGTGTGTGTGTGTCTCTCTGTGTGTGTGTGTGTGTGTGTGTGTGTGTGTCTCTCGGTGTGTGTTTGTGTGTGTGTGTCTCTGTGTGTGTGTGTGTCTCTCTTTGTGTGTGTGTGTGTCTCTGCGTGTGCGTGTGTGTGTGTGTCTGTGTGTGTGTGTGTGTGTGTGTGTGTGTCTGTGTGTGTGTCTCTGTGTGTGTGTGTGTGTGTGTGTGTGTGTGTGTGTGTGTACGTACCGGCCTCCCCGACAAACACTTCCTGCGGCGTGCTGGTCGGCCCCTCGCCCACGGCGTTGTACACACTCAGACGGATCTCGTAGCGTTTGTGTTTACTCAGGTCTGCGTAAACAAACAAACAAACCAAAAATCAACAACATCAACATCACAAACAAGACGCCGCAAATACTGAACATTCCTGGCCGAAAGTGTGTTAATTTAAGTGAGAAATGAAAAACTGTGGGTGTGCAATCAGACTCTCTCCAAGGCAGTGTCGTTGGTTGTGTAAGTGTTACTGAGTGCCAAGGAAGCATGGAAATATGCTGCCATCTGGTTTTGTAGCACTTTATCGAAAATAAATGAGAATGACACGAGCCAGCGAAAAAAACATGGACTCATCCAGCGGGTTAAACGGGGCCAGAACCGCTCCCGTTCAGAAGAGATCCAGGCCCAGACACACTTCACTTCAGGGTTGGGGTTTCAGCTCGGTTGAATCGGAGCCTTTAGCTGTCGGTCTGGGTCAGCTCACTGTCAGAGCAGGCAGACACACGGCTCGTAGGAGAACCTGAATTTGATTCTAACGCTACGTTCACTCTGCATTTCCTCTGGTGTGTTGTTGTGCAGAGAGCTGGGAAGCAACCAGGGTAGATTGACTTTTACTTTGATGTTTTTGACAAGATAGGACCGGACTGAAGCTGGCCACAACATAGAGATATACAGTATAGGAAGCTTAGCAGACTCTCTAATCTAACTGCCTTTTGGCTTCATGAGTTGAATGAGTGTGTGTGTGTGTGTGTGTGTGTGTGTGTTTTGTGTGTGTGTGTAGAGACTTACTGTCCAGTTCATACTGGGTGAGAGTGGACTCGCTCAGGTTCCGAATACTGTAGGGGGCTGTGAAAGGGGTGTTTGTGTGTGTGTGTGTGTGTGTGTGTGTGTTAAAGGATCAGGCATGAGTGCAGGAGTGAGGTCCGCAATAAGAGAGAGAAAGAGAGAGAGAGAGAGAGAGAGAGAGAGAGGGGGGGGGAGGAAAGGGAGAGAGAAGAGACAGGTTATTGTGTGAGCTCACACTACCACCACCGTTCCAAAAGAGCGCAAATGAAAACCCCCACAGTCAGACAAATTGCAGTTGAACGAAAACCACAATAACTATATCCATAACTACACAGATAACAGAGTGGAGTTGGACCATAACAGCTCCACATGAACCATAATGAGTGACTAGCGTGTCAGGGCGGTGATTATGAGAAGGAGCAGGTTGCAGTGAAGTGTCAGGGAGAGGAGCTGCGGTGAAGGGAGGTCTAGAGAAACAGGAAGAGGAAGAGAACTCCATGGACATGACTTGACTGACCGTCGTTTTTTCTTTTACGGGACACACATAATCATGGCGGGGTGAATCTGTGTTCATGAATTAGGGGGTATGGAGGGGTTAGACAGGGGCGTGATACTGTAGAGAGAGAGAGAGTGAGAGAGGGGGGGGGGGGTCTTCCATGCCAGGTAAGGGGACAGTGGGATGTTGTACTTTGGTTGTAGGATGGAAGGTTAATGGAAAGTTGTAGTTTGGATGTAGTTTGGTTGTGGGAAGGTTGTAGTTTAGTTGAACTTTGGTTGTAGGAAGGAAGGTTAAGGGAAGGTTGATAGAAGGTTGTAGTTTGGTTGTAGGATGGACAGTTAATGGAAGGTTGTAGTTTGGTTGTGTGGGTGTTGTAGTTTGGTTGTGTGGGTGTTGTAGTTTAGTTGTGTGGGTGTTGCCGTGGTGACTCACCGGTGAGCTCGGCCCAGGCAGAGGAGGGGCTGTTGACAGTCCGGACGGAGAAGCTGCGGAGGCGGTCGTACAGCAGCTCCCGGAACCGGATACGGAAGCCCAGGAGGATCCCATTGATCCGCTCCTCAGAGGGAGGCTGGGGAGGAGACCAGCGTTACAACACATCTAGACCAGACTAGTAGAGTTAGAACACATCTAGACCAGACTAGTAGAGTTAGAACACATCTAGACCAGACTAGTAGAGTTAGAACACATCTAGACCAGACTAGTAGAGTTAGACCAGACCAGTAGAGTTAGAACACATCTAGACCAGACTAGTAGAGTTAGACCAGACCAGTAGAGTTAGAACACATCTAGACCAGACTAGTAGAGTTAGAACACATCTAGACAAGACTAGTAGAGTTAGACCTGTCTCATCCATAAAATTCTGCATAACAAAGCTCCTCCCCCGCTTAACTCTTTCATAAACCAGCGTGACCACAGCTTACGGCCCACCAGAAGCACCTCTCGTGGCGACCTTATAGTTCCATTCAGGAAAAGCACCTTCAGTAAGCAATCCTTCTCAGTGATAGCAATAGAAAACTGGAACTCACTACCCAACCAACTCAAAGACATACATACTTACTCCACCTTCACAACACACATGAAAGCCTGGCTGACACAGAACTATACTTGTCCTCATTAATCCCTCTCTGTGCTGCCTCCCCATAATGCCTTTTTTTTGTATGTTTTGTTTTGTTTAATGTATTGCTGTTTGTAAGTGCTTAATGTTGTGTGGCCTGTAATTGTCCTGTGGCTTATATGTGCTTGAAATGTCGCTGCCCCCATAAGTGTGTATGTGGTGTTTGTTGTAGCCCCTTCAATCACCTCAGCTTGCTTACGTGTGTTTTTTGTCAAGTGTGATGTTGGGGTACCTTGTCTCAGCCACGTGTTCTTAGAATATTTAAATGTTTTATTTTAACTAATGACGTTACTTTTCAGGATGCCATGTTGCAACTGGCCGGGGACTTCAGCTGAAAATTAGCCGACTAGGCTAACGCTGCCTTTTTTACTGTATTTTATATGGTTCATGTATTAGGATTGTCCTCGATATAATAAACTAATAAACTAAACTAAACCAGACCAGTAGAGTTAGAACACATCTAGACCAGACTAGTAGTTAGATCAGACCAAAAGAGTTAGAACACATCTAGACCAGACCAGTAGAGTTAGAACACATCTAGACCAGACCAGTAGAGTTAGAACATGTCTAGACCAGACCAGTAGAGTTAGAACATGTCTAGACCAGACTAGTAGAGTTAGAACACATCTAGACCAGACCAGTAGAGTTAGAACACATATAGAGCAGAATAGTAGAGTTAGAACATGTTTATACCAGACCCGTAGAGTTAGAACAAGTCAACCAGAAATCTGGATGTGATTACTGTAGTCTCAAAACCAGTATAGACCTCTCTGTCCCTGCTGTGAACTCATTCTCTTTCTCTCTCTCTCTGTCTCTCTCTCTCTCTCTGTCTCTCTCTCTGTCTCTCTGTCTCTCTGTCTCTGTCTCTCTCTCTCTTCCTCCTGCCTTCATCTTTCATCATGACCCCATTCTCTCTGTATATTACTGTCACCTCGCCCCTATAAAACGCCCCACCTGTAATTTGACTTTTCCACCACCCTCATTTACCCTTGATTCCTCCTTCCTTAGCTGCACAATACCTGCCCTGTGCAACAGGAGACAGACACAGAGGCAGGGATCAGAACTCCCCACAGCGTCTGAGCTCATCCAAGGTGAGTCACTCATACAGACTAACATTTCCCCATGTCGTAAAACAAGAGACAACAAAGCTAAGATGAAAGAGAAGAGAGAGCTTCATGACTTGATCTCATCTCATAATGACCAGTTAGATCACTCTCACTGAAGGTTACCTGGTGACAATCCATTTCCCGGTTATGACCTGCTCATCCAGGTGTGTGTGTGTGTGTGTATGTATGTGTGTGTGTGTTTGTGTGTGTGTGTGTGTGTGTGTGTGTGTGTGTGTGTGTGTGTGGGTGTGTGGGTGTGCGATTTGTATGCATGCATGTCTCTCTGTGTGTGTGTGTGTGTGTGTGTGTGTGTGTGTGTGTGTGTGCGTGCGTGCATCTGTGTGTGTATGAGTGTGTGTATGTGTGTGTGCGTGTGTGTGTGTGTGTGTGTATGGTGTGTGTGTGTGTGTGTGTATGTGTCTGTGAGACAGATGAAGGTGTGCGACAGGATCTAAGTAGAACCCTGCGCCCTCTCATTAGCACCAGATGATTGACAGCTTCATGGATGTGACTCCACGGTCACCCCGCCTCCTCCTCCGCTTACCTGCCAGCGAATCAGCACGGAGGTCGTCGTGTGTGGCGTGACAGAGAGGATTGCGGGAGCTTCGTCAGGGGCTGGAAATAAACACACAAAAACAACAAACGAAAACAAAGATCGGCGGGGAGGTCGATTAGTTCAACAGAGCTGAAAACGTCGCTGCTCCGCCCGCGGATAAATAACGACCCGCGGTATTCACGGCACATAAACACTCTGCTGGGGAAAACACGTCACCCCTTACTAAACATGTCAGGGAAACGACTCTCCCAATGATTTCAAGACGTGTTTTTTGGAGCGAGAGTGAGTTACCGCTCGCTACGCTCTGCCAGAGGGCGCACTTGTTGCACCCCCCCCCCCCTGTCTCTAGGCAACCGCAGATGGCGAACATGACATCACCTCGACGGCGGCTGCCAATAGTGTCCTCACCGGCGTCGTAACTTAACGCATCCTGACATCCTCCTATTCAGGGGCGTTTAGAGTAGCGGCGCTTGGAAATAAATGGTGTTGGATCTCCTCCAGCTTAAACAAACCCACAATCACCACAGAAAAGAAGTGAACAGCGATCATAATCACTGTCACAATCACCACAGTAAAGAACTGAACGGAGATCAGATCACTGGCAGACGTCAACCACAGCAGCCGTCAAAAGTGTAGACACGTAGAATACTCGAAACAATTGTTTACAGCTTTTAAAACGATTTGTATTGTTTTTTTTATTACTGACTGTGTTTTTTGTGTTTTTTTACTTTTTATGTGCTTGTTCTCGACACGAAATGCAGTATTGAGAAAAGCTCTTTATAAAATAATTGCATTATTATTATTCATATTCATATTCATATTCATATTCATATTATTCTGATCCTTACCGTCCTGCAGGGTGGTGATGGCCTCGCTGTCCTCGCTGTATTCACTGTCCCCGATATCGTTGGTGGCTTTGACCCTGAACTGGTAGGAGGTGAAGGGCTTCAACCTGAGGTACACACACACACACACACACCATCAGTTCATCTGACTTACATCAAAGTGCTGCCGGAGTCACTATACAGTATGTGCTTATTGGGGCGGCTGTGGCGCAGGAGGTAGAGCTGTCGTCTAATGATCGCAAGGTTGGCAGATCGGCAGTTTGAGCCCCGGCTGGCCACATGTCGAAGTGTACTTGGGCAAGACACTGAACCCCAAATTGCTCCCAGTGAGCGGGCCGGCGCCTTGCATGGTAGCTTGCCGCCATTGGTGTGTGAATGTGTGTGTGAATGGGTCAATGAGAGGCCGTTGTGCAGCGCTTTGGATAAAGGCGCTATATACAGTAAGTGCAGTCCATTTACCATTTACCATTTGTCTGGGTTGTTAGCTTCAATGAACATGCAAATCCCTGAAAATATCATGGGATGTGAATATATAACATACTCAAAGATAATTGTGGTGGACTATCGATAACAACATCAGATGAATTGTGACTATAACCGTTTTAGTGTATTCTACAGCAATGTGTGTCAATGTCAAAAAATAAAATTATGTGTTGTTGTATGGCGACCTTGAGTGCCATGAAAGGCGCCTAATAAAATAAATGCATTATTATTATTATTATTATTATTAATGTCAGCTTCCAGCAGACTCTGGACCTGGGCCCTGCCTGTCTCCTGTGCGTCATATTTAGGGCCTGTTGGAGTAGAGGTAAAGGTCAGGGTCAAGGGTGAAGGGTCAGGTAGGGTACCTGTCCACCACGTAGGAGCTGGCCTCGTGGTTGACGGAGGCGGAGTGGACCGTCCAGTTGCTGTCGGGCAGCTCCCTCAGCTGGACCGTGTAGTAGCGCACCGGGGACAGGCCGTCGCTGCCCGGTTCCCACGACAACAGCACGCTGCGCGCCTGCACGTCCTCCTGGGGCACGGTGGGCCGGCTGGTGGGCTGAGGGCGGGCTGGGGGGGGGGAGAGGGGGGAAGGAGAGAGAGGGGGGGGAAAGGGGGGAGGAGAGAGAGGGAGGAGGGGGGAGGAGGGGAGAGGGTAGGAGGGGGGAGAGAGAGGGGAGAGGGTAGGAGAGATGGGAGAGAGAGGGGGGGGGGGAAGAGGGGAGAAAGAGTGGGGGTGGGGGAGAGAGAAGAGAGAGACGTGATGAGAGGAGGGAAATAAAACGGCATGTTCTCGTTCGGACAGTTTTGAAAAGTTTCTCTTTGGAAGTGTGTGTACACGGTACGATCTTATCAGGGTAAACACATTCCTCAACCTCACTGACTCAGCCCTAACGGTAAATGTCCAGGACACGTGTACGCAGCGGACCGCAGATCAAACAGATCACCGTCTTGGAAGGCGCCGCTGTTTAGGTGTGTGATGTCACCGCTGACATCACACACCTGGCTGCACTCTCCGCCACACGTAAACAAACCGCCCCTGGCCTCCGCTAGCTGCTATAACTCCTCCGGTGACGTGACGTTTAAACGTGGTAAACACACTGAGTTAAAAGTTAAAAACGCACACTCACGCTCCTTCAGCGTTATTTTAAGTTTAATTGCAACAAACGTTTCGGCACGCAACGGAACGAACGAGCTGCAACCTTCGCCAGGGGTTTCATCATGCTTAACACTAGAACAGCCGTGGGTGGGGTCATTTGACCAAGCGAGTAAAAATAAAATGTATACCTTTGCACTTGATCACATTTCAGGACCCTCCTTTCATGACTTCTCCTAGATATGTGCGTTCTACCACCCAGTATCCTTACATTTTCAAAATCACATCAGGATAAGCTAGCATAAAGCTATTTCACCGTTTTTCTGTGTAGGAGGCAGGCTAATTTACAAGACGGCCAACTAGTGGTCTTTGTGTGTAAGTAGCAGCTTCCCATTATAAATTCTATGGTCATTTGACCCCCCGAGGAGGTGCTAAGAGTAGGTGAAATAGGCACGGCTGTCCAAGTGTTAAAGGTGACCATATCGGTCTCCGTGGTTACCTCTCTTCTCCGTGGTGACCACCAGGGCCTCGGCCGCCTCCCCCCAGCCCTTGCGCGTCTGGGCCGTGATGCGGAACACGTAGACGGACTCGGGCTTCAGGCTGGTC
>NC_137681.1:24140661-24148161 GCF_963989245.1 Nansenia antarctica | reverse complement strand
ATGTGTCAGCGTCTTTGAGCCTTGGAGAAGTGCTATATCAATGTTATGTATTATTATTATTATTATTATGTGCAATGCATCTGGCTTGTAGAAATGTCAATGATGTCATCTGTCCCTACTCAAAAGAAAGAAAGATAGAAGGAAAGAAGGAAAGATAGAAAGATAGAAAGAGAGAAGGAAAGATAGAAAGAAAAAAAGAAGGAAAGAAAGATAGAAAGAAAGAGATAATGAGGTGTATTGAGTAGAGTAGGCGTGGCCCTCTACCTGTAGAAGGTGTAGGGGTTGAGACCCGGCACCTCCAGGGACCGGGCGTCTGGCTCGTTGGACAGCTGGTGAACGATGACCCAGTCCTCATTCTCCCCGATCACACTGACCTATAGGAGGGCAGAACACATAAAAGGACACAGGATCACATTTGGTTATCATCTTGTAGGTCATACTTTCATACGTCCTGTAGGTAAACAAAGGGCCGCTGACAAGGGGGGGAAAGTGAGAGACCGTATGCCCAAGATGGGCTCCTCTCTCTGGGGTGAACCTGTCCTTACCTGGGCCTCCACCTGCCAGCGAGAGATGGAGGTCTTGCCGTCGTAGCGGGTTTGAACTGCAGCGTGACGGAGCGGGGCCCGATGTTGGAGATGGCCATGTTGGTGGAGGACCAGGCAGCTCTACGGAGAGAAAGAAACAAGGGAAGAAGAAGAAGAAGAGAGAGATGAGCACTGCGTTCTTTCGTCCATCTATTATAAGACCTGTCTTTAACTCTGAGCTGAAATGTCAGACACCTTCAATGTCGTCCCTCAACAGACACGTTCACTCTCACTATCAGGCCTTCCGACTCAAATCTGTACTGGAAGTGGAATTCCAGAGAGGCTGCAGAGATGACTATTATCTATTGCTGCGCCACAGCGCCCTCTTGTGGCCTAAAAACGATACTGTAATGGAGAAGAGCTGGTAAGATCGAGCTATTATCTCCGACTCCTCTCCCTTGAGTGTCTGAACTTCCCGCTGCTTTTAAACACGGCCCGACTAGATTAGACTGGGAGAAGAAACAGCTTACAGGGACAGAGACTGGCACCGTGAATGGCAATTATGTTTTTTCTATATCTGTAATGTTGTTCAATCATCCATCTCACTGTTCACTCTTCTGCTAGGTAAACAATGAGAATAGACGGCTCATTCTCTGCAAATCCTGCCGGGAAAACAACTTGTAATAATATGAAACGCTCAAAACGCTCAAAAGCAAAGCGAAGGTAGGAGGAGGTGTGTGTGTGTGTATATGTGCGTGTGAGAGAGAGATTTTCTTGTTCTCTCTCTCTCTCTCCTTGCCTCCCTCTCTCCCTTCCCCCCCCCTCTCTCTCCCCCCCTCTCTCTCTCTCCCCCCCCCTCTCTCTCTTTCTCTCCTTGCCTCCCTCCCTCCCGCTCTCTCTCTCTCTCCCTCGCCTCCCTCTCTCCCTCCCCCCCTCTCTCTTTCTCTCCTTGCCTCCCTCCCTCCCGCTCTCTCTCTCTCTCTCTCTCTCTCTCTCTCTCTCTCTCTCTCCTTGCCTCCCTCTCTCCCTTCCCCCCACTCTCTCTCCCCCCCCCTCTCTCTCTCCCCCCCCTCTCTCCCCCCCCCCCTCTCTCTCTTTCTCTCCTTGCCTCCCTCCCTCCCGCTCTCTCTCTCTCTCTCTCTCCTTGCCTGCCTCCCTCCCGCTCTCTCTCTCCCTATCTCCCCCCCCCCCCCCATTCTCTGTATAAGTGGCGTACAGGGTGCAGAGCATGACTAATTGCCTGGCAACCGCGCGGGTCGTGAAATCCAGTCACCTTCGTTCACTCACTCCCGTCCCGGTGCCGTGCCGTGCATACACTCTAGTTACGGAAGGTAGGGGGGGGGGGGGGCGGGGTACAATAGGCTTCCATTGACTCTGCCCCTACCTCGCATTACTGACACACCGCAAGCACACAAGCACACCCAGAGGAGCCGTGAAAGTGAAAGGGGGGCCTTCCTCCCCCCCGTCAAGAACGATGCTGTCTCGCGCCTATTCTCCGCTAATGAAATGCTCGGGGGGCTATACGCACCGGAATAGTAAAATCACCACCTCTAAATCATTTGCATGACTCCTAGTCCTAACAAAAGCATCCAGAGAGATCCTCGGGGACGTGTCGTGTCCGTATAGACCGTATCTGCATACACCGCAGAGCTGAGGTAATCACCGTTGGGGGAACTATAAAACCCATAGCTCCACTGGCCCAGAGTCTCTCAATAGAATAGCCGTTTATTTGACAGGTCTGAATGGCATATAGTGCCTGCAGTAATGTGTTGCCGGTGCAATAATAATTGACTGGAGAGGTATTGTATTTCTATTATATACCCCTATCTCCTTTTTTAATGCCAAATCGTAAAACCGAAATGATTCCTAAATAGCCACGGAGGAGTTTTTCTTTTTTTTCTTCTTCTCTTCAGAGTTTTCCCGCTGAAATGTATTCTGATCTAATTTCCCACCCGCCTTTAAGTCTCTCCTGGTACTGGCTGTGTCTAGCCTGGGTCTTTTTACGGGTTCGGGTCAGAGAGAGTGGGTCTGGTTTCACTGGCGCTGGCGCCAGACACACACATTTACATTTGAACCTAGACGCTTCTAGCCAAAGTGACTTACAATTAGAGATTACAGGTACAGGTCTCCCTGGAGTAATATAGAGCTAAGTGCCTTACTCAAGGACACACTAGTGGTGGTGTTCCCAGGTGGGATTCGAACTCATGACCTTCGAAAGCTTTTTTCTTCTTCTTCTGAGTGGGGCAGTCGCCACTCATATTTTCCGTTTTATTGGATAGAGAGAGTGAAGATAGACAGGAAAGAAAGGAGGAGAGGGCATGTCAGCAGGGCATGGGCCGTATCTGAACCCATGGCGACATGGGCATAAGTGTGCACTGTAGACCGCGGTGCTAGACCACTGGACCACCCCAGGCCACAACTCATGACCTTCTGATCACCTTCAGTCCACCTCACTATCCACTAGGTGGTGCCACCACTACCCCCTCTTCACACAGGGTTCAGAATCAGTCTCACCTGAACCCTAGACTGTAAGATCAGGATGTTATTGAGGTACTTGTGTGCCACAAGTTCTGGGTAAGATGTGGGCAGAACCTTGAAGCTATGCTGTGTCGACGTTTAGACACATAGAGGTAAAGGACACTAGGACTGTCATGGACAGAGTGATGTGCAGAGGACTTGTCTTATCTTATCTATGCTAACTCTTCCCAGCTAGCTCTTCTATGCTAGCCCTTCTCTGCTAGCCCTGGCTCGATTGCTACCGTACATCTCACTTATGCTAACCCTCCTAGCTCTGTGCCTACAGCTCTCCCAGGAGGCTATCTCTCAGGTCTTCAAACTGTTTGCTCCTGCAGGTCCCCAATACCAGGCTCCGCACCTTCGCGGACCGCGCCTTCTGCTCGGCTGCGGCACGCCTGTGGAACATGGCCTTCCTAGCCAGCTAAGGGCAGTACAGAGCCTGTGGAACAGCCTTCCTAGCCAGCTAAGGGCAGTACAGAGCCTGTGGAACAGCCTTCCTAGCCAGCTAAGGGCAGTACAGAGCCTGGACTCTTTTAAGACAGGCCTAAAAACCTTTTTTCTTCAAAAAGGCCTTTGACTGTTGAACCTGTGTTCATTCTTGTGATTTATTTTGTGTTTTTTACTCTGTTTTTAACTTATTATGTTTTAGGCTGTTTTTAAACTCTGTAGCAATCTGAGATTCTTTTGAATGAAAAGTGTAATACAAATAAAATGCATTATTATGATGATGATGATGATGATGATGATTATTATTATTATTTTATTATTATCTCTCTGTCTGGGGGGGATGGGGGTCAAGGGTCAGCCAGGGTACTGGTGGGTGCTGAGGGGGGGGCGGGGGACTGACCTGGGGGCACCCCAGAGGAGATGGTGGAGGAGGAGAGCTGACCCTGGCCCTTGGAGGTCATGCCAGCCACCTCGATGGTGTAGGTGGTGAGGGCGGTCAGGCCCGTGACGCGGTACTCCAGGGTCACGTTGGGCAGGTAGTGGGTCACACGCGTGTTGGTCCGGTTGTACTCCTCCCAGGAGATACGGTAGCCTGCGGGGGAGGAAGAGGAGGGGGAGGAAGAGAGGAAGAGGAGAGTGAGGAAGAGCAAGAGGAGGGTGATAAAGAGAAGAAGAGGAGGGTGATAAAGAGAGGAAGAGGAGGGTCATAAAGAGAGGAAGAGGAGGGTGATAAAGAGAGGAAGAGGAGGGTGATAAAGAGAGGAAGAGGAAGGGTCATAAAGAGAGGAAGAGGAGGGTCATAAAGAGAGGAAGAGGAGGGTCATAAAGAGAGGAAGAGGAGGGTGATAAAGAGAGGAAGAGGAGGGTGATAACGAGAGGAAGAGGAGGGTGATAAAGAGAGGAAGAGGAGGGTGATAAAGAGATGAAGAGGAGGGTGATGAAGAGAGGAAGAGGAGGGTGATGAAGAGAGGAAGAGGAGGGTGATGAAGAGAGGAAGAGGAGGGTGATAAAGAGATGAAGAGGAGGGTGATGAAGAGAGGAAGAGGAGGGTGATAAAGAGAGGAAGAGGAGGGTGATGAAGAGAGGAAGAGGAGGGTGATAAAGAGAGGAAGAGGAGGGTGATAAAGAGAGGAAGAGGAGGGTGATAAAGAGAGGAAGAGGAGGGTGATGAAGAGAGGAAGAGGAGGGTGATAAAGAGAGGAAGAGGAGGGTGATGAAGAGAGGAAGAGGAGGTGATAAAGAGAGGAAGAGGAGGGGTGATAAAGAGAGGAAGAGGAGGGTGATAAAGAGAGGAAGAGGAGGGTGATGAAGAGAGGAAGAGGAGGGTGATTAAGAGAGGAAGAGGAGGGTGATGAAGAGAAGGAAGAGGAGGGTGATAAAGAGAGGAAGAGGAGGGTGATGAATAGAGGAAGAGGAGGGTGATGAAGAGAGGAAGAGGAGGGTGATAAAGAGAGGAAGAGGAGGGTGATGAAGAGAGGAAGAGGAGGGTGATAAAGAGAGGAAGAGGAGGGTGATAAAGAGAGGAAGAGGAGGGTAATGAAGGGGAAGAGGAGGATGAGGTTTGGTCGTTGGCGTACCTGTGAGGACCCCGTTCTTCTCGTAGGGGTCCCTCCAGCTGACCTTCAGAGACGTGTCCAGGATCTCCGTGAAGCTCAGGTGACCCACAGCGCCAGGGGCTGGGGGGGGGGGGGGGGGGAGGGAGGGAGGGAGGGAGGCAAGGCAAGTTTATTTGTAAAGCACATTTCATACAACAGGGGAATTCAAAGTGCTTTACATACAGCAGAGATAGATCAAGAGGAGAAAAGTAAACAGATCAAAAAATAAAGGTAAGAAGATGAAAAAAATTATAATATATATATATATATATACAGTATATACAACATAAACGATATTATATATCATAAAGATAATGAATAAGATAATACAAATGAATAAAAAGACAATGGAAGTGTTAAATTAATTAACTGTTGCAAAACATTATCTTAGATTTAAATATTCTTTAGCCCAATGCACACAGCGTGCGATTTCTGTTGCACAACAACTTCCATTGTTGTCATGAATGGAATCGAATTTTCGCCGTGCGATTAAAATCGGGGCCGTGTGCATTGGGATGCGATTTTCTCATAGACTTCCATTCAAACTTCAAAATGGAATGTTGACGTGCAACAAAAATCGCACGCTGTGTGCATTGGGCTTTAGAGTTTGGGCCTGTTGATTTCTTCAGGGAGTTTGTTCCGGAGCATGCGGCAGCGTGACTGAAAGCTGCTGCACTGTGTTTTATTTTCACTCTTGGAATGATTAGCTGATTAGTCTCAGCTCACCTTAGGGACCTTGCGGGAATATCGGGTGGGAGGAGATCTGATATGTATTTTGGTCAAAGACCATTTTGTGATTTGTATACAATTAGGAGTACTTTGAATTCAATTCTCTGTGAGACTGGTAGCCAGTGTACAGATCTCAGGATTGTACTGAGTGTAATGTGTTCAAACTTCTTAGATTTTTTGGGAGGGAGGGAGGGGAGGGAGGGGACTGAGTGATCGTCATGACCATCATTACTCAACCAAACATTCCCCTCCCAGTCAGCAGCCTTCATTATCAAATATCATAATACAGGATAACAGATGACAAACTGTGTTTATTCAATTTGACGTCGTGACATTCAAACATATCACAACACAATTATGCGTGAACATAAACGCAATCATGACTTCATGCTTATTAGCGCCAACCCATTATGTCTCTGAGAATATGCTCTGATTATGCTCATCTGGGCAGACATCAGCTAGATGTACTTATTCATTAGGACATCTGTACAACTAGGCTGCGTATGAATAATACATAATACATCTGACCCACTGGGCTTGGTGCGCACGTCCACTTAATGAAGCGAGAAGTGTGTGTGTGTGTGTGTGGGCATGCATAATGTGTGTGTGTGTTTGTGGGCATGTGTGTGTGGGCATGTGTGTGTGTGTGTGTGTTTGTGTGTGTGTGTGAGAGCATGTTTGTGTGCGTGTTTGTGTGTGAGAGCATGTGTTTGTGTATTTTGTGAGTGTGTGTGAGTGTGGGCATGCATATGTGTGTGTGTGTGAGCATACGTGTGTGTGTGGGTGTGTGTTTGTGAGCTCGCCTGTGTGCCTGTGTGTGTGTGTGTGTGTGTGTGTGTGTGTGTGTTCAAGAGTGTGCCTGTGTGTGTTCGTGAGCATGCCTGCATGTGTGTTTGTGTGTGTGTGTGTGTGTGTAAGAGCAGACTCAGAAAGGATAACAAAAGTCACATTCAAGTCTGCGTGTGTGTTCATGCCTGCATGTGGGTGTGTATGTATGTGTATGTATGTGTATGTATGTGTGTGTGTGTGTGTGTGTGTGTGTGTGTGTCCGCGGCGGTGCCACTCACTGTCCTCGTGCGTCCTCAGGCCTCTGGCGGGGCTGCGGGGCCCGTCCCCCGGCGTGGTGAAACACAGCACGGAGGTGAAGTACTCTGTGAACTTCCTCATGCCCGTGACGTAGCCCACGTGCACGCTGTCCTGGAAGTTAGGACGCACCGTAACCACGGTGACCTCCTCTTCCTGTCCCGGTAGCCATGCCAACAACTGGGACAAAAAAAACAAAAAAACAAGCATGAGAAACAACGTTAATCGTCAATCCACCAGTCGTAGCAGGAAGAGTAATCTAGCTCAGGCCAGCGGCCACTGGCAGTCGTCGTGCTAGAGAAGAATTTCTGTTTGAAACACTGGACACACTGGATAGACATTACAAGTGCAAGGGGGGTGGTAGAAATCTCAGGAGAAACAGTCAGGGCGGGGGGGGGGCAGGTGTTTCTTGGGCCCTATTGCAGGGGGGTAGTAGATGTCTCAGGAGGAGCAGTTAAGGTGTAGGCTGAAAAGACAGAGGTCTTCAGTCTCGTGGGTGAGGTAAAAACACTGTCGGTCTAAACCAGTTTTTAAAACAACGGCAACAAACTCTCCTCCTCCTCCTTCTCCTTCCATCTCCTGTGCTGCTGGTGTCAGACTTGGGG
>NC_137681.1:24128382-24138382 GCF_963989245.1 Nansenia antarctica | reverse complement strand
ATATCCACCCCTAGGACATATCCACCCCTAGGACATATCCACCCCCTAGGACATATCCACCCCTAGGACATATCCACCCCCCCCCACCCCCCAGGACATATCCACCCCCAAGGTCATGTCCACCCACCCCCCCACCCCCCAGGACATATCCACCCCCAAGGACATGTCCAATCCCCCCTGTCCACCCCCAAGGACATGTCCAACCCCCCCCCCCCCACCCCCAAGGACATCTCCACCCCCCAGGACATATCCACCCCCAAGGTCATATCCAACCCCCCAGGACATATCCACCACCCCAGGACATATCCACCCCCCCAGGACATATCCACCCCCAAGGCCATGTCCACCCCCCCCCCCCCCACCCCCCAGGGCATATCCAACCCCCCAGGACATATCCATCCCCCAGGACATATCCACCCCCCAGGACATATCCATCCCCCAGGACATCCACCATGTCTGGGGTGGGTGGGGCCCAGCCTGTGTTCTACCTCTGCAGTGTGGTGTGCGTGTGTGTGTGTGTGTGTGGGGGGGGGATTGGGGGGGGGGGAGGGGGGGGGGCAGGGGAAGGGCATCCAGACCTGACAGGTCCTCCCTCTCAGACGTCGGCCAACAATGGAGGCCAGCCAGGGGGGGAGGCAGGGGGGAGAACGGGGGGGAGGAGGCAGGGGGTTGGAATTAATTCATCTGAGCTAAGGGGAATTAGATGGGTCCGCTGCACTATATCTGTTACAGACTGGACCCTGGCCAAGTCCATCCATCTTTACCATTATGTAGATAACTGACACCCTTACTATAGAGAGAGGAGGAGGGAGGGATGGAGGGGGGGGGGGACAGTAGGGGAGAGAGAGAGAGAGAGGGAGAGAGAGAGAGAGAGCGGGGAGGGTAGAGAGAGCAGAGAGAGAGAGAGAGAGAGAGGAGGGTAGAGAGAGAGAGAGACAGAGAGAGAGAGAGAGAGAAAGAGAGAGAGACAGAGAGAGAGAGAGAGAGAAAGAGAGAGAGACAGAGAGAGAGAAAGGGCAGGGGGGTGTGGGGGGGGGCTGTGGTGTGTGTGTGTGGGGGGGGGGGGTATAGGGGGCAGGCTCCTCAGATAAGGGAGTGGAGGGTGAGGATGAACCATAAATAAAGACAAAATAATCATTTCAGAAACTCAGCAGAAACATACAGCCACGACCTACGACTGCTTACAGTAACACGATTGTAGATTAGCTGTGTGTGTGTGTGTGTGTGTGTGTGTGTGTGTGTGTGTGTGTGTGTGTGAGTGTACGTGTACGTCATCGCTTAATGCCACAGCCTATTGAGTGTTGTTGCTGACCATGTGCATCCCTTCATGGCCACAATGTACCATCTTCTAATGGCTGCTTCCAGGATGATAATGCACCATGTCACAAAGCAAAAATCTTCTCAAACTGAATGTTTCATGAACGTGACAATGAGTCCAGTGTTCTTCAGTGGCCTTCCCAGTCACCGGATCTGAATCCAATAGGACACCTTTGGGATGTGGTAGAACGGGAGATTCACAGCTTGAAAGTGCACCTGAAAAATCTGCAGGAGTTGCATGATGCAATCATGTCATCATGGACTAGAATATTAAAGGAATGCTTCCAACATCTTGTGTGGAATCAATGCCACGAAGAATTGAGAGTTTTGAGAGCAAAGGAATCCAGTATTAGTCCAGGAATCCAGTATTAGTGATCCGTCACAGTGTAAAACCAACCCCAACAGTTGACATCCATGAATGAATGAATTAATTAATTAATTAATGAATGAATGAATGGTCTTTATTGTCATTGCTATAGTACAGGTACCAAACAACGACATTTGGAGGGGGGGCTCCCCTGGTGCTAGGAAAGAAAAAAAACAAAAAAAACAAGAAGGGAAAGGAGCTGGTTTACATAAATAAAGGCTATGTACACTATCCACTATACTATACTGTACAGATAGACGACTAGGGTTGTCATATTGCACATAGTGTTATTGCACATTCATTTAAAGTGTCGCAGTTTGCAGGCTTGAAATGTACATATTTGTGCCTCAGCACTACACCTGATTTTTTCAATCCAGCAGCTGCCATCAATCCGTCCAGACTGTCCAGGGCCCAGAACCTAGGTCTTTGCTGTGTTCAGGGCCTGGATGGCCCTGGGGTAGAAGCTGTGCTTCAGTCTGTTTGTCCTTGCGGCCATGGTCCTGTACCGCCTTTTCGAGGCAGCCGGGCAAAGTGTTCGTACCCAGGGTGGGTTGGGTCTCTGGAGATCTTGGAGGCCTTCCTGAGACAGCGTGTGTTGGACTCTCAGGAAGTAGAGCCGCTGTTGTGCCTTCTTGATGGTGGCTGCTGTGTTGTTCTTCCAGGACAGGTCATCCTGTATGTGCACCCCCAGGAATCGGAGGGCTGAGACTCTCTCCACGCTCTATCCGTCGATGAGCAGGGGCTGGACCTCAGATTTTTTCCTCCTGAAGTCCACGATGATTTCCTGGGTCTTTGACTTGTTCAGCAGCAGGTTGTTAACCTTGCACAGCTTGCTCAGCTGCTCTACCTCATCCCTGTACGCCGCCTCGTCCCCCCCCCGAGATGCAGCCCACCACGGTGGTGTCGTCTGCAAACTTTACGATGGAGTTGCTGGGGTGGACGGGGGTGAAGTCGTAGGTGTAGAGGTTGTAGAGGATGGGGCTTAGCACGCACCCCTGGGGGGACCCAGTGCTGAGTCTGAGGCTGTGGAGGTGTGGGAGCCCACCCGCACCCTCTGGGGGCGGTCGGACAGGAAGTCCTTGATCCATGCACATATAGAGTGTTATAGTCCCAGGTCTAGTAGTTTGGTCACTAGCCTGTCTGGAAGGATGGTGTTGAAGGCAGAGCTGAAGTCCACAAAGAGCAGTCTCGCGTAGCTATTTCCCCTCTCCAGGTGGGATAGAGTGGCGTGGAGAGTTGACATCCATACTGCCAGAGGTAACAGAAGTGGCCCAGCCACAGCCCCTCCTCCTCCTCCTTCTAGAACACAGCCCTCCTCCTCCTCCTTCTAGAACACATCCCTCCTCCTCCTCTTTCTAGAACACAGCCCTCCTCCTCCTCCTTCTAGAACACAGCCCTCCTCCTCCTCCTTCTAGAACACAGCCCTCCTCCTCCTCCTCCTTCTAGAACACAGCCCTCCTCCTCCTTCTAGAACACAGCCCTCCTCCTCCTTCTTCTAGAGCACAGCCCTCCTCCTCCTTCTAGAACACAGCCCTCCTCCTCCTTCTTCTAGAGCACAGCCCTCCTCCTCCTTCTAGAAACACAGCGCCTCCTCCTCCTCCTTCTAGAACACAGCCCTCCTCCTCCTTCTAGAACACAGCCCCTCCTCCTCCTTCTAGAACACAGCCCTGCCAGGGATGCTGCGAAGCTAAACAAACTGGTGAAGAAGGCCAGCTCTGTGGTGGGGACCGGGCTGGACAGCCTAGAGGTGGTGGCAGAACAGAGGATGGGAAAAAACTGGCGGCCATGCTGGCCAATCCCTCCCACCCGATGTACTGCGAGCTGCAGGGATGAGGAGCAAGTTCAGCCACAGATTTGTTCTCCCCCGTCAAAGTACAAAAAGATTTGGACAGTCCTTTATTCCAGCTGCACTCCGACTCTACAACCAGGCCCGGCAGGGTGGGGGAGACCTGGAGATGGAACTTTTGGAACTTTTTACTTATTGAGCCTGCACTGTTTTATGTATTTTATTGAATGTTTTTCTGTTTTCTGTACTGAATGTTTTCTGCCCTAACTGAGCTGTTTGACAACAAAATTTCCCCATTGGGGACAATAAAGGTTTTCAATCAATCAATCAATCAATCAATCCTCCTCCTTCTAGAACACAGCCCTCCTCCTCCTCCTTCTAGAACACAGCCCTCCTCCTCCTCCTTCTAGAACACACTCCTCCTCCTTCTAGAACACAGCCCTCCTCCTCCTCCTCCTCCTTCTAGAACACAGCCCTCCTCCTCCTTCTAGAACACAGCCCTCCTCCTCCTCCTTCTAGAACACAGCCCTCCTCCTCCTCCTTCTAGAACACAGCCCTCCTCCTCCTCCTTCTAGAACACAGCCCTCCTCCTCCTTGTAGAACACAGTCCTCCTCCTCCTCCTTCTAGAACACAGCCCTCCTCCTCCTCCTTCTAGAACACAGCCTCCTCCTCCTCCTTCTAGAACACAGCTCTCCTCCTCCTCCCTCTAGAACACAGCCCTCCTCCTCCTCCTTCTAGAACACAGCCCTCCTCCTCCTCCTCCTTGTAGAACACAGCCCCCCTCCTCCTCCTTCTAGAACACAGCCCTCCTCCTCCTCCTTCTAGAACACAGCCCTCCTCCTCATCCTCCTTCTAGAACACAGCCCTCCTCCTCCTCCTTCTAGAACACAGCCCTCCTCCTCCTCCTCCTCCTTGTAGAACACAGCCCTCCTCCTCCTCCTTCTAGAACACAGCGTCAGAAATAGTTTCCAAGTGGCTGAGAAGAACCGCGGCAAAAACAGGAAATTAAAAAAAAGGCAAAGCGATCTGAGTCATGGTTGGAGAACGGCTGGTGCACGCATAAACAAGGTCACCGCAGTGCATCTCAGTCTCTCTCCTCCCTGCCTCCCTCCCTCCCTCCCTCCTCTCACTCCTTCTCTCTCTCTGCCTACTCCTCCCCTCTTTCTGCCTCTCTCGCTTTCTCTCTCTCACTCTCCCCGTTTTCTCTCTCTCGCTCATCTTCTCTCCTTTTCTCTCATTTCATTCTCAACCTATCCCTGCTCTGTTTCTCACCCCCTTCTCCCTCCCTCCATCTCCGCCCTCTCCTCTCCAGTAGCCTGACCCTATCCTCCTCCCTCCCCCCCCCCCCCTCCTCCTCCTCCTCCCCCTCTCTTCTTCTCCGCTCCAGTCTTCCAGTACTGACCTCGGCCCGGCTGATAAAGGGATGAGAGAAAGCTATCATGCATTCTTCACACAAAGCTGCTGTAATCCTCACATTGTTGTTATTTCTCTCAGTCTTTTAATCCCTCCATCTCCATCTCTCTTTATTTCCCCATCCCCCCCATCCCCACATCCCCCCCATTCCCATCCTGAGACTCAATGTGTTTGGGGGAGAGAAAGAGAGAGAGAAACTAGCTAGATAAAAGAGATAAATACGTTATGTACATAAATACATAAATATGTTCACTCAGACAATCTGTCGCTCTCGATCTACATCCCCATCATCCACTCCATCTCTCTCTCTTCATCTCTCTATCATCATCTTGCGTGCCTAGAAAGTTGAGCTGTCTGTCGGTCTGTGTTGTGGCTGTTGCCCTTCCATTACATCAGACACTGGAGGAGTGAACCCCCCCCCCACCACCACCACCACCACCCCCCCACCCCCCACACACACACAACACCACCCCCCCCCCCCCCCCCCCAACACCCAACCCCGCCAGGACAGACAAGAACACAGGATTATTGCTCTCCTTATGAAGACCCAACTGAACAGGCTCACAAGCGTATGTGTGAGTCCATTGTAATCGGATTGATTTAAAATGTGATATACTGCATATGGCACCACCCACACACACACACATGTACATATGCACCCCCCCCCCCCCCCCCCACACACACACACACACACACACACACCGCAATCACAGACAACAGACAAAAACAAAGATGTTTAAATCCTGAACATCTGTCAGGTTAATGCTAAGGGGATGATGGAGAGAGAGGATGGAGAGTGAGTGAGAGAGAGAGAGAGAGAGAGAGAGAGAGAGAGAGAGAGAGAGACACACACACACACACACACACACAGTGGACGGAACCAATGTCCTGCTGCATAACAGGAGGCTGTTTACTTCTCAGAGAGAGAGAGAGAGAGAGAGAGAGAGAGAGAGAGAGAGAGAGAGAGAGAGAGAGAGAGAGAGAGAGAGAGAGAGAGGCAGAGCGGGACTGATAACACCCTGTCTGAATAATGGCTGCTGCGTCTCTCTACTGCTGCTTCTGTGTGTGTGTGTGTGTGTGTGTGTGTGTGTGTGTGTGTGTGTGTCTCTCTCTGTTCTGCCTCTCTCGCTCCCGTTTAGGCCGCTTGTAATTGTTCCTGTTAGCGATCTGAGCTGCCTGGCTCTCTGAGAGGCTGACGAGGCTCCATGAATGCAAAGTGAGAGCTATCGTATGTGCTTTCCCCTTTACTCACACACACTCACCACACACACACACACACACACACACACACACACACACACACTCAGGCATACACACACACACACACACACACACACACACATACACACACACACACACACACACACTCAGGCATACACACACACACACAATTAAATACACGCATGCACACTCACGCACACACAAACTTAGACACACGCACACACACACACACACTAAGTTAGACACACACACACACGCGCATACACACACACACAGCACACACTCTCTCGCGCGCCCCCTCCCCGTCAGAGTCGTCAGAGCTGCAGCGAGGATCAGGCGATGTAAAGAGGCTGCTGCATCCTCCCTCCAGCTAACACACACACAGCCTCCCCTCCCTCCCTCCCTCCCTACCTCCCTCCCCCCTCTGTAACACCAGGAGGAGGAGGGGATGGAGGAAGGAGGGAGGGAGGGAGGGAGGGAGGGAGGGCAGGTGAAACAACAAAAGGTGCTTTCCTTTTCCCTCCCTCCCTCTCTCCTTCCCTCACTTATAGTGTGAGGGGGGGGGGGGTGTTTATCCCACCCTCCCTTCCCCTCCCCTCCCCCCCCCCTCCCTCCCTGTGCTGTTACAGTCTTTAAATAACACAGTAAAAGTCTCACTTCCCCTGCCAGAGAGAGAGAGAGAGAGAGAGAGAGAGAGAGAGGACGCAGCCCCGCGGAGCACTGCAGACGCCAGAGCATCCAGCGTAAAGTTCAACTGCCACCGTTAGAATAACAACAGGCCTCACACCACCGCCGCGGAAGCACTTACCGCCAGACCCGCTGCCAGGAACGCCCCGGTCGCTGCTAGATAGCGTTCATTCTAAATCCACTACGACAACTACCACTAACACTAGCTACTTTCTCTCTCTCTCTCTCTCTCTCTCTCTCTGTCTCACTCTCTGTCTGTCTGTCTGTCTGTCTCTCTCTCACTCTCTCAGCTGATTTCCCTGTCGGTGTCCTATCTGGTTCAAATATGTTATATCTCTGCACTTGATCACATTTTAGGACCCTCCTTTCATGTGTTCTACCACCCAGTATCCTGACATTTTCTAAATCACATCAGGATAAGCTAGTATAAAGATATTTCACAGTTTCTTCTGTGTAGGAGGCAGGCTAATTTACAAGACGGCCAACTAGTGGTCTTTGTGCGTAAGTAGCAGCTTAACATTGTAAAGACTATGGTCATTTGACCCCCGAGGCGGCTCTTATAGTAGGTAAAATTGGCACGGCATTTATAGTGTTAATGCTAACAGTACTACAACTACCACTGACACTAGCCACTAGCTAGTATTAATGCTCAGTCCCCTGCTACGACTACCACTAACGCTAGAACTAGTCAAACTAGAGCACTGGTAACAGTGGTTAGTGTAGTGAGTTAGCATCCGGAGCTACATGAGATGCAGGATGAGGATGTTGTCGTTGGTGTGTGTCTGTAAGATTTTGGCAGTCTCTCCTGAGCCCCAAACATCACGGTCTGCAGGCTGCCATGTTTACTCAACTCACTGGGTCAGACGGGGATAGATTACATATGCACACACACACACACGCATGCACACACACACACACACACACGCGCACACATACACACACACACACACACACACACACACACACACAGACACACACACACACACATACATAGAGACGCACATGCAGCCGCACGTGGACGCAGCCACATACGCACGCCAACCAAACACAGGCGCGCACAAACACACGCACGCACACACACACACACACACACACACACACTGCTCCCGCCTGCTCCCGGTCCACCTGCTGCTAGTGTTGATGTTGGCAGGGCTCGGGGCTGAGGGAGGCGGATCAGAACCACATGGTAGTCAGGCGGACCGCTACCCTGGCTGAGACAGAGGCAGTGCTCTGGAGCCATGACCCCTGTGACCCCAGCCCTGCTCTCAGCCCTGACCCCTGTGACCCCAGCCCTGCCCTCAGACATGACCCCTGTGACCCCAGCCCTGCCCCCAGCCATGACCCCTGTGACCCCAGCCCTGCCCCCAGACATGACCCCTGTGACCCCAGCCCTGCCCTCAGCCATGACCCCTGTGACCCCAGCCCTGCCCCCAGCCATGACCCCTGTGACCCCAGCCCTGCCCTCAGACATGACCTCAGCCCTGACCTTCCTCTGATCAGCCCCCTGTGACCTTTCACCTCCACTGCTGCTCTGCCTGGCTCTCTGCAGGCTACGGCAGCCCCGGTAGGACAAACAGCACCAGTTCCTCTTCAGACCCTGGAGGGGGGGGGGGGTAACTCCATTGATGTTGCTAAAGGGGAAAATCTAGGCTTATTTTGATTACTTTTCGCGAGACTTTTCAAAACAAGTCTGGCCTGGATTTTCTTTTAGCGACGTTGATGGAATACCCCCCAGGACACACACACACCCAATACACACACCGGCTGACTGGCGGCTACACAGACAGACGCTGGTGTATGTGTGTTTTGAGTTGGACAGTTAGACTTGGAATTGGGACACACACACACTCCTATCACAGTCCACATAGACATACACACCACCGCCCCCCAGACACACTGCGACGTGTAGAAGCTGTGTGAACGGCTCACAGACTGCTGGGCTTGCATTTCTCACTATCACACAATCACCAACTGTTATGTGTGAGGATAAAAAAAAGAAAAAGTGTGTTTTCACAGAAAGTCACAAAAAAGCTGAATGGGCAAAATTCTATATATCAGTGGGTTTGAGTGAGTCTCTCCATACGAGAGAGAGAGAGAGGGGGGGGGGTCTATTCAATTACCTTGACAAATCCTGATACCCGGCCTGACTGCTGCTACTGCAGTCGTAAGTCTGTTGATCATAGGGTCAGGACGGGTAGGGAATAACTTATATTGTGTGTGTGTTCATGTGTATGTGTGTGTGTGTGTGTGTGTGTGTGTGTGTATGTATGTGTGTGTGTGTGTGTGTGTGTGTGTGTGTGTGCATGTGCACATGTGTGTTTGTGGGTGTGGTGCACACCATAAGAAACAAAGGGAAAGGTTAGAGAGATGGAGAGAGAGAGGGAGAGAGAGAGGGAGAGAGAGAGAGAGAGAGAGAGAGAGAGAGAGAGAGAGAGAGAGAGAGAGAGAGAGAGAGAGAGAGAGAGGGTAAGTGAGAAGGGGCAGGGGTCAAAAGCTGCAGTAATTGCCTGTTCTTTGCATGACTTAATCATTAAGCCGTTCGCTGTGCTCGTTAAGTACGACTGTTCATTAATATTCTAACCATTCATCTGAGTGGTTCCTCTTATTCACGTCTATGCATGACTGTGTGTGTGTGTGTGTGTGTGTGTGTGTGTGTGTGTGTGTGTGTGTGAGTGTATGGCCTGAAATATGGCTGAACACATTGGATCAACATGTATTACAACTCATTTGGATGATTGATTACTGTAGGGAGGTAAACCTTAACATCATTAGAAACTCAACAGAGAAACTCCACCAAGAAACTCGAGTAACGAAAGAAAACACAAATGTTGTTTACCTGTTCAGTGGCGTTCGTGTGAGAGGGGCAGCACCGGAAACCGAGAGAGAGAAAGAGAGAGAGAGAGAGAGAGAGAGAGAGAGAGAGAGAGAGAGAGAGAGAGAGAGAGAGAGAGAGAGAGAGAGAGAGAAAACAGTATGTTAGAAGCATTTTCAGAGCAGTTTGTTGTTTACAAAAACATTCATTCAATTAATTTCCTGTCAGACAATCAGCACATTGTAACAGTGTTTGTCCTTGTGTTGAGTGCGGCTGGTCGTATCACCGTCAGGAACGCTGAGGGAACATTACCAGTGTCTTGACGGTTATGAGACAAATTGCTTTTCTCCTGTTTGAAAGGCATGGGAGGAAACATGCTCCTGAAATGGAACACCG
>NC_137681.1:24118382-24123382 GCF_963989245.1 Nansenia antarctica | reverse complement strand
GAGGGAGGGAGGCGGGACAAGATTGTCAGCGTCTTTGAGCCTCGGAAAAAGTGCTATATAAATGTAATGAATTATTATTAGAAGAGGAAAAGTGAGCGTCGCAACGAACACGTCAACTTGTATAACAGCTTCTGCTTATAAAGCGACCTTTCTGCACACAGACAGGCTATAATTGAGCTCAGTAAGTGTTCGACAACTGTAGGAAGGTGGCAGGTTGGTGCTTTCTGACTCAGCGGGGGAGATGGAGAGATGGAGAGAATAGAAGAGGGAGAGGAGAAAGGAGGAGGCAGGTTGGTAAACGTGGTGGTCAGGTGGCGGAGGCAGGGTGTCATCTGACGCCGGTGACGCAGATGCAGCACAACTCAACTCAAGCCATCCAACTCCAAACCGGTGAAACATTCATGAGATCAGAATAATCCTGTCCTTGAACAACACAGGCTGGGGGTAGTATGACATCATACTTACAGTTATGTGCCAACAGATAAGATCTATATTGTAGTATGTTATACTTTTCGATAGTTGCTTTGACATTTATACAGTGTATATAATATATACATAATATAATATAAAATATATATAATATTCATAATTTTCATGATATATTAATAATATATACATTATTAATATATATAATATATCCTATATTATGCCATTTAGCTGACGCCTTTTATCCAAAGTGACTTACATTGCAGTGCGCGCATACATTTTTCTGTACATACTGTCCCAGCGGGAATTGAACCCACGACCTCAGCGTTGCACAACGCTCTACCAGCTGAGCCACAGAGGACCAACATTAATCATATTCGGGTAATAATTATGTGCCGTGTTCAAACAAGCTTCGAAGACCATCGCCTCAAGTCTCCCGTGGACGACAGCCTGCCGCTGATGCAACATCCAGGCGGTGATTTCAATCCTCAGACATCAGAATAATATCGTCTTATGCTTTTCTAGGGTAATGTAATGATACACACAACTCACGGTTAGATAGGACTCACCATACTGCGTTCACCATAATTATGATTTTCTTTCTCGCGCGGTTTACAAAATGAGAATTGCAGACAAATGATGACTGAAAAATATTATTTTGCAGAGTCGCCCCATGCTAGGCTCTCTGATGATCTTTGGGTGGGGGGGGGGTACTTTTTTATTGACGGGTGTTTCGTCAACGGGGGTAGAGCAGAGTTTTTGATAGACGGGGTGGTAGCTTGTGCTAAATCGACGGCAAAAGTGCGGCCGCCCCCCTTTAGCGGTCATGGCCCTACGCGACCGCACACACTGCTAATGCCAGCGGCCGGCCCGTGAGCACAGCAGTACAGTACAGTACAGTACAGTTCGTTGTGTGGTGCTCTCTATATTCCAGGAAGTTTGTTGATCCTCCGGGTCTAATCTCATTTGGTCGGAGGCCTCAGAGTGCTGCCGCTATCAAAGATGTTTTCGGAAGCTCTTCTCGGACGAGAAAAAAGACAACAAACAATGGAGGAGGTCAATACTAACTCAATGGGCTGCACGAAGATTGTGTTTCTATTCTGAGAAACTCAATGATTCATATCTCATTAAACACACAGCGATACGGGCATCATTTATGGAGGCTGCAGCGTTGGGTGACACATCGATACCGGATCGGAGAGAAAACGACCAGAGGTAGAGTCGCCTTTACTGGATTTTCCGGAATTGACTTAGCATTAGGTTAGAGGCACGCTAATACGATCTGCTGTTGTAAATGCAGATGGACTGGCTCAGGGACCCAGGGAGAACGCTGTTCCTCTCCACGAGGGAAGCATTTATCACAAACACTTAGTCGATAGTGACGGATCAGCTGTGCAGCTCGCCTGTGAAGGACTAGACCCCCCAGGTACGTTTGGTTTTAGCGACGGCCAAGGTGGGAAAAATCAAAAGAACACTCACTCATTCTCGCGGGCGACGTGTGCGCACACACACAGATACACACGTGCGCATGCACGCACACACACGCATGCGCACACACACACGCGCACGTACACACACGCACACACGCACACACACACACACACACACACACACACACACCTACACACATATATACACACGCAAACACACATACACACACAATTGTGTGTTAATTTCACATACTGTTCTCATGAGCAGTGGAGAGGGAGGCAGCGCATGCCAGATCACAGTGGAACTGATTAGAAATGTTTGCATTATCTCTGCCTCCACTCCCGATTGGCTGGCTGGCTGGATGGCGTGAGTGTGAGTGAGGGTGAGAGTCAGGGCAATTTTTTAGGCATTTTCTCAGAAGATTATATTATATTATATATTATATCATTATATAAGTAATAGATTATATTACTGTTGACAGAAAGAACATAAGTGACCATCATGACAGTGATGGAAACGGGGACAGGGAGGAAGGGAGGGAGAGAGAGATAGGAGGAGAGATAGGGGGACAGAGAGAGGGGGGTGGGGGGAGGGGGGGGAGAAACCGAGAGAGAGAGAGAGGAAGAGAGAGAGAGACAGCGAGAGAGACAGATACAGATACAGAGACAGAGTGAGAGAGAGAGAGAGAGAGAGAGAGAGAGAGAGAGAGAGAGAGAGAGAGAGAGAGAGAGAGAGAGAGAGGATACATAGTGACAGTATGAATACACCCTATTCTGTTTATGGAAATAGACTAAGGTGGTAAGGAGGTAGATATAACAATGTGGGAAACTATCGTAATGTACATGAAGCAAACATCATCTATATGTGACAGGGTCTGGTGAAAAAGTCTTCAAGTAGGGCAAGGTCTTTTTTTGTTTTCTCTTCCAGATTCTGAAAGCGCAAATTGTAAGCTTTCAAATGATGTGTCATACAGTGAAGATATTTGAAGAAGATATGATTATTTGAATGTTGATTTACCTCAAACCAAATAGTGGAGAATCTCACTCTGAATCAAAACACACGCAAAACAGCTGCTAGTAGCTATCAACTAAGAAGGTATGTCGCTATGAACATCTAACTGCATGTTTAGCACATCACAACTTGATAAAAACACATAATTACACATAATTAGATGATCACACAGTCCTTGCTTTTGAACACATCCTAAAACGTAAGTTTGTTGACAAGCCATGTATCACCAACCCAGTAGCCTATACGGCAGACGAGACAGTGAATCCAATTAACAAATTATGAGTATTTAGTGATCCTAAAACTGTTGTTTGTTATATCAAGTGGCCTCTTCAACACTTCAACTTTTGTAACATTTGCGTGACTTGAGAATTGCCGACATGCATACCTTTTCAGCAGACCGTGTCACATGTGACGGCAGCTGGTGAAAGGGTCAACAGACCAAATGTTCTGACTTTTAATCAGAAAGATTTATTCCGGTGCCCCGCGGTGGCGTAGCGGTCTAAGCATTAGCCACTAGTGCAAGCTGCCCACCGGGGACTGGGATCGAATCCCGGTCTCGCCAGACCCGGATATGGCCGAGGCACACAGGGAGCGGCATATTGAGCGGCCGCTCCAGAGGGCGGTATAGGACTATTTCCGGACAAGGATCCGTCCCGCAACAGCGCCCCCGGGGTGCCGGAATAACGGTGCTGGGCTCGAGGAGCCAGTCAGCTAGTCTGCCTGGCGATCTCCTCTGGGGCTGCCGGGGACTGGGCAGTCCCCCCGGCCACGGGGTCGTGCGGCGGATCCTACGCAATAGGCAGGGGATAATTGGATGCTAGGTTGGGTTCAATTGGATACCAAATTGGGTGAAAAAGGGATAAAATCTTTAAAAAAATAAATAATAATAATAATATTCCGGAAAATCGAAGCTCATTTGCCTTAATTCATTTCAAATCACTTTGAAAAGAGCCCTGATTCAAAACACATTGTTTTACTGAAACCTTGTTGAAAATCACCTCACTAGTCAAGCCAGAATATTGCAATGCAATGGATTCGGTGAGTTACATCTTTCAGAATAAAAGTCCCCCTCTCACCAGCTGTCGTCACATATCGTTCCATAGGAGCACAGCATTGAATCAAATGAATAGCTCCGGGGAAAAAAAGACAAATGTGTCGTTCCTATAGCAACTCCCTCTGCAGGAGAGAATCCCCCCCGACACATTGAGATCGATGTCTAAAGACCTCCTTATCAACAAAGCAGCCACGTACGAATGCCCTTTGACCTCTCGAGGGGATAGCATCGATTACTGCTCAGACTGCCCCCCCACCACCTCCGCCATCTCCGCCCCGGTGGTCTGACCCTGTCATCCATCTTAAAGCCCCTCTGGGATTCTGGACCTGACATTGGTCGTTTGAATCTGGTTCTTTAAGTCTGGTCCAGTGGCCCTACAATGGAGAGAGGGGGGTCTTGGCATGCTAGATGCTAGCGGTACAATGACCCCCGACCCCACCTCCCGACAACTGTGGTCAATCCAATCTAGCCTTTGCACTACTGTCAGTTGCACACACACCCCTGGTCAATCTGAAGACTCAATTATTCTTTGCAGTACTGCTGTTTACAAACACTACCTTATTTGTTTTTGCACATTGCACATACAGTACCTCCTTTGATATAGCCACTATTTATACATCTGTACATACCCTACTGTACATAGATACCTTAACTGTACATAGCTCATAAGTATATATAGGCCTACCTCTAACTACCGTACTTGCCATACTGTACCTATCTCTATCATGTTTATTTTATATTTTTTATATATCATGTTTATATCATTATTTGCATTTCTGATTAGATGCTAAAATGTCGCTGTTTTTTACTTGACAATCTCTGCAATGACAATAAAGTTGAATCTAATCTAATCTAGATAGTGGTGAACATCTTGATGTAGCATCGTTAGCCTAGCCTAGCCTTATTCCCAACCTCTCCAGCCTCCCAGTCCTCCAGCCCTCCTCCTCCAGCCTCCCGTCCCCAGGCTTCAGCCCTGGCTGTGGACCTGCCTCTCTGGGGCGCCGTAGCCCGGGAGGTCTGGTCTGGGGCCTGGGGGGGGGGAGGGAGGGGGGGTCTGGATGACGGTTGGATTATAGTC
>NC_137681.1:24102466-24107466 GCF_963989245.1 Nansenia antarctica | reverse complement strand
GAGCGTGCGCGCCGGGGGAGGGTGGAGAGAAGAGGTGAACTTCTAACGTTGACACGTGCCTACTCCCTGTAAGACAGCGGCGGAAGAGAGAGAGAGAGAGAGAGAGAGAGAGAGAGAGAGAGAGAGAGAGAGAGAGAGAGAGGACTAGCGTAGACTAGCGATTAGCGTCAAAACGTCATTCTGAGGACGTAGCATGTCGCTAACCCTGTGGTACGTGTTTGTTTAAGCGAGCGGCGGTCACTAGGTAGCCGTGGAGTGTTGCGGGGGCGGGGGACACAGGGCCCGTGGAGGAGAGCGGCGGCGTGTCGCGGGGGCGGCTGTCCTCTCTCGCCGCTCCTCTGAGGCTGGAACGACTTCCTGGCGCGCCGGTCGGTCGCAGCTCTCCACTCCGGTCAGCGCCTTTCTGACACCCAGCCTGAAGAGAGGCCCGCTTTCACTGCTGCCAAAACGCTCTCCGGGAAAAAACATCAAGCTGGGGCTGATGCTGTTTGTGTTTGTTTGCGTTTGTTGGTGTGTGTGTGTGTGTGTGTGTGTGTGTGTGTGTGTGTGTGTGTTGATGAGTGTTTATGTTGATGCACCTGCAACACAGACACACAGACACACACACATACACACACACACACACGCACACACACAGGGAGGGAGGGATGAGAACAGTGCCTCTAATAAACTGGAAGGATAATCAAAGGCTTCAAACACAGACTTGTCAGTTGGATGTCTGCCATTTTCATCACCTCACAGAACATCTTCATCACCCCGCCGAACGGCGGTGGCGACAGGGGACCCGCTTTCCCTGTCAGGCAGGCCCTCTCCTCCTCTCCTCCTCCTCCTCCTCCTCTCCTCCATCAGAGAATACTGATGTGTTCTTCCGAACCCGTCACCACGTACAGCACCCCGGGCGTTGGAGTGTTTCCCGGCAACCCTCCTGGCAACCGTCGGGGGGGCTTTTTCATGATCACAAACAACAAGGTTGGGGGTTGGTTGGGGTACCGCCCTCACCACCGCGAAAAAAACAACAACCCAGAGAGAGAAAGAATGAAAGGGAGGAAATAAACAAACGATAACGATAACAAACTCACTTACCTCACCTCACCTCAACTCCTCGTCTCCTGGAGTCTAAATGTTCTTCGGCTGGATGTTTAAAAAACACCCCCAAAGAAAGAAAGGCGCCCGGATGTGGATTAGAAGTGAACGGTTTTAACGATCGTTCATCGGATTCGAATCAGCCCTTGAATGAGACATTGAACTGGGGGATGAGGCGTTGAGAAGGGGGGGGGGGGGTAGAACCCTCTCACAACACACACACAAAAACATACATCCCCACACAAGCACCCCTCTCCACACACACACTAGGGATGGACGGTTTTTCGGTTAAACCGAAAACCGGGGTTTATAAAAATAGAAACGGTTTTTTATCAAAACCGTCTGAAACCGTTTTTTTATTTTTTATTTTTATTTTATTTTTTTAGAAGAATAAAATAGAATAAGAATAAAACTGGAACATGTCACATGTTTGTCGTGTGTGAAAATAACAATGATACAGTCTGAATCTGCCGCGCAATGAGTGAGAGGTTTGGTCAGTTGTGAAGAATAACTGAGGATTAATATCTAATTGGGATTATATTTAAGGGTAACGAATCACTCTATGGGAAAGATAGTTGCCTTCAGTTATTGGTAGATAGGAAAGGTTTTTTACAATTACTCGCTTACATTTAATAAGATCATTTTCGCTGCTCTCTGTAAAGCGCATTGGGTCACTTTTGTGAGAAATGCGCTATAGAAATAAAATGTGATTTGATTTGATATCAATCAATCAATCAAACTTTATTTATGTTCTATAGCACAAATCATGCATTGAATGTAACTCCAAGTGCAGTATTTACTAAACCACAATATAATAAAACAAGAGCTATACGGATCAAGAGTGTTTGTGCACAGCGCCACTGTGTGTGAAGGCGCTACTGAAAGTGATGACAGAACGCATGTCTCAGAAGATACGCGGTCACTTAGTGACGCAAAGGTAGTTCTGTATTTATCTCTATCTGTATTAGTACCGGTACATTTATTTTGAAAGCTCTATTTTGACAGCTCTACCATGGGCACTTTTATTTTGATGGGGCATTCTTTGTTGATTGACTTACGACAGTTCAGGACGAGTCAGTCTCGCGGCATGTGGTTTTTATGAAAAGCTTTAAGTATGTTCACTGCATAATTCTAAGTCTAATATTTCAGTGATTATTGAGCAGTATTCAAATATTTTAATACATTGAGCAGCAGCTGAAACTTTGTCTAAGAACCAAGATATTGAGAAAGCAGTTCATTCAATGAAGACGCTGTTCCAAGAGATGATCTTCCGTGCAGGCGTGCACCCTGGATCAGCGGAGCTGGTGTGTTAAGTGTTCATGTGTTTTCATGTATGGTGTAGCTTACAAAAGTCTGCCTTTCCACTTATATTTGTGAAACTAAGTAGCCTAAATGTGTTGTGACTGTGCTTACGGTGTTTTAATGGTGTTCGACATGAGTGTATTGTAGCAGTAGGGCTCAATTATTTGAAATTGCCGCTTTTTTTTTTTTTTTTTTTTTTTTACTGTATTTTTCGGTTAACCGGAAAACCGCGGTTTTACTCTCTGACGGTTTTTCGGTTTCAATAATTGGAAACCGTCCATCCCTAACACACACACACACACACACACACACACACACACACACACACACACACACACACACACACACACACACACAGGCATGTACATACACTCAACCTCCCCCCCCCCCCCCCCACACACACACACATTTCCACACAAACATCCCCCTCCCCCCCTCCCCTCAGAGATGACCAGTCAGTCGCAGGCTCCGTGGGAGCTCCCAGCAGAAGGCCTCCATCCATCTTGATTTGTCAATACTTACAGTTTTAATTACACCTGAGTGCTGTCAGCCTGCCAGGCTGGGAGGACCGGATCGATCTGCTACGGCTAATTGATTAATTGCCGTGTTGATGGGAGCGGAGTTTCTTTTTTCTTTTCTCTTCCCTCGCTCCTTTCTCCTCCTCCTCCTCCTCCTCCTCCTTCCTCCTGAGAAGAGAGCAACAACAACAACAAAAAGGCCTTACCTGCCGAATCGCTGTGGAGACAGACAGGTCCGGGTGGGGGGAGGAAGGGGAGGAAGGGGAGGAGAGGGGGAGAGCAAGGAGGAGGGGCTCATAAAGGAAGTAGACAGAGACCCCTTCATATTTAAGGGGAGGTGGGGGAGGGGGAAGGGAGGGAGGAGGGGGGGGGGGGGGTGGTATCATAAAAAAAGTAGACAGAGACTCTTCAAATTTAACTCCGGCGGGGGAGTGACATTTAAAAGCGCACGCTGCCGCCGCCCGTAGTTACGGCCCATAGTTACGGCCCGTTGTTACGGCGACTGGCGGCGAGGCTGGGGAAACGAGGGTGTTAGGGGTGTTAGGGCGTACTACATCACGGCAGCCATTATGGGACACTTAAACAGGAAGGAGAGAGAGCTCTGGAGGACACAGGAGAGCTCTGGGAGAGAGGGAGAGAGAGGGAGGGGGAGGGAGGGAGAGAGAGAGGGAGAGAGAGAGAGAGAGCTTTTACACAAAACAGTAGCGGTGTAAAAGTGTTTTTCGGTCTCCTAACTGCCTCCTGGAACAGGGTGATCTACTCGCCCTCCTCCTCCCCCTTCCTCCCCCCTCCTCCTCCCTCCTCCTCCCTCCTCACCCCCCCGCTGTTTTAGCAGCAGGGAGGACAATAAACACCAGTGATCAAAGAAAGAGTCGAGGACATCTCGGAGTAGTAGTTTGGACCTCCCTCCTCTCTCCCTCCCCTCTCCCCCCCCCCCCCCCCACCCCCCACTCACTCTCTCTAAATCCTTGACTCTGTCGAGTCTTTAAAACTTATCATAAAACCGACAGCGGAACTACAGAGCGCTGCGTGGTCCTGTCACCACCGCGGGCCGCCCCGCCCTGACCTGCCCCCCCCCCGCCCCTCACCTTGAGACGTGACAAAATGGCCGCTCCTCGTTTTCCAGTGTAAACGGGAGCGGAGTGATTTAAAACACTGCGCTCGCTGGGTGGGCTCCGTTTATAGACACGGTGAGCAGAGTGGTTAATGTTTAAACAGATGTATGGCTGCGTGTGTGTGCGCGCGTGTGTGTCTGTGTTAGGGGGTCTTGTGTTTAGGTACCAGGGTCATAGAGGATGATTAATACAGTTGAAAATAGAGGAACGCCGCTCTAGTGTTTATTTACAAAATGGAGGTCACGCTGATGGAAGGTGTAAATATGTACGTTGGGCCGTCTCTCTGTTTCCTCTCTGACTGACGCAAAGCTCCGAGGACACGCAGCCTTGGTCACAGAACAGCTGTGTCTGACCACCTTGGTAGGAGAGAGGAGGACAGTTAGTTAGGGAAATATGACTGCTCGTGTGTCCCAGGGGAGGCTGGTGGAAGTGGAAATCGGAGGACAGGCCGATTGTAATGTATGGAACGGAATGAGGAGTGGTATCAAACACCATTCCTGATTCTATATCAGCAATATATCATGTATCAGGAGTTTATAGTGTATATCCGCTGGGACCATATATATATATATATATATACACTACCGGACAAAAGTTATAATAATATCCTTGCATGGGCTCATTCAACTTATTGAAAAAAAAAAATCAGATTAAAAGACCCGAACTACCCACTGTACATACTTTGTGTTTTGTCCCCCGCCCCCACCTGTGGTGTATGTCCCCACCTGTCCTACCCGCTGTACATACCTTATGTTTTGTTGTATTGTTCTTCCCATGATGGATGTATGTTTATCTTGTAGATAGTACTAGTTATTTGTCTGTATTATCTTGTAGATAGTACTAGTTTTTTTGTCTGTCTTACATGTAACGATGAATTGAGAATCAAGGACCCCAATTGAAATAAGCCAGTGGCTTTCTGTGGTTTTTATCCTGTTAGTTGACCTTGTATGTAATATGTACTTTCATGTACCTACTTCTGCAA
>NC_137681.1:24089966-24097466 GCF_963989245.1 Nansenia antarctica | reverse complement strand
CTCTCATTCAACTGGAAGACACACGTCGTGTTTGTGGGGTGCTGGGTAGCTGTGTGCTGCATTAGTTGGGTATGTTTTTCCTTCAACCTAACAACTTAGCCTTTTTCCTCAATGTTTGCGTGCGTGCCTGTTTGTTTTCACTTGTCTTGAAGGTAGAATTATTATTGAGTAGCACCTGTTGGGATGCCTTAAACGCTCTCCTCTCTTTCTCTTCTCTTTCTGTCGGAGCTGTGTCTTCCCCAACAATTACATTTCCAGATTTGCTCTGAACATGTGCTCACGGGTGGCACTCAGAAAACCTTGTTCACTGTTTGCTTGTTGTGTAGTGTAGCAGAGAGACTGTTAGGGGTGTGTAGTGTAGCAGGAGACTGTTAGGGGTGTGTAGTGTAGCAGAGAGACTGTTAGGGGTGTGTAGTGTAGCAGAGAGACTGTTAGGGGTGTGTAGTGTAGCAGGCAGACTGTTAGGGGTGTGTAGTGTAGCAGGCAGACTGTTAGGGGTGTGTAGTGTAGCAGAGAGACTGTTAGGGGTGTGTAGTGTAGCAGAGAGACTGTTAGGGGTGTGTAGTGTAGCTGGGAGACTGTTAGGGGTGTGTAGTGTAGCAGAGAGACTGTTAAGGGTGTGTAGTGTAGCAGGCAGACTGTTAGGGGTGTGTAGTGTAGCAGGCAGACTGTTAGGGGTGTGTAGTGTAGCAGAGAGACTGTTAGGGGTGTGGCAGGGAGACTGTTAGGGGTGTGTAGTGTAGCAGAGAGACTGTTAGGGGTGTGTAGTGTAGCAGAGAGACTGTTAGGGGTGTGTAGTGTAGCAGAGAGACTGTTAGGGGTGTGTTGTGTAGCAGAGAGACTGTTAGGGGTGTGGCAGGGAGACTGTTAGGGGTGTGTAGTGTAGCAGAGAGACTGTTAGGGGTGTGTAGTGTAGCAGAGAGACTGTTAGGGGTGTGTAGTGTAGCAGAGAGACTGTTAGGGGTGTGTAGTGTAGCAGAGAGACTGTTAGGGGTGTGTAGTGTAGCAGAGAGACTGTTAGGGGTGTGTAGTGTAGCAGGCAGACTGTTAGGGGTGTGTAGTGTAGCAGGTAGACTGTTAGGGGTGTGTAGTGTAGCAGGCAGACTGTTAGGGGTGTGTAGTGTAGCAGGCAGACTGTTAGGGGTGTGTAGTGTAGCAGAGAGACTGTTAGGGGTGTGTAGTGTAGCAGAGAGACTGTTAGGGGTGTGTAGTGTAGCAGGCAGACTGTTAGGGGTGTGTAGTGTAGCAGAGAGACTGTTAGGGGTGTGTAGTGTAGCAGGCAGACTGTTAGGGGTGTGTAGTGTAGCAGGCAGACTGTTAGGGGTGTGTAGTGTAGCAGGCAGACTGTTAGGGGTGTGTAGTGTAGCAGAGAGACTGTTAGGGGTGTGTAGTGTAGCAGAGAGACTGTTAGGGTGTGTAGTGTAGCAGAGAGACTGTTAGGGGTGTGTAGTGTAGCAGAGAGACTGTTAGGGGTGTGTAGTGTAGCAGGCAGACTGTTAGGGGTGTGTAGTGTAGCAGGCAGACTGTTAGGGGTGTGTAGTGTAGCTGGCAGACTGTTAGGGGTGTGTAGTGTAGCAGGCAGACTGTTAGGGGTGTGTAGTGTAGCTGGGAGACTGTTAGGGGTGTGTAGTGTAGCAGAGAGACTGTTAGGGGTGTGTAGTGTAGCAGAGAGACTGTTAGGGGTGTGTAGTGTAGCAGGCAGACTGTTAGGGGTGTGTAGTGTAGCAGGAGACTGTTAGGGGTGTGTAGTGTAGCAGGCAGACTGTTAGGGGTGTGTAGTGTAGCAGAGAGACTGTTAGGGGTGTGTAGTGTAGCAGAGAGACTGTTAGGGGTGTGTAGTGTAGCAGGAGACTGTTAGGGTGTGTAGTGTAGCAGGCAGACTGTTAGGGGTGTGTAGTGTAGCAGAGAGACTGTTAGGGGTGTTGTGTTGTGTAGCAGAGAGACTGTTAGGGGTGTGTAGTGTAGCAGGCAGACTGTTAGGGGTGTGTTGTGTATCAGAGAGACTGTTAGGGGTGTGTAGTGTAGCAGAGAGACTGTTAGGGGTGTGTAGTGTAGCAGAGAGACTGTTAGGGGTGTGTAGTGTAGCAGGAGACTGTTAGGGGTGTGTTGTGTAGCAGGCAGACTGTTAGGGGTGTGTAGTGTAGCAGGCAGACTGTTAGGGGTGTGTAGTGTAGCAGGCAGACTGTTAGGGGTGTGTAGTGTAGCAGAGAGACTGTTAGGGGTGTGTAGTGTAGCAGAGAGACTGTTAGGGGTGTGTAGTGTAGCAGAGAGACTGTTAGGGGTGTGTTGTGTAGCAGAGAGACTGTTAGGGGATGTGTTGTGTAGCAGAGAGACTGTTAGGGGTGTGTAGTGTAGCAGACAGACTGTTAGGGGTGTGTAGTGTAGCAGGCAGACTGTTAGGGGTGTGTAGTGTAGCAGAGAGACTGTTAGGGGTGTGTAGTGTAGCAGAGAGACTGTTAGGGATGTGTAGTGTAGCAGGCAGACTGTTAGGGGTGTGTAGTGTAGCAGAGAGACTGTTAGGGGTGTGTAGTGTAGCAGGCAGACTGTTAGGGGTGTGTAGTGTAGCAGAGAGACTGTTAGGGTGTGTAGTGTAGCAGGCAGACTGTTAGGGGTGTGTAGTGTAGCAGAGAGACTGTTAGGGGTGTGTAGTGTAGCAGGCAGACTGTTAGGGGTGTGTTGTGTAGCAGAGAGACTGTTAGGGGTGTGTTGTGTAGTATAGTAGGCAGACTTGTAGAGGATGTTGTGTGTTGCATTCATTGGGAAATGTATTTCCTTGTATCTAACAACTTGGGGTTAAGCAGCTGGGCTGATGTGTTAAACAGCAGTTCAACATATGTGACGGCAGCTGGCGAAAGGGGGAACAAGTCGGCAACCGTGGAACCTCGTAAATAAAAAAACAAGGTTTATTTTCAGCAGTTTTTTAAAAAGTTCTTTCCATAACACACAACTTAAAGTTTTTAAGTACCCACACGATATAACAAACTGTTTTAGGATACGTATAATACATATAATTTGTCAGCAAAGTAAGCTTGTTTAGAACAAAAAGTCGTCAATTGCTGGCAAAGACTCTCTCCTGAATTGATCGACAACACCAGATTGAACACGGCGTCTTTGTCGGCAGACCGCTGAGACGTGCTTGTTATGGGAACTGTGCTCACGTCAATGAATTGTTCTGAAAGGACTCAATCCACAAACAAAGTGCCTACGAAACGCGAGGTTCACACGACAACCACGGCACTCTCCTGTGCCGTAACGCTTCCTGCTTTGTACTCGGGTGAGTTTTCATATCTCATACCTCGTCTTGTTTATACTGTGTGTACGTCTAGTTGTGTGTAGTTATGTGTTCTTGGCATGTTGTCTTGTTAGCCCACTCATATTAGGCTTGCCAAGCAGTGCTTTGTCCTTAGTGGTGTTAGCTAACACAACAAATGCTTTGTTAAGCTTCAGGAAGGTAGGGTCGTGAGGGCAAGGCTCTCCTGTGGAACAAATCAACATCCCACACCTGGTCGGACTGCAGATGGGACGGTGCTTGTTGAAGGATACAACAGTGGCAACAGCATCTGAATTAGCGACTTCTGAAAGCTCCCAAAGATTAAGAGTTACCAGCACTTCAGGTAATTATCATTGTCATGTATAAGCTATTTTATGAACATGGTATGGTAGGGTTTTATGAATATGGAGTAACTGTGGGCAATATTTGAATGTATTGTCTTCCTTCTATTGCAGCTTAGATGCTCAGACCTAATGTGGCCAGAGAACACCATGATGCAGAACCAGTACAGTTTCAGCGGCTACGCAACGCTGATGTCCAGCCCCCCCAGAGGAGATGGTGGTCCTGTACAAGCCCCACCCGGACTGGACATGAACATTCACATGCCCCCCCCCCCCCCCTCCCAACCATACTCCAGAGCAGCTCAGAACAAGACTGTCTGTTTGTAGCTGCAGGAGAAGAAAGGCACAGGAACCTCTTGGCCCCCAGCCATCTGAACAAGACATTTACAATGACTTTGAACATGTAGCATGCTCTCTGCTACTGGCAACTAGCCAGCTGGCTTTTTCCAGGGGGAAGAGGCTTATGGGTCTCAGTATCGGCCATTATACACTTGATCATTGATTCTTTTGTTTTGTGCAGTGTAACATGTTTGTTGGTTTGCTGTGTGGGTTGCCCCCGAGTAGGCTCTTAAGCTTTCCACCACTTATTACATTCTCCTTTGTGTCACACATATTTACAGTTGTCTGTGTTATAGTCATAGGTTTTATTTTCAAAATGTTTTTAATGTACAGTACAATAGCTGTTCTCCATGTCTCCAAATATCTGAATAACAGTTGCAATAAAACGTTTGTGACCCTCATAATGCCTCCGTAATGTTGTCATAAATCATGCAGTCTTGTCGTCAGTTGACGACACTATTATTATTACATGATGTTTTTCATTCAGTTGCTGCAGTCTCTTCAGTCGCGGCATTGCTTTGGAAAGGCAATGCATGCAGTGTTGGAAAGCTAGAGAATTAAGCCGGCCAATTAGCTTAGGTAATAACATGGCTAGCTGGCTACGAACCGAACAATATGTGTAATGGGATTCTAGCTAGCCAACATTAAACATTCACACCGCTCTGTGTTATTAGCTGTTACTGTACTGTTATAGTATCGTGAGCTTAGAATTATAAGGTTCCATCTCCGTTTAGGGCAGTTCAGAGATATTGAGCGTCAACGTTTTTACATTATGTTTTGTGAGATGGAACCTTTGTATTTTATTAATTACTAACTCAAATGTCAACATTTTAAAAATAACACCACACAGGCATTAATAAACACCTAATGGATCAGATTATGTAAAAAACTAAATTTTGACCAAAAATGGAGAGAACCTTATAATTCTAACGTCACGGTATGATACCTGAGTGGAGGATGGCTATGCTATAACTTGTAACTACTAGTAACGGCGTCGAGGCTGAAGGTTGAGCGTCTCGCTCTTTAGTCTTTCTTTACTATAACAAACTCCGAACTCATCCAGGGATGAGCAATCCATCCATCAGCATAAACAGCCTAACTCAATAGAACACAGAGTGCTCATTCAAATGCACTACACACTCTGGACATATTTTGTTGGAACAGTTGGGCAATGTCTAGATACAGCATTTTGAACTGTGTTCTAATTGATTAGCTATCGATAGTGGAAGTCACAGACCTTGCACGCTTACCTGCGTGTAGTCCGTTGTATGTTCTCAGGTGTGCTCCTTCAGTCTGAACTGGGCTTGTGCTTGTTGCGTGGCAAATGGCTTGAAACCCAAACGAAACCACTGAGACCGCTGTACCAAAAACAATAGAAGAAGAACGGAGCACGTGCAAAACTCACACGAAGAAGAACAAGGGCGGGAAAATTCAAAGAGTTCGAAAGGAGACATTTGTGTGGACCTATGTATGTTGGTTCATTCATTCCCACTGCAACCACCGCCCTGAACATTTTAACATAGGAAGCACACTGTTTTTCTTTTAAACCACAACATTTTAGCATTTTAGCTTTTTAACTCATAATACTGTTTTTCTTACTATTATTTTTAAATGACTAGACTTTTTAAATAGGCACTACATTTTATAAACACTGTTATATCTGTCTGTTGTTATTGTATGTATGTGACCTATGTGTGTTTTTAATGTGGATAACGTATTCATGAACTGCACAAAGCCTGTCAAAGGAGAATTTCTGTCACCAGGGGCGGACTGGGATCAAAAAACAGCCCTGGCATTTGCGACACAACAGCCCTATTTCCAAACGCAACACGCAACACGGATTGTTAACATAAAAAGTCAGAGGACAGATGCCAAACTACCGACATGTTTGCTGTAATTACAACTACACTTGCTCCCTGCATCCTGTTGTTGCACATTAACTGCATCGCTCTCATCAAATTCCCCCATTCTGAAAATGAAAGCAGTGTAACGTTAACTGCTGTTATAAACGGAATCATGACATGAGGTGCGTGTCCACTGGCGATACAGAGCTGACTACGATAGTTATGGAGATACTCCAGTTCTATGAGTGGAGCGGAGCCCCATAGGCGAGCTCTGCTCCTATTGGTTTACCCCGCTACCTAAAGCTCTGCTCCTATTGGTTTAGGCGGAGCTCTGCTCCTATTGGTTTACCCCGCTACCTAAAGCTCTGCTCCTATTGGTTTAGGGCCCTGGGCATCCGCGATGCAGAACTGCGTGGATGGCCCGGCCGATATAAAATATTTTTGGCCGCGGTCTGCTGAAATAAGTTATTTTCAATGAAAATCACCAGAGACAAAATTACAAATATATATATATTTTTTTTATATAATACATTCTGAGCGGCCCAGAGTCTCGCGGCCCTCCTGGCATTTGCCAGGCTTGCCCAGTGGCCAGTCCGCCGCTGTCTGTCACAGACAATAAAGCAATCTTGAATCTTGAATCTTGAATGTTGTAGCTGTTCATGTCCATTTGTTGCCGACGGGGGTAGTAGAGGAGCAGTACATTTTCCTGTAAAAGCCCAATCAAGCTCAATAGCTTCTGCAGCACCGACGCAACAACCGTGTAAGGCGCCGTTGTTGTTGTTGGCTGGGTTGGCGCATGCGGGTTAAGGGAGAGGTGGGGCGATGGCGTCATCGGTTCAGGAAAGATGCGTATGGTGCATAAAGACGGAAATGCAAGGGTGGCGTCTTCAGATTTGTTCACTCTGGGACCTGGTTTTAAAAAATTGCGTATTCAGGCTCCCAGAACGCGGTTCCGTGTGGACGAAATGTCCATACGATAAAAACCTTTGGCAGATACACCTTGCCTAATTGAGTGGCACCTGTTGGGTTGGCTTAAAAGCTCCTCCTCCACCACACACACACATACACACACACACACACACTACCTTTCTCTCTTTCTTCTCTCTCTGTCTCTCTCGCTCTCTCTTTTCTCTCTCTCAGTCTCTCTCTCTCTCTTTTCTCTATCAGTCTCTCTCTCTCTCTCTGTCTGTCTCTCTCTCTCTCTCATTCAACTAGAAGACCCTGGTGGACCATCACATTTCACCTTTAGCTCCTTAGAGTTAATTAATACAACATTACTTTTACATTTAGTTTTGTGTCTTTTATGTTGCTTCTCTTTGAGCCGGGGTTGTAACTGTGTGTGTGTGTGTGTGTGTGTGTGTGTGTGTGTGCATGCATGCCAGCGGTGGTTGGCAGAGAGCCTAGCTGGTGCTGTTGTGCGTTGGGTCGCCATGGCGCCGGGCCCGCCATATTGAACAGGACGAGGAACCCCCTCCCCCCTCGCCCCCCCCCACCCCCTCGCCTGGCACACCAGGGACCTCTCCTCCCTTTGATGTTACTTCTGCTTTCCACTCATCGCCTACACACACAACCATCTCCATACACACACACACACACACACACACACACACACACACACAACCAGCTCCATACACACACACACACACACACAACCAGCTCCATACACACACACACACAACCAGCTCCATACACACACACACACACA
>NC_137681.1:24074966-24082466 GCF_963989245.1 Nansenia antarctica | reverse complement strand
CAGTAAGAGTGGAGCAGAGTGGGTCATTAATAAGGGTGCTAGCGCTGGACCTGATGCTAGCGTGATTAATGTGGCACGGGCCTCTGCCTTGGCGGTGGTATCTCTGTTGAATTAGGCTCTGATTACCGCTGGCTGGGTCATACATGAGTAATGGCTGCCGGACCCGATGTAACTCATTAGGCCTTAGTCAGGACTCACTGAGCGGGTAAAAAGGACCCACGGATGTGTGTGGTTATGGATTTCTCTGTGTTTTTAGATTTGGAGAAGTGGGTTGTGCGTGTGCGTGTGTGTGACCTTGCTCTGCGAATAGACATTTTGGTCAGCGTGTTGGCATGTGTGCGTATGTGTGTGTGTGTGCGCACCTATTTACGTACGTACTATGTGTATGTGTTCTCATATATCGTGTGTGTATCTTTCTAAGTATGCAAGTCTATAGTCAGAGTGTGTGTATACGCGACTCAGCGCACACACACACACACACACACACACACACACACACACACACACACACACACACACCACACACACCACACACACACACCACACACACACACCACACACACCACACACACACACGCTCACTGTGACTTAATTGGCCTGGTGATGGCAGCGTTTGGCCTCAGGGCCACCGTACTTCACCTTCATTAAGATCACCATTACCACCAGCCTGGACCGCGCCGGGCCGCTCCGCCCTGCCGGGTCAGACTCACACCCTCCTCAGGGCCGCTAAGGGTTCAGGAACGCTGGGCTTTTCCTCCTCTTGTTTACTCATTAATATGGGGTTTGCGGGCAGTCATCTGTTAGTCTGAGGAGAGGAGAGGAGAGGAGAAGAGAGGAGAAGAGAGGAGAAGAGAGGAGAAGAGAGGAGAAGAGAAGAGAAGAGAAGAGAGGAGAGGAGAGGAGAGGTGGTTTTCTATGGAGCTGAGAGAGAGCGATACAGAGAGAGAGAGAGAGATTATGCTCATGGCCCCTGCCCTACCAGCACGGCTTGGAAAATTGATTTATGTGGAAAATGAATGCAGTAGAAGATTAGCAGACTGGCTGGCTGGGTAACTGGCTGGCTGACGGGCTGGTTTCGTATGCAGGAAAGATGCTGACGATAGGTCATAACCAGAGTCGGAAGACCAATCAGGACAGGACAGTATCTCCTGGGAGTACAAGCCCCTCCCCCATCAGCCCTGAGGAGACAGGAAGTCCCTGAGGAGGCAGGAAGTCCCTGAGGAGGCAGGAAGTCCCTGAGGAGACAGGAAGTCCCTGAGGAGGCAGGAAGTCCCTGAGGAGACAGGAAGTCCCTGAGGAGGCAGGAAGTCCCTGAGGAGACAGGAAGTCCCTGAGGAGGCAGGAAGTCCCTGGGGAGACAGGAAGTCCCTAGCGAGACAGGAAGTCCCTGGCGAGACAGGAAGTCCCTGAGGAGGCAGGAAGTCCCTGAGGAGACAGCAAGCCCCCTGGCTCCGTGGGAGGCCATCGCAGGGTTAATCCCTCGCATTCCGGGGCTTGCCATTGGCTGTGACCTCCCCTGGCCACGATAGTGGTATGGATTGCCGTGACAACGCTGGGGGTATGGATCGCCGTGACAACGCTGGGGGTATGGATCGCCATCCCAACGCTGGGGGTATGGATCGCCGTGACAACGCTGGGGGTATGGATCGCCGGGGATTGTGGGGGGAAAGCTGTGGTCATGGCCCGTTAAGCCGTTAAGCAGTCTGGATCTGACCACAACTGCTGTATGCCTCCTCTCTCTCTGCTCATAGATGGATGGATGGATAGATGGATAGATGGATAGATGGACAGACAGACAGACAGACAGACAGATCCGGGGACCCTGTGATGACTCAGCGTGCTAGGCCGCGAGGCGTCTCCGTACCCAGGTGCTTTACTGGTCCCTGAGGGGACGTTCAGGCGGGAAAATAACGACACAGATAACAGCAAGAAGGACGATCTCCCCCCCCCCTCTCCCCTCCCCTCCCCCGCGCTCCTCTCCAAGGCAGTCTCTTATGGATCTGCGGTTTATTAAATATGACATAATGGAGGTGATTAAGACTGTTAATATAGCCTAATGGTCTGGCGGATGCTGACTGGCTCAGCTAATGCTTATTGCGATGGAGGTCTAGTGAAAAGATTGAGCTTTCATTACCTTGTTGCTGCTCTGGGCTGTGTCTCTCTCTCTCTCTCTCTCTCTCTCTCTCTCTCCCCCCTCCTCTCTCTTTCTCTCTGGGGGTCTGGGAGAATTGTCTGAGGGCTTGTATATGCGTGCGTGTACAAGTGTGTGTGTGTGTGTGCATGCTTGTGTGTGTGTGCATGTGAGCGTGTGTGTGTGTGTGTGCGTGTGTATGCTCTCTGGCTCCATGCATTGATGTGTGTGTTCATGGCCATCGGTCCAGGGATGGGTGGGGTCAGAGGGCGGGAGGCAGGGGAGGAAGGGGGGATGAAAAGAGGAGTGACGGAAGGAGGGAGGAAGGAAGGAGAGGTGGTTCTGTGGTCCTGTGGTTCTGGTTCAGGTCCGCCAGTAGTAGCGTTCCTCATCCAGGCTCATTTGTCACCTCGCGAAAACCAGGACACCACTGGAACACACAGAGAGAGAGAGAGAGAGAGAGAGAGAGAGAGAGAGAGAGAGAGAGAGTGTGTGTGTGTGTGTGTGTGTGCGTGTGTGTGTGTAGAGACAGAGATGGAGGGGCTGGCCCCCCTGTGAGGCAGGCAGCCTCGGAGGTGGAATGAGACTCTCATTTGTTTTTCTCTTATTTACTCGTTCTCCTCTCCTCTCTCTCTCTCTCTCTCTCTCTCTGTCTGTGCTCTATCCTCTCCTATCCACTGTCCAGTGTGTGTGTGTGTGTGTGTGTGTGTGTGTGTGTGTGTGTGTGCGCGAGTGTGTGTGTGTGTGTGTGTATATCTGTGTGTGTTTGTGTGTGTATATCTGTGTGTGCCTGTGTGTGTGCACGCATGCGCATGTGTGTTTGTGTGTGTGTGTGTTTGTGTGTGTGTGTGTGTGTGTGTGTGTCTCTGTGTGTGTGTGTGTGTGTGTGTGTGTATCGTTAGCGGCCTACAGGCCAGTAGTGAGGGTGCGTTCGGCTGACCTGGAAAGCGCCCTGCGACAGGACGACAGGACCCTGAGATATGCTTCTGTCACTGCCTGACGAAATCGCCGTAACAACGGTTCATTGCCACGGTTGTTTTTGCCTCCATTTTGTCCTCCTTTCGTTTTTGCGGTGCGTCGATGTTTTTTGTCCTTTAATTCGACCCTTGACCCCTTTTTATCTCTCTCCGCGAGGGTCAGTGACGCGAATGCGCCGCGTTTTGTTTCTTTGTCGTGCTTCAGGCCTTCTTAATCCTCTCCTCTACCTCCTCTATCTCTCCATCTCTCTCTCTCTCTCTCTCTCTCCCCTCTCTGACCTCCTTCTCTTCTCTTGTTTGTCTTTTTCTCACTCACAGGATTTTGCCAGGTTCCCTCATTAGCATAATATTTTTTCTGCGTCTTCCACACAGACAGAATTTTAAATGCTTCCCTCGGCGCGTGAGAATGTTTCGTCTGTCTCGTCTGCCTGTCAGGCTGGCGGGGTCGCGGCGGGGTCGCGGCGGGGTCACGGAGGGGTCGTGGCGGGTCCTTCCTCTGCGCTCCTACAGGTGTAACAGAGGGATGAGTAGCTTGTATCTCTTGCCTGCAGGCGGTACACGGCCTTGATCCGTACGGCCTGTGATGTCTAAACCTCCAGTGAAACGCTCTGACAGGCAGACCCACACACACACACACACACACACACACACACTGCACACACACACACACACACACACACACACACACAGACAGACACATACCCACACAGGGTAACGGCATCAGAACAATACACACACACACTACACACACACGCACACACACACACACACACACACACTGACACACATTACACACACACACACACACACATACACACACACACACCTTACACCCACACTCGCTACACAACAAACCAAACAAAAGGATGTAGACAGATCATTGTTTATAGAGTGAAAAACGCTCTCGCTCAAAAGCCTCTCAGGTTTTGGGGTTTTGTTTGGATTGAGCCGGCGTGATAATGTTGTTTAATGGCTGCCTTTGTGCGGCTGGCCGCGTCTGTCTGGTACGCTCCTAATAGAGGAATCAACTGCCTCTGTCAGCCTGCACCGTGTACCCTCTCGCCTGACACACAAAACAAGAAGCCCCCTCTCTCCACAATACAAGATGTTCTCCTCGCCTAATGTGTCCTGATTCAGTAATGAGCCTGTTTTCTTTCTGTCCTCTTTTCTGTTCTCTCTCTCTCTCTCTCTCTCTCTCTCTCTCTCTCTCTCTCTCTCTCTCTCTCTCTCTCTCTCTCTCTCTCTCCCTCCCTCTCTCAACCCGTCAAACCTCTGTGTGTTTGTGTGCATAAGACTCCCCCTCCACTCTGTGTCAACCCAATGCGCTGTGTGACAAAACTGTCACATAAACATAACATGGGGCGGGGGGGGGCGGGGGGTGGTTCTTTTCTGTTTCGTACGCAGGAGGAAATAATAGCTTTGGTATGTTAAGTGGTTCGACACACACAGCAGGTGATGCGGAATCCTAGCAGTGATGTTTCCCTCCTGTCTGCTTGGCCCTAATAGACGACCCGCAACACAATAACCTTGAACGCTACTTCATCATCTTCTGCTGCTGCTGCTGCTGCTGGCTGCGTATTGTTTGCAGAGATAAGCGCCGAGGGAACGTTTCCCAGACTCGATGGAAGAGCTAATGATGAAATGACAGCTTAAAAAGAAATGGGGCAGGGGGGGGGGAGGGGGATGCGGGGGGAGAGAGAGAGGGAATGGGGAGAGAGCGAATGGGAGAGGGAGGGAAGGGGGAGAGAGAGGGATGGGAGGGGGGGGGATTGGAGAGAGAGAAGGAATGGGAGGGTGAGAGAGAGTGATGAGAGGGAGGAGAAGAATAAGAGGGGAGAGGTGAAGAGAGAGAGAATAGGACCATTCTGGTTAATCAATTCCTGCTTTCTCAACAATTGGAGGGAAACAGGGAGCTGCTCAACCTTCCTCTTGCTCTTTCTCTTTCTCTTCCTCCACCTCTTTATCTTGCTCTTGCTCTTTCTCTCCCGCTAATGGAAACATCAGATGTGCAGAATGCAGGCAAGGATAACATTGTGAGGTTGTAATGGTCAAAGAAACCCCCCCCCCCCCCCTTATAAACCTTGTTCACTTTGTGCTTCTTTGAAAAAATAAGGTTTCTATCAGCTTCATTGAATTACAAAAACATATTAAAAAGTGGATTATTATTCGTGACAGCAGCCGGTGAAAGCGGGAAGAAGTCGTCAACGAAAACATTTTTCTGATTTTTATTGTGAAAAAGTCGGAAAATGGAATAACATTTGAAAATCAATGACACACTCGCTAGTCAAGTCAAAACATAGCAACGCAATGGATTCGGTGAGTACAATCCCCACTACTACCTAGTTAGTGTAGGGTATTGGGGGTTACTCACCGAATCCATTGCATTGCAATGTTTTGACTTGACTAGCGAGTGCGTCATTGATTTTCAACAACCTTGACATTTCTTTCAACTTTTCAGAATAAAAGTCGAAAAACATTTCGATGGGTTGTCCGACTTGTTCACGCTTTTCACCAGCTGCTGTCACATTTTGTTTTATCGGAGTAAGTGTCGAAGTCGATGTGATTGGAACTGTACATAGTTCCAGTGGGTGTTAGGAGTGAGGAAGTCTGCTGTGTAGGAGGGGTGGGGGGGGGGGGATAAATGTAGGTAAAGGTGCAACACGGAATACAATCACCAAGCTAACAGCACCCAGCCCTGAGGGACCTCTCTGATTACCATGGTTACTCATTCATGACCAAGAGCCCGGCGAAGCAGCCCATTCCTCTTAGATCCTCTCAAAACATAGGAAGTAACGAGAGGAGGACTAAAACTAAATGAATGTCCTAATCTCCTCCCAAACAGTTGAATAACCATGTCCTCTCTGCTAGAGCCTGGTCCGTTACTGGACGTCAGCGCTAACCCGTACTGGTCAACCTTGTCCAGACGGTGGTGGAGCCCAGTGATATCCATCAGCTGGAGGCAGGACAGCCCTCTCTCTCCTTCCCCTCTCAACCGTTCCTTCAGAGCTCAGACACTTTTGACACAGGCCTCCAGCACCCCCCCTCCGTATCAAGTCCCCTTATTTCCAGCCTCCCGGGCCAAGAACCAAACCTGAGCTTCTCCCTTCCTACCTACCCCAGGCCCTGGTCCTATTGTGTTAGCTTGAAAGGTACTGGGCCTTTTTTGGGGGGCGGTGGGGGGAGGGTTGGTTAGAACCAGGTCACAGACGTATTCATAAATGTGGAGTTAACTGTCTAGTGTGTCGTTGTAAACACTTGAAACACAGGATACATTCATGTCAAGTGTTGTCATCCTCACCCCCCCCCCCCCCCCTACCCCCCGGATAGCACATTCACACGCAGCCTCTTTGCGATGATGTCAGCTAAAGATCATAAAGTTGTTCTTTTCCAGGTCCTCTCATTCACACGCGTGGGTCTGTGTTGTGTTTAATGTTTTCGTTACGCCGGCCAATGGGCTGCCTGTCTCCTCCGCCGGTCCCACCAGTTCAATGTAAACAAAGTCATTCCAAACACCTCCTGGACCTCCTGTTTGGTCTGCCCAGGCCTAGACTCAAATAAACAGCAGATAGAGGATAATGGATGTGTCCTGCAGGGGCAGAGGCCCCGCGGGGGGGGCCGTGTTTGAGTTGCGGCGGCGGCGCGATGTTTACAGGACTGGACGCTCATCAGGAACCGTCACAGGAAGTCAACTGGCAAACAAACCAGAAGCCCGGCCCAGCCCAGCCCAGCCCAGCCCAGCCCAGCCCAGCCCCAGCTAGGCTCACCACATAGTCTGATTCAGAGGGCATGTGAGGGTGGCTCATACGACTCATTTCCTGTGTATTCCCACTTTGTATATTTCACATATACATGTATATATATATATATATATATTTATATTTCACCGAAGAACATTGTCTGGTTTTTTTGTGTGTTTTTTTTTTTACGAGGCTTGTGGTACTTTCAACCGCCATTGTAATAGACCGGGGGAATTTTCGATTCCACCCCAAGCCTTAATAGAGTAACCTCCACTCCTCGCTGCAGACGCAGAGTCTGTCGACAGTGTATCAGATCACAGTCCCCTTGTTATACGAGCTGCACTGGATCACAGCAGAGAGCGACCGGGCCTGTTCTTCCAGTATATGATCATCGGCCTGACTCTGCCCTGAAACTGCCCTCAGGGTGTGTGGGCGTGTGTGCGTGCGTGCGTGTGCGTGTGTGTGTGTGTGTGTGTGTGAGAGAGTGTGTGTGCATGTGTGCGTGTGTGCGTGTATGTCAGAGGAGGCTGACTCTGTCTGGCACTAGCTCACCAAGGGCCACCCCCCATCCTCATCCATCCATCCATCCATCCATCAATCATCCAATCACTCATCCACCCCCTCTGGAGGATCTGTACCAGACCAGACCAGTGCA
>NC_137681.1:24064966-24067466 GCF_963989245.1 Nansenia antarctica | reverse complement strand
GTTTGCCAACAGATGCCAACAGCTCTTTGAGGCCAATTTGACAGATATTCTGGTCCAGAGCAGAAAAAAACTAATACAAAATTCTCTCTCTCTCTCCTTCTCTCTCTCTCTCCTTCCTCTGTCTCCCTCCCCTCCTCCTCTCTCTCTCTCTCTCTCTCTCTCTCTCTCTCCCCCCTCTCTCTCTCTCTCCCCCCTCCCTCTCCTTCCCTCCTCTCTCTCTCTCTCTCTCCCTCTCTCTCTGTCAGACATGTGTCTCGCCCATGCATAGATTAAAAATAACACCTGTGTGTGTGTGTGTGTCTGTGTGCGAGTCTGTGTCTGTATCTGTGTGTGTGTCTGTGTGTGTGTGTGTGTGTGTCAGTGCCTGTGTGCATATGTGCAGTTCTATGTCCACACATGGACTCTGCATGCTAACCAGGTTAGGGAGCCTCAGCCGAGGCTGGGGAGAGAGATGGACTGACAGCTGTTAGGAGGGAGTGGGGGGGGGGGGGTTATGGGGGAGGTTGGCGGGGGGTGACATGTATGGGAAATCGATAGGGTTCTCAAAGCACCCTCTGTAGCAGGTCACGCCCCTGCGGATCAGGATAGATCCCTGCAGCGTCAACCCCTCTGGCTGGCTGGATTTGTCAACACGGATGTCTTAGTGTGTGTGTGTGTGTGTGTGTGTGTGTTCAGAGTTCTCCTGACAGACCCTCATACCAGTGGCCAGTTAGGTGTCAGGGCAGACAGACACTGAGGGGCTTCATACACCAGATTATTATGCTGCAGATTACGGAGATCTGTCTTTAATCCTGTTTAATGAAAAAGGGCCAAAAAGCCGCAAAGTGGGGATTAGATCTGACGCACGCAGGAGAGAACGGTGAGGAGGGGGTGTGGGGGGAGGAGGGGGTGTGGGGGAGGGGGGGGGGGGGTGGCTGGTTTTCAAGGAACGTGGGATGAAAGAGAAAGAGAGATGGGAGGGGGAGAGAGAGAGTGAGAGTGAGAGAAGAGGGGTGGAGAGGTGGGGGGGAGAGAGAGCGAGAGAGACTGAGCGAGAGGGGGGGGGGAGGGAGTGAGAGAGAGAGCGAGAGACTGAACGAGAGAGAGAGAGAGAGGTGGAGACGGAAGATGGGAAGGATTACAAAAGGGAGGGAGAGTACAGTGCATCTGCCGTGAGAACGTTGTTGTGTCAATGTGTTTCTATGACGATGTCCTGGTCCAGGGATGTGTGCCGTCCACGCGCCAGGCGGGTTCAGGGCTGCTTGTTCCTCTGCTGATAACACGCTGAAGAGCTTTCACAAGATGGACGCCTGGATGGAGGGTGTGAGAGACTCTTTACTGACACAAGCAGGAACATTGTTGAGAGTCGTTTATTATGTGGCTCTGCACTCTCTCAGAGAGGCATTTATTCCTCTGTGACCTTGGCTGACACACACACACACACACACACACACACATACAAAACATACTCACACACACACACACACACACACACATACAAAACATACTCACACACACACACACACGCACACTCACAAAACACACACACACACACACACACACACACTGTCAGGTTGGCTCACAAACTGATCCACTTCGTAGTTTCGGCAGTCGTAGTTTTTCTCTGATAACAAGAGAGCCTTTGCCGTCCCTCTGTCCCTCTGTCCCTCCTGTCCCTATGTCCCTCCCCCCTCCCGTCCTGTCCCTCCTGTCCCTATGTCCTCCTGTTCCTCCTGTCCTCCTGTCCCTCCTGTCCCTATGTCCCTCCCCCCTCTGTCCTCCTGTCCCTATGTCCCTCTGTCCCTCCTGTCCCTATGTCCCTCCCCCCTCCTGTCCTGTCCCTCCTGTCCCTATGTCCTCCTGTTCCTCCTGTCCTCCTGTCCCTCCTGTCCCCTCTTGTCCAATCAGCCATGCCACCACACAGAGAGAGGAGGATAGAGAGAGAGTCATCATCCTGAGTGCTCGGTCATGAAAGTTACAACAGATACCTTTCAATGAAGGGTGAGTGTGTAACCGCTCAGCCAGGCGTTCAGCCACCTCTTAACATCCCCGGCGATCCACACCGGTGAACAATCAGGCTCTGAGGCGGAAGGGAATTGAGCCGGCAGACCCCCGTGACTCTCCGCCGTGACAGAGGAGAGACCGCCCACGCCGCTGTCAACGTCAGAGAAAGCGTTAGTCTGCTCTGACGTGTGGGAATGTCACGGTGTTTTAATCCCAGGGGTTGTCCTGTCAAAAGATTACTGTGTAGGGGAGGGAGGGGGGGGTCGAGAGGTGGAAAAGGAGGCATGGGGAGGGAGGGGGAGGAGGGGGGGAAGGTGAGCATGCTTCTCTCTCGATCAGACGCTAAGTGGCTCCATCGATCCCCGAGACCTCATCAAGGGGGTTGTATCGAACAACGGGGGCTGCCATGTCGACCCATCCTTCCCTCCTCCCTCCTCTCCTTTTCTCTCTCTCTCTCTCTCTCACGCTTCCTGACATCCTCCCTTTTCCTCCGGCATCATTTTTCCTCACGATTGGT
>NC_137681.1:24031004-24064766 GCF_963989245.1 Nansenia antarctica | reverse complement strand
AGCGAGAGATGGAGGGGGATGGTGGGAGAGAGGGAGGGGATGGGGGGGAGAGAGAGAGGGAGGGGGATGGGGGGGAGAGAGAGGGGGGGGATGGAGGGAGAAAGGGAGAGAGAGAGAGGGATGGAGGGAGAGAGGGAGGGGATGGAGGGAGAGAGGGAGGGGGTGGCGGGAGAGGGAGGGAGGGATGGAGGGAGAGAGAGAGGGATGGAGAGAGAGAGACAGAGAGAGAGGGAGAAGAGATTGAACAGCTTTTTTTTATGCCACTGCCGCCCACCCTGTAGGCTGTGACATGAGACTGTCACCCTCTAAAAGGAGAGAGGGAGAGAGAGAGAGACAGAGAGAGACAGAGAGAGAGAGACAGAGAGAGAGAGAGACAGAGAGAGAGAGAGAGAGAGAGACAGAGAGAGACAGAGAGAGACAGAGAGAGAGAGACAGAGAGAGAGAGAAACAGAGAGAGACAGAGAGAGACAGAGAGAGACAGAGAGAGACAGAGAGAGAGAGAGACAGAGAGAGAGAACTCCCACTGGGTTTTACAAAGTGACATTAAAAAGCTGATGGACAGTCTAATTTATGTAAAGAGCTTTAATCTGAGGCGTTTTGGTAGATTGGGAAAAGAGAAATCCAATAGAGTGTGTGTGTGTGTTTGTGTGTGTGTGTGTGTGTGTGTGCGTGTGTGTGTGTCTATTTGTGTATGTGTGTGAGTGTGTGTGTGTGTTTGCATGTGTATGTGCATGCGTGCGTGTATGTGCGCGCACACGCGTGTGTGTGTGTGTGTGTGCGTGTGTATCTGTGTGTGTGTGTGTGTGTATGTGTGTGTATCTGTGTGTGTGTCTGTGTGTGTGTGTGTGTGTGTGTGTTTGTGTGTGTGTGAGGAGTGAGAGAGATACAGACACTTTGACCAGAGCAGATGGAGGGAGGAGAGGAAGTGTGTAGGGAGGAAGAGGAAGGAGAACAGATGTACTTATATGGTCGGGGCTGAAAGAGGCTAAAGCATTGCTGCATGCTGTGACTGCCAAGGGTCAATCTGTCACCCCCCCCGTCACACCTCTCCCTCTCTTCCGCTCTCCCTCTCTTCCGCTCTCCCTCTCTCTCTGTACCTCTGTGCTTCTCTTCACTCCAATCCCCTTCTTTCTCTCAGCCTCTCTCTTTCCATCTCCCCCTTCTCTCTCTCCCCGCTCTCTTTGCTCCCATCCGCCGTCTCTCTCTCTCTCTCTGTGTCTCTCTCCCTCTCTCTCCCTTTCTCTCCCTCTCTCTCTCTCTCTCTTTCTCCCACCCACCCTCTCTCTCCCTCTCTCTCCCTCCCCCTCCCCCACCGTCTCTCTCTCTCTCTCTTTCTCCCACTCCCCTCTCTCTCTCCCTCTCCCCCTCCTTCTCTCTCTCTCTCTCTCTCTCTCCCTCCGCCCTCCCCCACCCTCTCCCTCCCCCTCCTCCCCCCCGTCTCTCTCTCTCTCTCTCTCTCTCTCTCTCTCTCTCTCTCTGTCAGGTACAGCAGCATTACCATGAGGGTGACACCTTGCCGTGCCTCCGCCATTGCAGCAGTGTGACATCACCCTCTTGCTCAGGTATGCACATCACTTACGCAGGACACAGGGGAAATAAATCATAAAAGCTTTGAGATAGCGATTTCCATAAAAGTTATGGAGTCTTTGCATCATGGACCTTTTTCCTTTTCCCTCGGAGAACCTCCTAAGTTTCTCTCTGTAACCGACGGATACGGCTCCCTCCTCCAGCCTGCGTCGGTCTTCGGGGAACAATGTAACGTTATGAAATCCAACTGTTATTTCTCTTTCATGGTATTTCTTTTGTCCCCCCTCTTTTTCTCCTTCCCTTATACCTCCCTCTCTATATATCCACGCCGGTGAGAACTGTCGTAGCGAATCTTTTCCACCGTACCTGGGAACCTGGGTCACCATGGCGACCCTCGCGTTGCCGGGCAGATTGAAGTGGTCCCCATTTCACTTGAAGTAAGTTGAAGTCCCCTCCTTCAGCGTTCTAGTGGTGCTGGCAGGCCATTAAAAGACTCAGACCGGGGGCAACCAATACACAGGAACGGGAGGGGTTGGGGGGGAGTAAACACGGTCTTGTTATTAATAACTTTTCCTTCACCACAATCTGCCCCCTATCTGCTCCGACCCCCTGATCCACTCTCGTCCCTCGGCTTGGTGTGTCTGGGAGATTGCTCGCTCTCCAATTCCGACCGTACGTTTCTACGGCAAGCGATTACTGGAGCTTAACTGCTATAGCCTGCTATACCCTGCACCAGCGAATGACCTGTCTTTGTAACGTACTAGCAGAGAGTCACAGTAAATATACTGTACAGGTGAATGAAACCTCGCGACATCGTCGGTAAATACAACGGAGAAAAATAAACGTTCACTCCTTGTTGTCTGTTAAATGGGAAGACAAACTGACCTTGGAAGGTGATCGTGGGTAGGGAAGTGTGTCTCGTGGAGAAGATGATGAATTAACACGGACGACGAGCCAAAATACCCAATCTGTGAGAGACTTTCAGCTGAGCCCCATATTTGGCGAGATGCACTGAGACTGGAGACGAGAGCTCACCATGACACACATCACACACACGCACACACTCACACACACATACGCACGCACACACACTCACACACACAGGCACGCACATACTCACACACACATTCACACACACGCGCACGCGCATACTCACGCACGCACACACACACACACACACGCGCACACACACACACACACACACACACACACACACACACACACACATACTCACACACACATTCACACACACGCGCACGCGCATACTCACGCATGCACACACACACACACGCACACACACACACACAAACACACACGCGCACGCGCATACTCACGCACACACACACACACACACACACACATACACACATACACACACACACACACAGACACACACACACACACGCGCACGCGCATACTCACGCACACACACACACACACACATTCACACACACATTCACACACACACACACACAGACGCACACACACACACACACACACACACATTCACACACACATTCACACACACACACACACACACACACACAGACGCACACACACACACACACACACACACACACATACACACACACACACACACACTCGGGGGGTGGAAGGAGTATGACAGAGCACCTGGCCCACAGTGGTATAGCTTCCTATAAATTCAGGGGCCTCTTTCACTTTTATTAGTGGCTGGGGAAAATGAATATCAATCTGCCCTAAAGCTGAAATCCAGCATCTTATTTTAGACCTGATTGAATTCTGGGTAATAAAGCGGTCTGACTGATCTGACCTGTCACTCCGCCTGGATCACACTTGTTCTCTTATTCCTGCACACACACACACACACACACACACACACACACACACACACACACACACACACACACTGGTGGGAGAGAGAGGCCTAATCCTGCTGCAGTCTGACTCAACACTGGCTAACCCTGTCCCTCTGGACCACACACACACACACACTCACACATAGATACACACGCATAGACACACGCACGCACGCACACAATGAATGAATGAATGAATGGTCTTTATTGTCATTGCTATAGTACAGGTACCAAACAACGAAATTTAGGAGGGGTGGCTCCCCTGGTGCTAGGAAAGAAAAAAAAAAGAAAAAAAAACACAAGAAGGGAAGGAACTGGTTTACATAAATAAAGGCTATGTACACTATCCACTATACTATACTGTACAGATAGACGACTAGGGTTGTCATATTGCACATAGTGTTATTGCACATTCATTTGAAGTGTCGCAGTTTGCAGGCTTGAAATGTACATATTTGTGCCTCAGCACTACACCTGATTTTTTCAGTCCAGCAGCTGCCATCAATCCGTCCAGACTGTCCAGTTTCGAGGGCAGCCGGGCAAAGTGTTCGTACCCAGGGTGGGTTGGGTCTCTGGAGATCTTGGAGGCCTTCCTGAGACAGCGTGTGTTGTACAGCTCTTCCAGAGAGGGGAGGGGGGCGCCGGTGATCTTCTGGGCTGTTCTCACGACTCTCTGTAGCGCATTTCTCTCCGTGGTTATGCAGCTGGAGAACCAGTTGCAGATGCCGTAGGTGAGGATGCTCTCCACTGCGCCGCGGTAGTAGGCCACCTTTATCTCCTGCTTGTTGTGTTCCTTCCTGAGGACTCTCAGGAAGTAGAGTCGCTGTTGTGCCTTCTTGATGGTGGCTGCTGTGTTGTTCTTCCAGGACAGGTCATCCTGTATGTGCACCCCCAGGAATCGGAGGGCTGAGACTCTCTCCACACTCTCTCCGTCGATGAGCAGGGGCTGGACCTCAGACTTTTTCCTCCTGTAGTCCACGATGATTTCCTGGGTCTTTGACTTGTTCAGCAGCAGGTTGTTAACCTTGCACAGCTTGCTCAGTTGCTCTACCTCATCCCTGTACGCCGCCTCGTCCCCCCCCCGAGATGCAGCCCACCACGGTGGTGTCGTCTGCAAACTTTACGATGGAGTTGCTGGGGTGGACGGGGGTGAAGTCGTAGGTGTAGAGGTTGTAGAGGATGGGGCTTAGCACGCAGCCCTGGGGGGACCCAGGGCTGAGTCTGAGGGCTGTGGAGGTGTGGGAGCCCACCCGCACCCTCTGGGGGCGGTCGGTCAGGAAGTCCTTGATGCATGCACATATAGAGTGTGATAGTCCCAGGTCTAGTAGTTTGGTCACTAGCCTGTCTGGAAGGATGGTGTTGAAGGCAGAGCTGAAGTCCACAAAGAGCAGTCTCGCGTAGCTGTTTCCCCTCTCCAGGTGGGATAGAGTGGCGTGGAGAGTCGTCGCGATGGCGTCCTCTGTGGACCTGTGGGCTCTGTAGGCGAACTGGTATGGATCCAGGTTGGGCGGGAGGCGTGTGAGTATGTGGGCCCGGACTAGTTTCTCGAAGCACTTCATGATGATTGGTGTGAGTGCCACCGGGCGGTAGTCGTTTAGGCAGCTCACCGTGCTTTTCTTCGGGACTGGGATGATAGTTGCACACACACAGGCATAGACACACATACACACACACATACTCATAGACACACACACACACACACACACGCATGCACACAAGCTTGCACACAGACCAATGCATACCACACACACACACACACACACACAGACACACACACATGCACTGTTGAAGAGGGGAAAAAAAGGCTTTTCCTGTTGAAAACGCATGGCTCCACGGTCCACGACTCCTGGGCAGTAGTCATACACACACTGTAAACACACAACCATCTAAAAGGTCTAAACAGTCCAACGTTTGACATCAACCCAGTGCTTTCATGTTCAGAGTGAATCGAACGGGATTCAAAGAGCGTTACGTAACGACGCCTCTCCTCTGCCCTGCCAAATCTGAACCATTCACGCTTCGGACTACACCTCCAAACGATCGGTCGTCTCATTCTCACTAGACACTTTTTGGAAAATGAGGAGGAAGAAAAATCAATGGCAGTGCTTATATTAACATTTGGGGTTCATTGCTCCAGTCACATTTCTGTCTAACGTCAGTCGAGCTGTAATTGACTAAGTTAGAGGACTTTGAACACATCAGACATCAGGATATTGACGTCCCAACGCCTGCAGATATCATTGGGGGTCAGCTGGAGGTCAGCTGGAGGTCAGCTGGGGGTCAGCCGGGGGTCAGCTGGACGGGTCTATGTCACGTTTCAGCGTTGACCCCCACAGGCCAGACGGAGAGCTAGTTCAACATGTGGTGTTGGCCACATACCGGTACACAGACAGACACACACACACACACACACACACACACACACTCACGCACACACACACACACACACACACACACACACACACACTCACGCACACACACACACATACACACACACGCACACACAAAGACAACACACACACACACACACACACACAGTAACAAAAAGCACACAGTAGGCAAAAACCCCTATCCTGTTGAAAACAGTCTACGTAGCGTAGGCAGTAGTCATTGTAGTATATTTTACTTGAACACACACACATACATGAATTGTATAGTATGGGCATGTATTATTTGCCTTTTGACTTGCATAAGTTCTGCAAGATTCTCCTGACTGTGGGGGTTTTACGAACCTTTGTCTCAAGGGCCATAATGTTCTTGCCTCAGGAAGTGCTGTCCATATATGGGCATTGTTAGAATGACTTCCTGTGAATCTGACTTGAACTTTAACCTGGAATGACTTGTAGGCCAGGTGACATCATTGTGGGGTCTCCTACTTTTCACACCTCAAGCATCTATGCAGTGACTGTGATAGGACCATTGTTTGTAACTGTATTTACATACTGTTGTTTATAAATAAGGGTGTGAGCCCAGGGGGCTCTCTCTCATTTTGACCACACAGCTCCTCTCTCTCTCTCTCTCTCTCTCTCTCTCTCTCTCTCTCTCTCTCTCTCTCTCTCTCTCTCTCTCTCTCTCTCTCTCTCTCTCTCTCTCTCTCTCTCTCTCTCTCTCTCTCTCTCTCTCTCTCTCTCTCTCTTCTCTACCAGACCAGAATCCAGCTCAACATTTTTGTACTTAATCATTTGTATTAAATAGTCTTAAACTCAGAATTGATTCTTTGATTCATAACCAACAAGAGAAATCCACTACATCATAAACATACCGTACATCCAAAATAGCATCTTTGGACACCCACTATATAATACAGAGTGAATGGATTAGGGTTTGCAGAGAGTGGCTGGGGGGGGCGGGGGGAGGCTACTAGTGACGGCACTGTAGGAGTTAACATGCTGCTCTGCTGATGAGAGATGAGCTACTGTAGGAGACAATGATTATTTCAATAAGAATTTTTTTTAAACATATCATTGCTTTGAGGTAGTGACTGTCTGGGGTAGAATCAACACAGGCTATTCGGTTGTTAAGTCGTGACGTGTTTCCGGGTCCAAAGTTGGCTGAGGCGCTCTCTTCGAAATGCCTCAGTAATAATAATAATTCATTATGTTTATATAGCGCTTTTCCGAGGCTCAAAGACCCTGACAATAGGGGGAAAACGGGAAAGTGCTGTGTCCCTTGTTGTATGAATAGATCCGAGTCTAAAAAACGATTGAACTGTCATTCTACCGCTGTAGTACACTGGTACTCTGGTGCAGGGAATTTCTGGTTTGGACCCGGAAATTGCTAAATGTCACATTTGACGTCAGACTTAACAACCGAATAGAAACCGACCCCCTCTGGTCACCTCCACATTTTCCCACATTTGAATAGCTCACCTCCTCTTGTATCCAATAGCCTGGTTAACACCAACCAAACTCAACACAATGTAGGGACACAACAGGGGGGAGGCCAGCCGTTTCTCTCCCTCCAAATTTCCCCTCCTCAGCATTGTCCTCAAGAGAGAAAGGGAGGGCTAAAACCCCCCGCATCCTTCATCTCTCATCCTCGTCATCCCTGTAAAGGTGAACACGCCTCACTGTGATTGGTTACCTAAGGGAGGGGCTGTTACTGTCTATAAAAATGTATGTTGAACCTGCAAAAACACTTTTCTGAGAAGGATTTCACTGACTGTCATGCTTGTAAACTGTTCTCCTTTTGCAAAAGATAATTAAAGACCTTTTCTGTGCAAATCTGCAGGAGACAGGCTGCCTTTTGATATTTTACTGTTAGATACTTATATATTTCATCCACACTACTCACGGTGTGTTGAACATACATAGAGGACATACACACGCACACGCACGCAGTGTTTACACACACTTGCACGCGCGCAGACATGCAGCGTGTACAGTACACACACACACAAAGACACACACATACACACACACACACGTATGCATAAGATGAATTGTATACCCTACATTATGACAATGATTGATCCTTCTTGTAAAAGGGTAATATCCGCTTAGTAGTCAGTGAATATTTGTTATTTGATTTTTTTTTTTCAAAAGAAAGAAAATGCAATTTGTATCACTGTTGGTTTACAAGTCACTCTGTGTGTGTGCATAATGTATGTCAGTGTCTGCGTAGATGTCAGTGTCTGCATTGGTGTGCTGCTGATGTGTGTGTGTGTGTGTGTGTGTGTGTGTGTGTGTGTGTGTGTGTGTGTGTGTGTGTGTGTGTGTGTGCGGCAGATGCACAGATAAACGTCTATTACCTTTTCAGATCCATCCACGGCCCTGCCCCTGTCATATTTAATGGCGTGTGGAGAGAGATTCGTTTTTTTTTTCACCTCAGAGGAGATAATGGCATTCTGTCAGAAAGTAGAGGAGCGTGGTGCATGATGGATTTAGCATGGAGGCTACTGCTGCCTCTGCTCTCCTCTCCTCTGCTCTCCTCTCCTCTCCTCTCCTCTCCTCTCCTCTCCTCTCCTCTCCTCTCCTCTCCTCTCCTCTCCTCTTCTCTCTTCTCCTCTCCTCTCCTCTCCTCTCCTCTCCTCTCCTCTTCTCTCCTCTCCTCTCCTCTCCTCTCCTCTCCTCTCCTCTTCTCTCTTCTCCTCTCCTCTCCTCTCCTCTCCTCTCCTCTTCTCTCCTCTCCTCTCCTCTCCTCTCCTCTCCTCTCCTCTCCTCTTCTCTCTTCTCCTCTCCTCTCCTCTCCTCTCCTCTCCTCTTCTCTCCTCTCCTCTCCTCTCCTCTCCTCTGCTCTCCTCTCCTCTCCTCTCCTTTCCTTTCCTCTTCTCTCCTCTTCTCTCCTCTCCTCTCCTCTCCTCTCCTCTCTTCTCTTCTCTTCTCTTCTCTTCTCTTCTCTTCTCTTCTCCTCTCCTCTCCTCTCCTCTCCTCTTCTTTACTGTAGCTGTATCTAGCTGGATATACACTCATTTCAGCATTGCCAAAAAACATCTTGATGACCCCCCAACATTTTGGGAAAATATTCTGTGGACTGACGAGTCAAAAGTGGAACTTTTTGGAAGGTGTGGGCCCGGTTACATTTGGTGTAAATCTAACACAGCATTCCATAATACAGTTTTTCTCAGTTGCTTAAACACATTTCTTGAAACCTCCATCCATTTTCTCAAAACCTTAAACACAAATCCAAAAATTCTAACTACATTCACAAAACCCCAGACTTTTCTACCAAAATCAAACTATCACCTCAAAACCACTTATCCTGTGTTCAAAACCAAACACTGTGTTCAGATCATACACACAGCAAGCAAAAATATATTCACCACAGAGCATTCGTTAGACACTACATACAATAATTTAGGACACAGCAACCAGGGCATGTCGTTAACAGAACATGTTATTGTAAATACATTTAGCAAAAACGTATCATAGTCAAAGTGATATCTACATTCAGCACTTTCATAACAAAAACTAAAAAAGCTAAATGAAAAGCACATTACTGCACAATCAAAGTCACTGAGATTCATTCTCCAACATCATCTCTTTGTGCGAGGTCCGGCCATAGGACTTCATCCACGTCACAGCCAATATTTTCCCTTGCCAGGCAACGGGAAAAAACCCTCTGGTGTGCCGAACCCAGCCTTGACAAGACTCCACAGTTATATCATCACAGGCCTGTTCCATAGGGCTGTCTGTCCTAGACCTTCCACTGCCACGCAGAGAAAAACTCCTCTATTGGACTCAGGAAGGGGCTGTAAGGTGGAAGGAAAACCAGTATGAAGCGCTGGTTGTTGGTGAACCTGACCTCACGTATCAGGACAGCACAGTGAAAGCTCACATTGTCCCAAACTATGACATATACAGGATGAACTGCTTGCTGATGCAGCTGGTCACGCGCAGCCATAATAACCTGTAGACCACCCAGAAATGTAAGGAGATGTTCAGTGTTATATGGCCCCAGGTTTGCATAACGGTGGAGAACACCCCAATTACTTATGGCTGCACAAAGGGTGACATTGCCGCCACGCTGGCCAGGGACTTCCACAATGGCATGTTGAGCAATTGTGTTCCTGCCTCTCTGCCTCCTATTCGCCAGATTGAACCCTGCTTCATCTATGAAAATGCATTCATGGGGCCTTTCAATGTAAACATAGCAACTGCCACTACTAGCCTACAGTTACAGTAGGCCTATGAGCATAGCATTGTACTGGAAGCATCAGTGCTGAAAGTGTGTGTAGGTTACACTTACTTGCACATACTGATGATCTTTGGCTCTTGAAGAGTTGCGATCAAAGGGTACTCTGTATACTTGTTTCATGCTAAGTCTGTTGCGTGTGAGGACACAGTCAATAGTTGACAGAGACACACTGTTGATTTCATCAAAGTTGACATTGTCTTCAATCATTTGTCTTCAAAATTGCTCCCAGTGAGAGGGCCAGCGCCTTGCATGGCAGCTTGCCGCCATTGGTGTGTGAATGTGTGTGTGAATGGGCGAATGAGAGGCCGTTGTAAAGCGCTTTAGAGCAGCTTTGGAGCAGCTTTGGAGCAGCAAAAAGGTGCTATATAAGTGCTATATAAGAGTCGGATGCCATTATTTTGAAGGACCATGTCAACAATGAGTGCTTCTTGTTGCTGGGAGAAAAGAGCAGTCCTTCCACCCCCATGTGGTCGTCTTTCAATTCTACAAAGGGGAATATGCACTTACAAACCTATACAGCCAGTAAAAATAGTATTGTAATGAACATTACAGTACTTACAGTATAGTATACTGTATGTCAAATGTTGTACAGCAAGAAACAATGAACTGTTCTCTTCTCTGAATGTCCTGATGATGCTGGCCACAGAGAATCTGCTCAAATTGGGTTGGACTCTGTGTTCTGCTTCCCTCATTGTCGTCCCATAAACAACAACATGGTGTACAATAGTTGAGCGGATTTCATCAGTAATGATTGTTCTTGGTCTTCCTCGGCCTCTTCCTCGTCCCCTTCCTCCTCGTCCACCACCTCTCAAACAAACTCTTCCTCCTCTGCCTCTCTGTATGTTTCCGTCCATTGCAGATGGATGCACATGTGCCACCTGTGCACTCTGAACTGACTTTTATCCTGCCCAATTGGTCTGATCACATCTTTAGAAAGATGTGTGTTACATTTTTTGTTGTTGACAACTGAGTTGGAGTTGTGTTCACATTCTGCTGCCAGTGTTCACAATTTTGCAACACAAGTGTATCACAGTGTGAAATGTGTTTAGTGACTGAGAATGTGTTTTAGGTTTGGCAAGAAAGAGCGGATGAGTTTTGCAAATTGTGTCTAAGTACCTGAACAGTGTTTAAGGTTTGGCCAAAAGAATGTTTGATTCGACAAATGAGTTTAGGCCACTGAGAATTTGGTTCAGAGAATGAGGTTTAGGGCCAGTTTCACAGACAAGCCTTAAGCCTAATCCTGGACTAAAAAGCATCTTCAATGGAGATTTTACATTGAAAGTGTGATTTAGTCCAGGACTAGGTTTAAGCCTTGTCTGTGAAACCGGCCGCGTGTTGCAAATGATTGTGGTGTGTGTGTGTGTGTGTGTGTGTGTGTGTGTGTGTGTGTGTGTGTGTGTGTGTGTGTGTGTGTGTGTGTGGTATAGTTCCATAAATAAATAAAAAAACATCACACCCTGAACATTGTTTTCAGTGAGTATTGTTGGGTGTAATGGATCCTCTGTAGTGTTTGCATTGAGTTGTGATACAGTACAGTAGTGTACATGTTACGGTACATGTGGGAATACGGTACATGTGGGAAAACTAGGGTTAGGGTTAGGTGCTAGGGTGCTAGGGTTAAGGTTAGGGTTAGGATTAGGGTTAGGGTTAGGGTTAGGGTTAAGGTTAGGGTTAGGGTTAGACATGCCAGCATGTGAATGAATGAATGAATGAATGGTCTTTATTGTCATTACTGTAATACAGTACAGGTACCGTACAACGAAATTTAGATGGGGGGGGCTCCCCTGGTGCTTGGAAAAAAGACTAAAAACAAGAGAGCCAAGGGTAAAACAAAAAAGAGAAAAAGAGCTGGTTGACAAAAATAAAGGCTATGTACACTATCTACTATACAATAAAACACTGTGCTGTACACTATGCTATGCTATAAATATCCTAACTTTTTCCTATATCTGAACCTTATGTAAACATGGGTTATCATATTGCACATAATACTTGTTGCACATTCATTACATTAAAGTGTCGCAGTAGCAGATTTAGAATGTTCACAGTTACAGTAATGTACCAAGTCACCCTAGCACCTAACCCTAACCCTAGTTTTCCCACATGTACCGTATTCCCACATGTACCGTAACATACATACTGTATTTTCTGTAGATTTACATACTGTTCATATGAAACACACAAATCTATGAATGCCCAATACTCTAGTGATATATTCTGAGAACAGATACTGTAAGGTTTCTAAAAATGTGCTTTGGCAGTTGTGAAAAAAAAGAACATTCTCACACACTGAACATTGTGTTTTCAGTTGTTTTGTTGTAGTCTGTAATGATGAGTATAGTGTTTACATTTTTGCAGGCTTTGAGCAGCTGTTTTGGTGTGAAAGTTTGAGTTTTGAAAAGAGAAGGTGTGGTTTTGTTTATGTAGCTTTAGAAAAGTGTGTTGTGTTTAGAGTTTGGGGAAAATGGAGGAAAGTTTTGGGAAATGTGTTTTAGCAATTGAGAAAAACTGTAAGGAGAAAATGCTATCCAACCCTACCTTAACAACCAACCAATTAAACACATTTGTCTGAAAGCTGAGTTCAATTTCACAAACCACACTCAGGCCTGATTACTGCCAGACCTGTTCAATCTAGAAATCACTTAAACAGAACCTGTCTGACCAAGTGAAATAGCCTAAAATATCTTAAAAAGCAGCACATGATGCCTCGATCCAAAGAAATTGAAGAACAGAAGAGAAACAAGGTCATTGACATCTATCAGTCTGGAAAGGGTTACAAATGCATTTCTAAGGCTTTGGGACTCCAGCGAACCACAGTGAGAGCCATTATCTACAAATGGAGAACATTTGGAACAGTGGTGAACCTTCCCAGAAGTGACCGGGCTACCACAATTACTCCAAGAGCGCAACGACGACTCATCTAGGAGGTCACAAAAGAACACAGACGAACATCTAAAGAACTGCAGGGCTCACTTGCCTCACGTAAGGTCAGTGTTCATGATTCAACAATAAGAAAGAGACTGGATAAAAATGCCATCCATGGGAGAGTGCCATGGCGAAAACCACTGCTGAGAAAACAGAACACAAAGGCTTGTCTCACATTTGCCAAAAAACCTCTTGACGACCCCCCACAATTTTGGGAAAATATTTTGTGGACTGACGAGTCAAAAGTGGAACCTTTTGGAAGGTGTGGGCCCCGTTACATTTGGCGTAAACCTAACACAGTATTCCATAATAAAAACATCATACCAACTGTCAAACATGGAGGTGGTAGTGTGAAGGTCTGGGACTGCTTTGCTTCTCCTCCCTTCTCTTCTCTTCTCTTCTCTTCTCTTCTCTTCTGTAGCTGTATCTAGCTGGATATACACTCATTTCAGCATCGTGTGTAGAGTCTGTGGATATTCACTCATCTCTTTTGCTTGGCGCAATAACACTGTACAACTCCTTCTCTGGCTGGCTCGAACAGGATGATCAGAACACAGCATTCCATAATAAATACATCATACCAACAGTCAAACATGGACAGTCAAAACAAGAGTGAATACCAACAGAAGAATATTGCAGGGGATTTTGGCAAATCTTTGGGCCACTACCCACACATTTAGCTGTGTTACTCATTCCATGAATGTATGATCCTTACAAAGGTGAAGGTGACCAATCAGGCTTTCCAACGATATAAAATACAATACCAATTGGTATTATTAAAGGGGAGAAAGAATCGACTGAAATAAAGTTTCCAACCTTTTTTTGAGGAGTTTGTATATTTTCTTTTTTTATTGTGATAGAGACAGAAGAGATTTGACAGGAAGGATGGGTGAGAGAGAGAGAGAAGGGATGACATGCAGGATATGTCCACGGCCGGAATCGAACCGGGAACCCTGCGGTTACGTGGTCAACGCTTAGTCCGCTACGCCACGACATGTCATAATTGATGGAATCATGAATTCTGCTCTACCAGAACATGCTGAAGGAGAATGTCCGGCCATCAGTTTGTGACCTCAAGCTCAAACGCACTTGGGTTATGCAGCAGGACAATGATCCCAAAGATACCGGCAAGTCCACCTCTGAATGGCTCAAGAAAAACAAAATAAAGGTTTTGGAGTGGCCTAGTCAAAGTCCGGACATAAATCTGATTGACAGAGCTGCCAAGTCTCACGCTTTGGCCGTGAGACACACGCATATCAACCAGTTCACACGCTCTCAAGCCACACCTCAAATTTTTCACGGCGAGAAATAACAATTGTTTTACAGGCCTTTTATTTGTGAAATTCCTTGAAAGAAAGCTACCGGACACGAGTTTCGTGGCATCTTTCTGCACACGCGTTACAGTAACTTGAGTCTGCAATCGAAGCGGCAGGCGAGCGCTGATGGAAGAACCTGTGTTCACGGAGGGAGTAAGAACGGAGCAAGCAGTGTTGCCAGATTGGGCTACTTTTTTACAATTTACAATAAAAATACATTTTACAACAATTGGGGGTCCCTCAAAAGAAAATTGGCCACGCTGCGCTCGCACAACATCGGCTACCAAGGCCTCATTCTGACCCAATAAAAACCCTGGTATGTACTGTATAACATGATAGCCATCTATGAGCAATGCACTGTATATAAGATAATGACCAAGGGTCTTTCTGCTGCTGACCAAGGGGCTGAGTCCTGTTGATGGGGCCCAATTTTCTTTTAGACTCTGTAGGCTACTGTATTTGTTTATTAAGATTTCCTAAATATTATATATTGACTGAATTTGTCTTGTTTTATCAAGTGTTCCAATTATTTTCATTTATTGTGCTGCTATTATGAACAACATGTAAAATTGCAGGAAACTAGCACAAATAATTGGGTGGGAGAGAGGGGCCGCCGCTGCCAAAACGTGCACAGTTTTGGGTCGCTCCACCGCCCGAAAATCTCACTCCAAACTTTTGCTGAAACTTGGCAGCCATGTTGATTGAGATGATGTGGTATGACATTAAACAGGCAGTTAATGCTCGAAGACCCTCCAATGTGGCTGAATTAAAACAATTCTGCAAAGAAGAGTCGGGCAAAATTCCTCCACAGCGATGTGAAAGACTCATTGCCAATCAGGGCTGGACTGATTGATTGATTGAAAACCTTTATTGTCCCCAATGGGGAAATGTTGTTGTCAAACAGCTTAGTTAGGGCAGACAGAAAACATTCAATAAAATACATAAAACAGTGCAGGCTCAATAAGTAAAAAGTTCCAAGTTCCAAAGTTCCAGTTCCAGGTCTCCCCCACCCTGCAGGGCCTGGTTGTAGAGTCGGAGTGCAGCTGGAACAAAGGACTGTCCAAATCTTTTTGTACTTTGACGGGGGAGAACAAATCTGTGGCTGAACTTGACTGGGACAAAAATTAGGCCCTGCCATGTGGCTCAGACCGGCCCAACACAATCGGTCCGACACCGCCGATCAACATGCTGGCAGTCTGTTGAATATACCATTTGTAAAAAAAAACTATAGAGCGGAGTAAGTGACATGGACAGCAAGTATACCAATGCAAGTGTGAACCAGTGTACTCACTCACTGTTGACGTACTCCACGGTGATGAGACATGGCTGCTGTATCTGTAGTAGGCCTAGCCCCCACAGTCGATCCAGAGAACATATCTGTCAGTTTCTGACATTTTGAGGCATCCTCTGCTAGCTTCTTACTTTTTTTCTCCCTAACTTTCTGGGCACCCCCTTTCACTATCTTATCTACGAACATGACACTGCACTTGGGTTGTCGGCCGAGGGATCAGAGTGGGGGAGGGGGCCGATGGACAGCAGGGCCTAAGCATGTGATTGGGCCAGCCCATGTGTTAGTATAAACGGGGGCCGCCGCTTGATTCAGCGCTAGTTGATGCCGCGCTATTTTGGGCCGCGCTAGTTTGGGGTCGCCCGCACTAGTTTACAAGGGAATGGGACAAACAGAACATAACTTTTTCAAGGGCAGCTTTGAATATGTCCAGGGTTGGAGAGTCGCGGATATCCTTGGGTAGAGAGTTCCAGTACTAAAGCACTTTGAGCTGCAACGTTTGCAGGAAGAATGCTTTTTACTATTAGTATTTGAAGAGATATGTGCACTGTGTAAAATGCTCCTTGTATTTTACTATTTGTGTGGAGAACCCTGTAATTTGTAAAAGGTCTAAAAGAATTGCAGACATCAGGAAGACAAGTTATGTTTGGTATGTCTTCCACCCAGAATCACACTGCTGAGGAGAGAATACATTGATTAAAAGAAGTTGTTGCCTGTCCATCCTTCAGCTGACTGACCGTCGTTACATACACTGCAGCCTGACTACCAGGCTCATCTGAGGACTGACGTTGTAGAGGTTGAGTGAACAAGCGTGTCAGAGTTGCTGCCTGTCTGAAAAGACTGTCAATGAGAGAGATGTGTAGAAATCAGAGTGAAGGATATGGCGAGGGTGGGAGGGGGGGAGAGAGAGAAAGAGAGAGAGAAAGGGAGAGAAAGGGAGAGAGAGGGAGAGAAAGGGAGAGAAAGAGAGAGAAAGAGAGAGAGAAAGGGAGAAAGGGAGAGAGAGAGAGAGAGAGAGAGAGAGAGAAGAGAAGAGAAGAGAAGAGAAGAGGAGGAGAAGAGAAGAGAAGAGAAGAGAAGAGAAGAGAAGAGAAGAGAAGAGGAGAGGAGTAGCAAAGCAGTCCCAGACCTTCACACTACCACCTCCATATTTGACAGTTGGTAGGTGTGTGTGTGTGTGTGTCTTGTGGGGATAGACAGAGAAGGAGACAGGCTAGTGTTGTTTACTTTAGCAGTTCTAATTAAAAACTTAACTTGGACAAACAAACAACAAACAAACAAACAATCTACAGCACATTTCCACCTGAAAGTGTGTGTGTGTGTCTAGGTGGATGCATGTGTGCATTCGGATCTCAGCATCTCAGCAGCAGAAGAGTTAGGAGGGGTGTGGGGAGGGGGGGTGGGAAGAGGGTCCTGGGTCTGTGGATGTGGATGGCAGTCCCTGTCCCTCCACCAGAGCTTCATAGTGTTGAGGGGACGCCGGCAGACAGATGGCAGACAGACAGACAGACAGACAGAGAGACAGAGAGACAGAGAGACAGACAGACAGACAGACAAGGATAAAAACAGCCTGCATTCCAAATCCACCGGAATCCTCTTCCTCTCCTGCCAGCCGACTTGTGACTGATGAGCAATCACTTCTTGTTGTGTTGTTGTTGCGTCTTTGAGCCCTTCCACCGTCACCAAACAAAAGCTTCTATTTCCCCCTCCCTCCTCCTCTTCCTCCTCCTCCTCCTCTTCCTCCTCCTCCTCGTCCTCCTCCTCCTGCCCCTCCTCCTCCTAAGCCTCCCCTCCTCCTCCTCCTCCTCCTCCGCCTCCTCCTCCTGCCCCTTCTCCTACGCCTCCCCCTCCTCCTCCTGCCCCTCCTCCTCCTAAGCCTCCCCTCCTCCTCCTCCTCCTCCTCCTCCGCCTCCTCCTCCTCCTGCCCCTCCTCCTCCTCCTCCTCCTCCTCCTCCTCCCTCAGACTCAGACACCCTTCAGACTGTTGTTATTGAGTACATTCTCAATCACACCTGTCGTTCTTCAAAGCTGTCCACTTAAAGCCGCCGACTGATAGCAGGAGCATATTCAGACCCATTAACACGAGGACAGCTGTGCCTATTCTACCTACTGTAAGCGCATTTATAATGGTGAAAATGTTATATCAGTCATATTTATATCACTGGCCTACGCCAGCCTTTCTTTTCTTCCTGGTGTTTCGTGAAGATCCTCATAGAACGGATGTGCAGGGTGGCGACATTCACAGTCATTCTCATTCAGAGTCATTCACAGACCTCATTCACAGAGCTCATTCAGAGCTCATTCACACATCATTCACACATCTCATTCACACCTCATTCACAGAGATCATTCAGATATCATTCACACATCTCATTCACACATCATTCACAGAGATCATTCGCACATCTCATTCACAGAGATCATTCAGAGATCATTCACAGAGATCATTCAGAGATCATTCACAGAGATCATTCACACACCTAATTCACAGATCTCATTCAGATCTCATTCACAGAACTCGTTCACATAACTCATTCACAGAAATCATTCACAGATCGTATTCACAGAACTCATTCACAAAACTAATTCACAGAAATCATTCACAGATCGTATTCACAGCACTCATTCGCCGATCTCATTCACAAAATCATTCACAGACACCATTCACAGAAGCCACTCACAGATATCGTTCACATAATCATTCACAGATGTCATTCACAGATGTCATTCACAGATGTCATTCACAGATCTCATCAGTAAATGGAGGGTCGCTGGCATCATATCAAAGGTGACTACCACTGCCGTTGTGCCCTTGAGCAAGGCACTTACCCCTAACTGCTCCAGGGGTTCTGAAGATGGCTGACCCTGTACCCAGAGCTCTGTTCTCCCTGGGGGGGAGATGTGTGCACCAAGTACATTTTGTCATCTCAGTACTTGTGCTCTGTTCACTGACAATAAAGTTGAATCTTAATCGTAATATAGCTGTGAGCATTTCTTAATCAAATGTGTCAAAAAAGGTTATTTGACTAGGTCGCAAAACCTGGTGAAGGGCGTTTGAAAGGGTGTTATATTGGACCTTGGATGGGTGTTATATTGGACTATATTGGCCACGACACACTTTACAGCTGCATGAAATGTCATGCAGTACTAGTCAAAAGTTTGGACACACTTTCCCATGCAATTGAATGGGAAAGTGTGTCCAAACTTCTGACTGGTACTGTATGGAACAGCACGTGGGGGAAAATAGAATGTATCTCCCAGAATCCACATTCTCTGACAATAACATTGCGCAGCGCCACGATGTCATACATACTATATCAGATAAAAATGACAAAAAATGACTAATGTGGGCCTTTAAGACATGCTCATCCCACGGTAATGAATCACATTCAATTCAGACTCCAGAAACCTCACATCGGCTTGTCTGCACGTCTTAGCTAGTTATCCTGGAGATGGCAGGGCGCTGTGGGGAAGAAGGGAAAAAAAAGGAAAGAAAGAGAAAGAGAGAGGAGAGGAGAGGAGAATAGAGCGAGGGAGCAAGAGAGAGAGAGAGGGGGGGGATGAAGGGAGATAGAGTTACAGTACACAGTCGACAGAGAACGAGAATGAACAAGAGAGAGAGAGAGAGAGAGAGAGAGGGGGGGGGGGAGGAGAGGGGGAAGAATGGAAGGAAGCGAGTGAGAGCGAGAAGATAGGAACCCCTTGATCTCCCTGGGCTCCGCTGGGCCTAATTGCCATGTAGGGGCGGAAGAGGTGTGTTTGTGTGTGTGTGCCAGCCCTTCTTCATCCACACAAAGCTGCTCATTAACGACTGGCTGGACAGACACTGGGCTGGACCTGGGGTGTGTGTGTGTGTGTGTGTGTGTGTGTGTGTGTGTGTGTGTCGGTGTGTGTGTGGGTGTGTATGTGTGTGTAGGGGGGGGGGGGGGGGGGGTGTGGGTGTGTGTGTGTGTGTGTGTGTGTGTGTGTGGGTGTGTGTGTGTGGGGGTGTGTGTGTGTGTGTGTAGCATGCTGGCTAGGTAGATGCTGTCCGAGGGCAGGTGCAGAGCCTGCTTGCTTTAATTGACATGGAGAGAAGAAACAGTTCATCACTGCGCTCCATCTCTCTCTGTCTCTGTCTCTCTCTCTATGTCTCTGTCTCTGTGTCTCTCTCTATCTCTGTGTCTCTCTGTATCTCTGTCTCTGTGTCTCTCTCTATCTCTCTGTCACTGTGTCTCTCTCTCTATCTCTGTGTCTCTCTCTCACTGTGTCTCTCTCTCTATCTCTGTCACTGTGTCACTCTCTCTATCTCTGTCTCTGTGTCTCTCTCTCTATCTCTGTCTCTGTGTCTCTCTTTCTCTGTCTCTGTGTCTCTCTCTCCATCTCTGTCTCTCTCTCTCCATCTCTCTCTCTCTCTCTGTCTCTGTCTCTCTCTCTCCATCTCTGTCTCTCTTTCTCTCTCCATCTCTGTCTCTCTCTCTCTTTCTCTCTCCATCTCTCTCTCTCTCTGTTCTTCCTCCCTGTGTAGAGAGCAGAGCTAGGGCTCTTTGACAGCACATCACTACTGCTCCTCTGTACTGGCGCTGCTAGCCGTCAGCTCACTATCCCTGTTTCTCAGCCAGGCTTTCTACATCCCCTAGACCGTTATAAGAAAGTTTTAAGAAAAAAAAAGAAAAAAAAAAGAAATAGTGGCTTCAGAGCTGACACCAAATTAAAGTCACATTTTTGTTTTTCTTCAATTGTGTTTTTGCAAACCACACGGAAACATTTAGATGTGTTAAGGAAACTCTGTTATTATGAAACACTCATTGTGAGGTGATTTGAAACATGCCATGATGTGTTGTGACACCAATAAATCAGAGAGTTTTTAAACACCTTTCAGGGATTAAGAACTGTAGTCAAACAATCTGTGTGTAAAGGGTAAATGGTCTGACTTATATAGCGCCCTTATTCCAAAGTGCTTTACAACGGCCTCTCCTTCACCCATTCACACACACACACATTCACACACCAATGGCGGCAAGCTACCATGCAAGGCCGGCCCACCCATTGGGAGCAATTTGGGGATTTCAGTGTCTTGCTTCCAAACACTCTTTTCTCTGAGGTTTCTAAAACGCTGTTAATGATACATTTCTTTTTAAATATGTTTTTTAGGGCATTTCTGCTTCATTGGGGTAGAGAGGTTAGAGAGTGACAGGAAGGATGGGTCTGAGAGGAAGGAGGGATGACATGGATGACAGGTTGAAGGCCGGAATCAAACCAGGGACCCTACGATTACATCCTTTTTTTCTTTCTTTTTATTATAAGAAAATCTAAACATCCATCTCATGATCTACATCCAATGGAGACAAGACATACATACATGGGTACCCACCTAGGTGCCCTCTAAACCACTCTTAATGATAAGTTGATACATTTCTCATCAAGATTCTCTGCTCTACTACGGGGTTCGTCTCCATCGGGAGTCGTATCTCTGATTGGGTGAGATGATACACTCCTCATAGGGAGTACCTACTTATTAAAAAGGCTAGACAGAAAGGTGTTTAGAACCGTGGGACCAATCATGTTTCTCATTGGCTGAGCCAATTCTTGCTCAGCCAATAACACGCAACGGGAAGTATTAAGAAGTAGGGACACACCTCTGCCGTTGACAGTGACTGAGTGCAGTTGGAGTGTATCTAAGAATCTCCCAACTTGGCTTTTTTAGGTTTTACTTATAAACTAGCATAGTTGTATTGATCAATTGGGTGTCCATACCCAGTAAGTACTTACATTAATTGATAGTTCCTGTAGGTCTATACACATATCTAGAATGTATGGTTAACTGTCATTGGCTTTTTTAATGCTGGTTTTCAATGTTTGGTGAACTTGTTTGTTTGATGTGCAAGATGGCTGACACCATAGCGCATGGGCCTTTTTAAGGATAGCCATTTTGTCGGCCATCTTGGGTATTAAACAGAATACGTTTTTCTATCCACTACTTTGCATCATTACAGATTGTTATACTGATTAAGTCTTACGATTTCTTTATGCTGCAAATATCATTATTATGAAACTGCACGTGTTCTCTTCAGTTAATTTGACTGTTGACTGTTTACTTATGTATTTGATTACATGGATGCCACAGCCTGTCAAAATGTACCACTGTATGCAGACTGTGTCTGACTGGACAACTTGTCCAACTCCTCCTCCGTCTGGGTGATCAGAGTCAGGCTGGAGGATGTTATCTTACCTACTGTATATAAGGTCCCACATGTCTATTGGTCTATCTTTATTTTGTATTTCTATCTAGTTTATTTTAGCTTATTATTCCATTGTCACAATATGTTGTTGTTTTCTGGTCTGAGCTGCTGTAATGTCCTGAATTTCCTCTCAGGGATCAATAAAGTACCTACCTACCTACCTACCTACCTACCTATGTACCTACCTATGTACCTACCTACCTACCTACCTATCTATCTATCTACCTATCTATCTACCTACCTACCTATGTACCTACCTATGTACCTACCTATCTATCTATCTACCTACCTACCTACCTACCTACCTACCTACCTACCTATGTACCTACCTACCTACCTACCTACCTACCTATCTATCTACCCACCTCAAATTCAAATTCAAATTGTATTCATCACATACACAATATACAAGTATAATATGCAGTGAAATGCTTTGTGTACCCGTCCGGTGACAAAACATATTTAAGAAGATTTAAAAGGACACAGACAACAAGCGATTTAAAAGATTAGTTTCTCATGTGCAGGGTAAAAAGTGCAAAGTGTAAAGTGCAGTGACAGTCCATTTTTGGATGATGGAGGTGTGTGTGTGTGTGCTAAGCACAGTCCTCATTCAGCAGGCGGATGGCCTGAGGGAAGAAGCTCTTCCTCATCCTCTCTGTTTGTGTCCTCAGGCAGTGCTAACGCCTCCCTGAGGGTAACAGAGAGAAGAGTCTGTTGCTGGGGTGGCTGGGCTCCCTGAGGATGTTGTTGGCCTTGGACCTGCACCGTTGGCTATAGATGTCCTGCAGGTTGGGGAGGGTGGTTCTAATGGTTCTAATGGTTCGCTCGGCTGAGCGGACCACCCTCCTGAGGGCCAAGTAGTCCTTCTTAGTACTGCTGCCCATTGGCTAGTGAGAGCCTCGTTTAGTTCCCTCAGAGCAGCGTCCGTGTCCGCCTGTGGTGAAATATAAACGGCACTTACGATGACTGATGTGAACTCTCGAGGGAGGTAGAATGGGCGGCATTTGATAGTCGGGAGCTCCAGGTTGGGCGAGCAGGAGTGTGTGAGAGGAACAGCGTTCCTGTTGTCACACCAGTTGTTGTTTACCTTCAGACATACGCCACCTCCTCTCGACTTGCCAGACCCTGCCGTTCTGTCCATCCGATGAATGGAGAGGTGTTCCGCTGGTTTCCGACGGTGTCAGCCATGTCTCGACGAGGCAGATGATGTTGCAGTCCCGTATGTCCCTCTGGTATTTCAGCCTGGCCCTGAGCTCATCCAGCTTGTTCTCTAAAGACTGGACATTAGCTAGCAGGATACTAGGCAATGGTGGTCGGTGTGCCTTGTTCCTCAGCCTGTTTCTAATGCCGGCTTGCCCTCCTCTGCGCCTCTTTCGCGTGGGATTTGCGTTGTTTGTTTGTTTGTTGTCGGCTCTCTGTATAATCTCCTCGGGCCAAGCTGTATCGGGCTCAGGTGCCGAGAGATGTAGTGCGAGCAGCCTATATCTATAAGAGTCTGTTTGTCGTAGATGAGCTAAAGCAGGAACTACGGAAGCCACACGCACCGGCGCCATCTTAACACCTACCTACCTACCTACTTACCTAGTATCTACCTACCTACCTACCTACCTATCTACCTCTTCCTTTCTTTCTTTCGAAAATGTTTGGATGTATCTTTTGTGCGCTAAAAAACCCAAAGTATTTTTCCCAGCACTCTCTTGCCTCAGTCTTTCTACTGCACCACAATTCAAATTGAAGAAGCACTTTGGTGTTCGGTTGCATTGTAATGATGTGTGTTCAATCAGTGTATCATAACACTTGTATTGAATTCACATTCACAACGCAATTGAAACACCAGATCCTAGCTGAGGTATACCACATGATATGGTTTCAAAAACACAATACGCTTGTTTTGAGTCACTTTCTTCTCACTGTGTACCAAGTGTCTATAGTCATTACTGTTGCTACTTTTGGTGTGTATATTTATATATTTACATTTGACTGTTGTGTTGTTGGTTGATGTAGTAGAGCTGCACTGCCTCAGGCAGTAGCATTCAATCCAGGCTTCAAACATATTTGTATTCTTTAGCGCTTCCTTAATGTGGTTTGGATTTGTGCCCGTTGTTGTTCTTTATGTACTTTCTATGTATGTCTTTATGCTTGTGTTATTGTCATTATAGGCCTATATATTGTGATTTTATTGTGATTTTAATCCATATACAGCACTGCTTTAAAAAAAAAGAAAAAAAGAAAAGTGCTTTATAAATAATAAATTGACTTGACAAACATTTTGTTGCATTGTGTACATGTATATGATGTAATGACAAATACACTTGAACTTGACTATACTCGCTTCTTGGGAGGGGTTTTAGGAAGGACCCAATTTAACCCCAGGCCCCAGTATTTCAAAATGTTTCATCTAGATCAGAATGATCTGGATAATTTTTTATTATCTAGGATCAGATTGAGCTGGCTGATTTCCCCCATACTACTCCCCTGTACTATAATATAGAGGCATATTATCTGATCCTGGATAACAAAAAATAATCTCCATATATCATTCTGATCTAGATTAAACGTCTTGGGAGCATAACGTTTAGAAATACTGCTCCTTGGATGTGCCAGGATATAGGATCTATGTGGGTTGACTCACAACGAGACGCCCCTTGAAGCCAAATCAGCGGTATCATCAAAGACTTTAACATAATCAGTCCGAGGAATATTCTGACAACAGGCGTATTGCTTTCACCTACTAAGAGGTTTTCCATTGGCTAACATCATACGTCGAACCGGTATCATCTGATATGATAAAAGGAGTGCAGGAAAGCTTGATTAATTTCATACATTTTCCAATTCCTGGCCGGTGAAAATCAAGTAACGTAGTGGGAGAGGAGTCGCTTCCAAATTGATTTTTCCTCCGCCGGTATCAGAGATCAGACGCGCTGGGCAACTATACAGCCGTCTCTTCATTCATTTCAATAATTCTCCTGAAATCATTTCAGGGAAAAGAGCTTTTCAATTAAGGGCCACAGAGTGCTGAGGAATGATATTTTTCACATTGATATGTAAAGTGCCTCTAGAACAATGTCTACAATACTACATCGTCTCCATTTCAACTCGAAACAGGACATTTTCGCGTTGGTTTAAGTGGGCATTTAAGGACATAAACAAACTGTGTGTGTGTGTGTGTGTGTGTGTGTGTGTGTGTATGCATGTGGAGGAGGGGGGGTTAGAACAAATAAAGCGATGTGCCCATAGGGATGGGTAGAGAGGGAAAGAGAACGCTAGCAGAGGAAGAGTTGTTTGTGATCATGTGATGTTGAGAGGCTGGTGTGTGGGCAGTGGGGATGGATGTGTGCATTCGTGCCTTCAGAAGGGAAATGGTGTGTGTGTGTGTGTGTGTGTGTGTGTGGGCAGTGGTGGATGGCTATGCTGCTGTATTGCAGTACAGCTGGCTCCAAAAGTCGGTCTTCTGTTTCCCATGAGTCCTGCCCCTTCTTTGGATGAGTTTAAACCCCTGTTAGCTCGACGATGATTCCTCCAGTTGTGCTTCTAACTTGCTAGGTCCCTCATGGAGGCTGCAGCAAGGCTACGGCACACACTCGGACGGTCTGCTGGCTTGAGTGGTTTTCGGACCGATTCAGCCCTCGGCTAGCTTTGATTCCTCAAGTTATGCGTAGATCTCGCTAGGTCCCTGGCGTAGGCTACATCAAGCAACTCGGAAGGTCTGCTAGCTTGAGTGACTTGTGGTTTTTTATCTCGCCTTGTAGGAGAATTATTAGTGCCCTCTTCGCAACGGAAGGTTGGCGAGTTCACGTTCGTAATCCTTGGAAACGCTTGATCTCTTTCCTGACCTCAGTTGTTGGTGTGAAGGGAGCGCAACCGTCTTCGTCCGGTCTTCTGACGAGCATCTTCCTTGTGGGAGTTGTCTTTGTGTTCTGGAGGCGTTCGCTAGTAACCGCCGCTTAGAACCTTTTTCAGACGGTTTGTGGTTGTAAAAAGACGCTGTCTTCTATGACTGCACTGTTTCCCCGCGCTGGCCGCAGCCAAGCGTGTGAGAGACTTGCCGTCTTAACTCCCCTGTGGTCCCCTGTAGCTCAGTTGGTAGAGAAACGCTAGCAGCGCTAATAACTCACTGCAATGTACGTTTTAAGTTTTGGATAAAAGCATCAGCTAAACTGCATGTATTATTACATCATGTTACTCACGTGGGCTTTCCGTCCGCTCCGCACGGACTCAGGTTGCCCCTGGCGACACTATGGTAACACTATTATGTCTGGGTTAGGGTTAGCCTCTGTGTGTGTAACACTATTACGTCTGGGTTAGGGTTGGCCTGGGTTAGGGTTTGAAATGGAGGGTTAGCCTAACCCTAACGCGTTCCCAAAGTCGTCTCCATGGCATACCGACGCCAAGCTGCCCAACTGCTCCACTTCCGTTCGCCGCCGTTCTCCTCTCTGGCGTGAGAGCGTCTGAACGCCCGCGGTCCGCACGTGTACATGCCCAGGATGGAGTTGTTCAGGGATTGTGATCAGTTGTTGGTCTGCTTTGCGAACCTGCCAAGGGTAGGACTGTGTATCCACACGACGCCTCTCTCATTGGCGCGGGTGTGTGTGTGTGTGTGTGTGTGTGTGTGTGTGTGTGTGTGTGTGTGTGTGTGTGTGTGTGTGTGTGTCTTTGTTCCTTTAATAATAACTGGTGTTTTTTCCGGCTTTCACTTCAATTATTTCTCTAATCAACTTTTATTTAAAACTGTGTTGCAAAGCCCTCTCTTTCTGGGTGGTAGAAAGGAAATTGAATCATTCGTATTACCGGATCAGCCCTCTCCATTTCTTTCAAATGATATTTGAAATGGAGGCTCAGTTTGCAGAAACAATTACATATAATGCTGTGTACAATACAGTCAGTGGAAGAATAGCGTATAGATGGTACACGATCAGCCTCCATTCTCCTGCAGTCAGATTGAAACAATGTCTTTTTTTGTTTTTTTCACGACATTGACTAAGCTTCTCATATTCACGGCTTTACTATGAATGTGCCAACTAATGGGTTTGCCAGCCACGCAGGAATAGTGCCTTTGATTCTGAAAAGAATGTCCTTCAGAAGGGAAATGTGTGTGTGTGTGTGTGTGTGTGTGTGTGTGTGTGTGTGTGTGTGTGTGTGTGTGTGTGTGTGTGTGTGTGTGTGTGTGTGTGTGTGTGTCTGTGTGTGTGTCTGTGTCTGTGTGTGTTCCTCAGAAGCAGAACTGCTGAAGGTCACTACAAACTTTTTTACCAGGACACTAATTAATTAAATTCCAGTGAACTACTGCCCAGTTTACCTCTTGTGCTTTTATGAAGAAGAGTGTGTCTAAGCCACTTCTACATTGTGTTTCATTTGTTGTGGGCTGCTTTGAGTTAGACATATTTAGAGAGAGTTGCCTTTGAAAAACTGAAAAACACAAACCATATGCTTCCGTGACCGCGGTGACCCGCTTATCGGTGGTGAAGAAACAGTTCTGTTCATTCTATTTTCGGTAATTGCAGTAAAGTATGTTGACGTGGGCACTGTGGAAAGAGTGACAGACTTTTAAGTTTATATTTGATAACTGGAACCTTTCCATCTTCGATATTCTCTGACAACAGAGGACCACAATTCGTTAGAAACAGATTTCCCCCCCTAAAAAAAGATGACATTCTATTTCCTGTGTAAAAGGGCAAACATGTTTGCAGAGTGCATTTAGTGACAGCGACATGCGTGTGGCCATTCCATTGCCTGAACCCAGTCTTTCAACAACTCACATAACATACTATACATTACAACAATAAACAATGATTCTTCTCTCAGCTGTTCTTGCTTGGACAAGACATTAACTACTTCCTCTTTTAGTAAGTAAGTAAGTAAGTAACATTTATTTATATAGCACCTATCCAAGACCAGGGGTCACAAAGTGCTTTACATATACACGAACATAATAAAAGAGCAAAAGTCATAGCAGGTTAAAATAGGCAAACAAGTGAAAATAAGAACAAGTAACAAACAACAAGTGTCCAACAATATCAACAGGACACAGAAAGACAGGCTTTTGGGGTTAGCCAAAAAAAGCCTCGACCGAGACCGCTGATCTAAGATCCAAGGGCAGAGCATTCCAAAGCTTGGAAGCCACGGTTTGGAATGCTCGATCACCCTTGGTTTTCAATCTGGCACGGGGGACAACCAACAAACCCTGGTCAGAGGACCTGAGAGACCTACTGGGGCTGTAAGGACGCAGTAGATCACATACTGTATGTATGCAGGTGCCTGACCTTGGAGGGCTCTTTAAGTGATGACCAGAACCTTTTGTTGTGAGCATCGTGGTGAAGTAACAGACAGCGCCTCAACCATCTTCAGAGAGTATTATGTCCTTGTTCAGTGGTTTCTGGTGCTTGTAAAGAACAGTCTGTCTGTTTTACCTGTAGCGCAATGTCATTATGAACGTCAACTGTGGTGAATGCAATGCATCTACCTGGGGGGGGGGGGGGGCGCTAGTGGTGGTCTAGTGGATAGTGAGTTGGACTGGTGATTTGGAAGGTTGTGTGCCCTTGAGTAAGGCACCTAGCCCTCAGTTACTCCAGGGGGGAATGTCCCTGTAATTGTACAACCAAATTGTAAATCGCTTTGGATTAAAAGCGTCTGCTAAATGACACATACAACAAAAACACATACGTTGTTTTGTTGATTGAACGCATGGAACTGCATGGAGGGTGAAAGGTGAAGTATGTTGTGTCCACTTCAGGAGGAGTCAAACAACGTTGACACAAAGTTTACCTTCTGTGTACATCAGGTTAAGTATCGCTGGCGGACAGGAGGTCATATTTAATGTGCAAGGTCTGATTTCTCTCTTTCTCTCCTTCCTGCGAAGATTGTTTGGAGCGATAATGACAAGCTCTCAACGGGGGGAGGGATAAAAATAGCTAATGAAGACAACGACTTAATTAATTCTGAATTAATTAGATTGTATTTTGAGATAAAGAGCCGCGCGGATCCTTTCTGAAGCGGCTTCATCTGAATAGGTGAGAATGGAAAAATAATGTATTTAGCATGGGTTGTCGTGAAGTCCATCTTCGCCTGCGGCGAGATGGAGTGATTTGTGAGCTCTTCTAACGTGCATGACTCTAATGACATAGATTTAGCGAACGATAATGACCTTGTTTTCCATAATACTGGATTCATACTCTTTTAAAAACCGCCTTTGCTTTGGCCTACCTGTACACTGCTTTATCAGATTCCAAGTAAACTCCCAAGTTCCCACCCTATTTCGGTTATTTTTCCCGTCATTTAGGACAATTATATGCATTCTTCCAAGGGAACAGTGCATACCCACAAAGGGGAATTGCAATTACTTTTTTTGGGCAATCCGGGTTTCCTATGGAGACTATGTTCAAAATAGTCCTCTCATCTCTCCTTCCCCTCTGAACATCTGGAGCGACGGTAGCAACAAGCACTGTTGTGTTATTCCCTGTGTCCTGAGAATAGTGTAATAATAACCATCAGGGGAGGCTGGCGGAGGTAGAAAAATCGAAGGACGGACGGACGGGGGGGCTCATTGGAACGTCGTTTTGATACCGTTCCTCATTCCGTTCTGTTGCGTTACAACGAGTCCCCGTCCTCCGCTTTCTACCTCCGCCAGCCTCCCCTGGTCTCCATGCCGAGGCAGTCTTATAGAGTGGCGACTGGTGTGGTGAAGGTCACACCTGGGTGACACCTTGAGCTGAGAATACGCTGCGTAACGTTCCCTGCTCCTGTCTCTCATACAGTAAAACACCTCCTCACATCTATTTAAGTGGCTGGAAAGAAAATCCACTGAGTTGATTTGTACAGATACTGTATGTATGCACGCACGCACGCACACGCATGGACGCACGCACACGCACAGACACATGCTCGCAGGGACGCAGGCACACACACACACACACACACACACACACACACACACACACACACCTCTCCCTACACACAGGAGGCACACTAAGGTCATTATGTGTTTGCAGTTTTCCCACCTCTCCCCCCCAGAACAGAACAGAACAGAGCAGGACAGAGGAGAACAGCCGTTGGGATCGAACACTTGTTTGGGAAATGGATGTCACCCCTTTCTCTCGCTGCAAGACTGTAATCAGTTAGCCCTGCTACGCCAACCACACAATTTAGTTGCTCTCTTCTCTCTCTCTCTCTCTCTCTCTCTCTCTCTCTCTCTCTCTCTCTCTCTCTCTCTCGCGCTCGCTCGCTCGCTCTCTCTCTCGCTCGCTCCCTTTCACTCTTTCTCTCTCTCTCTCTCCCTCTCTCTCTCTCTCTCTCTCTCTCTCTCTCTCTCCCTCTCCCTCTCTCTCTCTCCCCCTCTCTCCCTTTCTCCCTCTCCCTCTCTCTCTCTCTCTCTCTCTCCGTCTGCCCGCTGGTCCCCACAACAATAAAACGTCTGGCAAATTAAAGTGATTTCAGAGAAAACTAGAAAGAAAGAAGTAAGTACCTCACGCTGAACTCGGGGCCAAAGGGCAACAGCAATCTGTGAAAGACTCTTTTTCTCTCTCTTCTCTTCTCCTCTCCTTTTTTTATATTTTCCTTCTCTAAAAAAACTCACACACCCTTCCTCCTCTTTGTTCAGATTCAACACAGAGGCTACGGAGACGATTCTAAATGTGCCCCCCCCCACACATGGAAATCAAAATCTAATATGATGAATAACCATATATTGAGGGGGTTAGGGAGCATGTCGATGCTGTCGTCGAGGGGTTCTGTCAGTCATTCGGGCGCCACGGCGTGTTTTTACCGCCTCTCGATGACGCCGGGGAGGTCACGCGGCGCGCTGAGGTTGTGTTTTTTGCGGAGGAGTCGACAGTATGGTCGCCTGGCGACCGCACTTGTTGTTGTTTATTTCAGCGATAGATCAGCCTTGAAATTAGCACAGTAAATATAAGGTAATTTCTCTCTTGGGAGCATCGCTTGCGTCATTTCTAGTCCCTGTTTCACCCCCCCCCCCCGCCCCAAACCTCCCCTGATTGGAGGACATGAAAAGAACATTATAATTATTATTATTATTATTATTATTATTATTATTATTTATGAATTCATTATGAGTAAAACATTTTGCTCCAGCCACCACCCCCTTCATTAGAGGATCAAAGTACCTTGTTTATTTTATTCATTTTAACAGTTATTACAAATATAACATTTGTATACATTTTTTACAATGTCCTAGCTCCATGGAAATGTGTTTGTAGGACTAGCACGCTAGCTAGCCATCAACAATAGTTTCCTCTCTGCTGCAGCTTCCAAAACACACAATCCAATGTTTTCTCAGTAGCCAGATGGCTACTGTCAAATATGAAGACAGAGATTGTAGAAAGAGACTCTGAAGAACTTTCACAAATATAAAGTATGTGTAAATATTTGTGCAAATATTATGTGCCTCCGTCCATAATACAAAACCGAGTTGGGATGTGAAACTCACTCCTCCAGTAGAAATACCCACAATGCCACGTTTCATCACGAATTATCGTCTCTCTCATTAAATTCGATGCATTTTCCTCTTACTCTCCCCCCCCCTCCCCCTTCTCTCCCCCCCTGACCCCCCTCTCCCCTGACCCTCGCTCCCCTGGTAAATGCTCACCCTCGGCGGCCCACTCTGTGAGTGGCTCTTCATGCCAGTTGAGTAAGTGCCGGAGGACGCATGCATTATACATAAACACCACCTCTGCACGCGTCTTAATGCGGTGCCGGGGGGGGGCTGCGCTAATGCCTCAGGAACATGCAGAGAGGAGACAGGCGCTGAGGAGGTGTTAGAGGAGGTGTTAGAGGAGGTGCTCTGAGGAGGGACGGGGAGACGAGGGACCAAGGGGCAAGGCCAGGAGGGAGGGAGTATTCACGGAGGCACTAAGAGACGTGGAAAACAGTGTGTGTGGGGGGGGGTGGGGGGGTGTGAGTGTGTGTGTGTGTGTTTGAAGAGCTAAGCAAAGCCTCTAGATAGATAATGAGACTCTAAGTGTCTCAGTGAGGTTCCAGTCACGTCCCTGTCAGCCTCAGTGTCGGAATAGACCACTCTGCGCGCGCGCACACACACACACACACACACACACACACACACACACACACACACACACACACGTATACACGTCCTATTAATTGTCCACATTTATTAATGTCCTATAGCCTGCTGGGATATTAAGACACACAAAAGATGGAATTGTTTAACCTGTAACTCACCACAGGAAGTCCAAAGTACTAGTATGGAACTTTCCACCTTCCAGAACATTCCAGAACATTGAGCCATTGAGTTTGAGTTTTTATTAGGACCTCTTTTAGCCAATGGCTAATCTTCCAAGAGTCCTTACATTAAAACATTACAAAAATATGTATTTCATTACTTCATACACTTTCAGTACATGTCAATAAACCTTCTGAAACATGGCATTAAAACACATTGATACACAATACGTTACAGCCATTATTCATTGGATGTTCACTACATGTACTGAATGAAACTAGTGAGATTTGCTGACTTTGTGTCTTGTGTTATCTCCCATATTACTTTTGGGGCAAAGGTTCCAGATTAGGAGGAAACTGATTCACACACACGTACAAGCACACACACGCAGATGCAGACACACACACACACACACACACACACACCCTCTCTCTCTGACACACTGATTGAGTGGTTGGCTGAATCCTAATGCTATTGATTTAGAGCATGTTCTGGTCTCTGCACCTCTGGTCCTGTGTCAAACCACCTTGGTGACGGATCCACACACACAGACACACACACACAGACACACACACACACACACACACAACCACAACCACAACCAAACCGCCACCAATTGATTCTCCACCATGAAGTCGATGATTTTCCTTTTTTCTTTTTTTCCCCCCCGAACAAAGCACTTGAGTTTTTGTTGCTGTAATTATTGCCTCTGTCGGAGGACACACACCTCCCCCGTAATGACTGTGATCATGTGATCATGTGCGACGGAGCTGGTGGGGAGAAGGTAAGGGGGGAGCGGGGGGGGAGGGGGGAGGAGGTGGGTGGAGGGGGGAGCCGGAGCGAGACGATATCCAGGCTTGAGGAGCTCATCCCCTCCTAAGTGAGTGTACCTTACGATTGGGTGGCTGCTGCAGCCGTCCATGGCAGATAAAGCTACATGTGAGCACTATCCCATCTCCACTCATGTGTTAAATCACAGACAGCTGGTGGAGGTAGAAATCGAAGGACGGAGAGGGGGGGGGGGGGGTTCGTTGTAACGCACAGAGCGGTTTGAGGACTTCCTAATTTTCGTTCCATTCTGATTCTGATAAGATTATTAGAAGATATTTACGATTTAAATTCCATCTATTATAAGGCGAGGCAAGTTGATTTCTATAGCACATTTCATAGAACAGGGGCAATTCAAAAGTGCTTTAAGATAAGATAAGGCAAGACTCCACCTTTTATGCCATGGAACAGAACACAAGTACTGAGACAACAAAATGTACAACGTCGTAGTACAACGAAATGTAAGTAAATTACAATGAGCCCCGTCCTCAGATTTCTGCCTCCACTGTTTTTCGGCAGCGTTTCTTCCGTGCCACCGTGCCCTCTATGCTATGATTCATCTGTCGAAGTATCCATGCAGGATCTACGGTACGAACTTAAATAGAAACGGCAGTGGAAAGTGGAAAAAAAATGAATTATAAAAAAAAACCTGACTGAAGTAAACAAATCCAGTGAAGCGTAGTAGTAAGAGACCGATATAATGAGCTCTTTTTGGATCACACACTAAGGTGTCTTAGCTGTGCCAAGCCTGCCAGCGAGCCTACGTCGGTAGACCTTGAGAGAGAGAGAGAGAGAGAGAGAGAGAGAGATGGTGAGGGAGAGAGAGAGAGAGACAGAGCGAGAGAGAGATGGGGAGAGAAAGAGAGAGAGGGAGCCGGAGAGAGATGGAGAGAAAGAGAGAGATGGAGAGCGAGAGAGCTAGCAAGTGAGATGAGAGATGAGAGACGAGAGAGAGTGAGAGAGAGAGAGAGAGAGAGAGAGAGAGAGAGAG
>NC_137681.1:24021004-24023504 GCF_963989245.1 Nansenia antarctica | reverse complement strand
TCTCCCTCTCCCTCTCACCCCCGCTCTCCCTCTTTATCTCCCTCTCACCCCCGCTCTCCATCTCTCTCTCTCTCTCTCTCCCCCCTATCCCTATCCCTATCCCTCTCACCCCCGCTCTCCCTCTCTCCCTCTCTCTCTCTCTCTCTCTCTCTCTCTCTCTCTCTCTCTCTCTTTCTCCACAATTCAATTCCAACTTCCAAGTAAGCTTTATTGGCATGACAAGTAAAGAGAAACCAATGCAATGCAATTTCAGTCCAATAAATGTACTGTAAAAGTAATACACGCGCATACGAACAAATGTAATAAATACTAATGCCCACATACACGACAAATATACGTGAATTGAGGTCCAAGATCAAGTAAACAGTAAAAGTTGTCTCTCTGCGGTCATGGTAGTCTCCTGGCCTGACAAACTGGGCTGCCAGCCACTCTGTTTTCTCTCCCTCTCCAGGAATAGAAAGGTAGTTTATTCATAATGTGAGGGCAAAGTGCAGTTTCAGATATTTCGTTCTAATTTGTTTTAGTCGTTTTTCTTCTTTTCTTCTTTTTCTGTGCAGAGTCCTTGAGTTTGAGAAAAGGCTTTTTTAAATCAAATCTCTTATTATTATAATTATTATAATTATTAATAATGTAATTGTGTTGTGGGCATGTGAACAGCGAGTGCATGGCTGGTGTAGGGAAGGTGCATTGGCCTTTGTTGCCTGTCTGCCTTTTTCAATTTCAAGGTTATAATCTCTTACTGGATATTGGGTGAGGGTTTTCTTCTAGTTTATACATTTATACATTTCCAAGCTTCTCTGCCAATTGAATATGTCTGTTCGATACGTCTGTTCAGGCCCAGATAAAAAATCTGTTTATTTTGTGATTGTATTTAGATTCTCTGTTATGTGTTGTTGTTGTTGTTGTTGTTGTTGTTGTTGTTGTTGTGGTGGTTCAATTTGGATTGGATTGGTTGGAGGTTTGGACGGGTTCTGTCTGTCTGTGGTTCTGTCTGTCTGTTATGCGGGGTGGTTGTTAGGACAGGTGGTTGCTATGAGGGGTGGTTGTTAGGACAGGTGGTTGCTATGAGGGGTGGTTGCTATGAAGGGTGGTTGCTATGAGGGGTGTTTTTTATGAGGGGTGGTTGTTATGAGGGGTGGTTGTTATGATAGGTGGTTGTTATGACAGGGGTTGTTGCTATGAGGGGTGGTTGCTATGAGCTGTGGTTGCTATGAGGGGTGGTTGTTATAACATGTGGTTGCTATGAGGGGTGGTTTTTATGACAGGTGGTTGCTATGAGGGGTGGTTGCTATGATGGGCGGTTGCTATGAAGGGTGGTTGTTATGCTCATCAGGGCTTTGTGTTTTATATAATTCAGATCTGTCTCGTTCCGACAGTGCCTGGGTTTGACAGCTCTTTCCTGGACCAGGATAATCAGGGAGAAGAGTCCAAGTTCTGGCGTGCCGGCGCTGTCTGGCGCGCTCCTCTGGACTCTGTGGACACTTTTTGAACATTTCAATTGGAATTGTTGGAGCGTTATCTCATTTGCTGGAAATATGGTCTGATATTGGGTTCTCCACTGACTCTCTCTCTGTCTCTGTCTATCTCTCTCTCACTCTATCACACACACACACACACACACACACACACACACACACACACACACGCACACACTCATAAATCACTCAATCTTCTCACCTTCCTGAGTAGTGTGTGTAGTGCGTTTGAAGTAGGCCTGGGCGTCCGCTCTCTGTCAGTCAGGATGAGCCCAGCTGTCAGAGGTGAGAAAACCTGAGATGGAAGAGAGAGAGGAGAAGGGGGGGGAGGGGAGGGGAGGGGAGAGGAGAGGAGAGGAGAGGGGGGGGGGGAGGGGAGGGGAGAGGAGAGGAGAGGAGAGAAGAAGAGAGGAGAGGAGAAGAGAGAAGAAGAGAGAAGAAGAAAAGAGAAGAGTTGGGGAGGGGAAGAGAGAGGAGAGGAGAGGAGTCAGCACACCACACCACACCTCTTCCTTTATTAATCCCTCCCGTTTTCTACCACCATTAAAAACGAAACAAAGCTAGCTCATTACCTGTAGCGTACCGCATCGGTTACCACGGGAACACTGTGCCCTCCAGCAACATCCTACCAGCACTCCAACACCCCATAACTTAACACAGAGAGAGAGAGGAACATCCCAACGTCTATGCACAGTCAGTGCCATGTCCGCTCTCAGCTGACACATCATCCAGCCTTGTAATGCCCAGCTGTCAAGCCGCACTAAAACTCCTGCTAAAGAGGACGCCTCGCTATCTAGCAATTACTCCAGTGGTTTGTGTCCGTCTCCCGGTACACATCCCTGTGGTTAAGCCGCCGTTGTTATTTACTCCAAGCCTGCTGGCCTGCCTCCGTCCCTGCCTCCCTGCCTCCCTCGCCCCCGGCCTGTCTCCCTCCCTCCCTCCCCCCCCCTGCCTGCCTGCCTCCCTGCCTGCCTGTCTCCCTCCCTCCCTCCCTGCCTCCCTCCCTACCTGCCTCGCTCCCTGCC
>NC_137681.1:24003504-24016004 GCF_963989245.1 Nansenia antarctica | reverse complement strand
GACCACCATCCTTACCACGTCATCCTCTACCCTGGTAACACTTACACTCTTGACCTTCACCCTGTACAGTATGACGAGGAGCTACCAGATGTCACTGTGTGTGTGACAATAAACTGTAGATGGAAGGAAGGAGGGAGGGAGGGAGGGAGAGGTCGATCAGATGTGAATATAATCAAGCACACAAGAGAGAGAGAGAGAGTGATGAGAGGGAGAGAGAGAGAGATGGTGCCATGGGGAGGTTGCTCAGAATAAACATAATCAAGCACGCAAGAGGGGGAGAGAGAGAGAGGAGGAGAGAGAGAGGAGGAGAGAGAGAGTGAGAGAGAGAGACAGAGAGAGAGAGAGAGAGAGAGAGAGTAAAGGGGGAGAAAGTGATTGAGTGAAGGAGGGCTGGAGAGGAAATGCAGGCGGAGCTCTTGAAATAGAAAGTCTATTTACCAGAAACTGATTGCGTACCATTTCACAAAGGTCACAACAAGAGGCTACTTCTTTCATTTCCATAATCTTGATAGTCACGCTGTAATTAACAGATTATTTACACAAGCATGGCCGTGTAGATCAGCTCAAATCTCTCTGAGTGGGTTGTCAATTTTCTCTCTCTCTCTCTCTCTCTCTCTCTCTCTCTCTCTCTCTCTCTCTCTCTCTCTCTCGCTCTCTCCTACTTCCTCTCAATCTTCCTCTCTGTCCCTCTTTCGTTTCGTTCTCTCCGTCTTTCCTTTGCCGGCACTCAAACTCCCGTCCTTCTCTCTCACTGTATCTCTTTCGCTTACCCTCAAGCCTAACACGCTATTTCTTTCTCTTTCTCTCTAATCCCTGTATCCTCTAATGCTTGCTCTTTGTATCTACTCGGCTCTCCAATAAGCCAACACATTTTGTCAAGCATCTCTTACACTTGCTGTGTATTTCTCTTACTGTTAGCTCCTATAGCTACCTCCTATAACTACTGTACCTCCTAGAACTACCTCCTATAACTACCTCCTATAACTACCTCCTATAACTACTGTACCTCCTATAACTACCTCCTATAACTACCTCCTATAACTACTGTACCTCCTATAACTACCTCCTATAACTACCTCCTATAACTACCTCCTATAACTACTGTACCTCCTATAACTACCTCCTATAACTACCTCCTATAACTACCTCCTATAGCTACTGTACGTCCTATAACTACCTCCTATAACTACCTCATATAACTACTGTACCTCCTATACCTACCTCCTATAACTACCTCCTATAACTACCTCCTATAGCTACTGTACGTCCTATAACTACCTCCTATAACTACCTCCTATAACTACTGTACCTCATATAACTACTGTACCTCCTATAACTACCTCCTATAACTACCTCCTATAACTACCTCCTATAACTACCTCCTATAGCTACTGTACGTCCTATAACTACCTCCTATAACTACCTCCTATAACTACTGTACCTCCTATACCTACCTCCTATAACTACCTCCTATAACTACCTCCTATAGCTACTGTACGTCCTATAACTACCTCCTATAGCTACTGTAGCTGATCGATATGCTCTCCTTCCTTTCTCCTCTCTCTCGCTCTGTTTCTGAAAGGTGGTACCATTGTCTTCAAATTGGTCTACATGTACAGCACAGGAAGTAGACATCTGTTGTTCTTTCTTGCTCTCTTTGTCTATCATTAAAGTACTGGAGTTCTCAGATTTACGCCAAGGTTTTCTCCCAGAAGCCCAGGTGGACATCAATTATGCATGATGATGTTGAGGTTGACTCTTGTTTGTCTGTCTCTCTCTCTGATGACTTGATAATGGGGGTGATTGAGAGAGAATGAGCATTGAGCTTAATGAATCTGACATTTATAAATAGTTAATTTGGTTTAAATGTATGTTCATATCAATGCATCCTCAGGACTCTGTCATCAATAATTGCTTAGAAATGACAAATTCCCCCAAAATATGCATTCAAGCCACTACTTAACATACTTTAAAAAAATATATAAATGTTAAAAGTTTGAGGTGAAAGAATCATTATTATGATAAAAGCCATATCCCTCAATTAAGCGTTGACAAAAGTGGTTAAATTAACATTTCACACATAACGACTAATGCTCTGAATACATAAGAAAAAAAAAATCTAATTGTCGCCTATTGTTGAGGCTTGAATCTTGGGAAACATTTAACCTCTGTAGCAGATTCTAGGCACAGAGGGAGGTCGGCACAGAGGAATGGTTGGTATAATACAAAAGTTTATTCAGTTCACACGCTGCACAGAACCCTACTCGGCATGCTGGCGGTATTCTCAGAAAGTAATAACAAAAGGCAGCAAAGTCTCTCCACGACGCAGCACACCCACTCGGTGCCAGAACGCGCCATCTTCCCCACACACGCCCACCGCCAGACCAAGGCCGGGGGCACATCCGGCCGATAGCCTACTCCCCCCCCCCCCCCCTGCACGAGAGAGGAAGTCTGCCATGACCATCTGCGCCCCCGGTCTATGGACCACTCTAAAGTTAAAGGGCTGCGAAGCGAGGTACCAGCGGGTGATGGAGTAGAGGGTGAACGAGCTCCCCAGCAGGTAGTACCGGAGAGCGCCGACCACCCACCTGATGGCCAGACACTCCTTCTCCACCGTGCTGTACCTGCCCCCTCACTCCAACAGCTTACGGCTCAGGTACAGCACCGGGCGGTCGACCCCCCTCCATCCGCTGGGTCAGCACCGCCCCCAGCCGTCTATCCGACGCGTCTGTCTGCAAGGGAAAAAGGGAGATCAAAGTTAGGAGCATACAAGACTGTCTCTCCACAGAGGGCGTTCTTAATCCCGTCGAACGCCATTTGGCACCGATCGGTCCATTGGATCGGATCTGGGGCACCCTTCCGGCTGGCCAGCTTTGAAAACCACGGCACAAACTGCCGGTAGTAGCAGTAGTCCCAGGAACTAGTGATCAGATAATAGTGATCACTGCACGGCTCGCTTGTCGACCACGTCTCGGCTACTTTCCCCTTTTGGGAACATCGCTCAGCCGTCCTCCGTTCCGGGTTAAAAAGACCATCTGGTTGATGAGTCAGCTCCACCATCCACACTCCGCCACAGTCTGGCTCCACCTGCAGGCCAGAACCTGCCATGTTCCCTACAACCTCACACCATGGAAACCACATTTTCTCTGAAAAACAACAATAGCCCTTGAAGAACAATTGAGACAATAGACACATTATACAAAGTGCTCCTCTCCTTCTCTTCATGGAGTGGGCAGGAGCTCCCTTTTAGACATCAAAGACAGCATTGTCGCTTTTGACCACCTTCCCTGTATGATATTTAAAAAGCCTTCTCCTTTGATGTCTTCAACCAGAACCTAAAAGGCCTGTCTTCTTCTCTGCTTGTGGGTTTTGCATATATGAGAGTGCTTCTGAGAGGTAGAGCCTCACTTCCTCAGCTCCTGTTGCTAACATCCAGTAGGCCTTTCATCTGGTTTCCGGTCTCTCTTCTCACTGAGAGACAGATACCGTATCGGACCTGGGCAGAGAGAGAGAGAGAGGAGAGATGGAGAGAGAGAGATAAAGAGAGAGATGGAGAGACAGAAATAAAGAGAGAGATGGAGAGAAAGATACACAGAGAGAGAGAGAGAGAGAGCGAGAGAGAGACAGAGGGAGAGAGATAGATGGAGAGAGATAGAGAGAGACAGAGGGAGAGAGAGAGTGAGGGAGAGAAGGAGAGAGAGGACAAGAGTCTACCTAACATACTCCCCTCCCCGTCCCTCTCTATTAAATCAGATAATCATGAATTGCTAATCTGAATACCATACCAAAAATGGTAAGACTTCATTAAGCTCCCAATTTAACCCTAACCCTAGTATTTCATCTACTCTATCTGACAACTATACTTGTCTCATTATTGCTGTGAAACATCAGTCAGGATTGACGCTTGGATGCTGGTTGACATACACATACACATGCTCTTTGTTGTCACACAGCGTTTCATGACTTGAAAGGATTTATCTCTGTACAGACGACGGTTTCACTCCGCGACACTAAGTCCAAAGCAAATGTCTCTCAGTCACTAAGCCAGATGACAGGTTTCTATGAGGTAAACTAAATCCAATGAATGGTGGCTATGACAAAACCATTGAGTGAGAGTGAGGAGAAATCTCTTGGCAGGCAGAGACAGAGAGACTGAGTTAAAACTCCCCAGACTTCGGTTCTAATGTGAATCACAACGCAAGGTGTTTGAGAAGACCATTCTTATGAAATTCGTGACATCCGAGATGATTCCGTAATTGCGTTCTCACTTTCCTGGGGGGGCGAGGTAGAGACAAACTCACTGAATTTATTAAAAGAATAATTGGATGTGAGTGTCTGACACAAAGTTCTGTATCTTCAGGAAGATAAGGTTTGTGTTTTTTTATTTGTTTTTTTTAAAGTGCGCAATAACACAAAACACTCAGCAACTACGCAATGACAAAGCTACTATTAATGTACTAGGTAACGACATTTCCATACGACCTTGTCAGTAAAGGAATTACAGCGACCACACAGGTATAGGGGCAACTTCACGTCAAGAGTGAGCCGAAACCCTCCTAACTTTTTGCTGTAACATTGAGTGAATTATCCCTTTAAGGAGAGGTGTTCCAAAGGTTCAGAGGTGGCAGTTGCTTTTTGAATAGAAGAAGCACCGCGGCTATTCTCAGACAAATCCCCCCCCCCCCCTCCACCCCTGCCTCCACCCCCCACCCCCTATACCCAGGGGATGCTGGGTAGTTCTGCAGACAACTATGCTGAGTCATGAACTTCGGGATAAGGAGCGCTGCCTCTGTGCTTTCATCTAATCACAACCTGTTGGCCGTGAGGAAGTGCTGCCCCTCCTGCAGGTACACTGCTCTGAACTCAGGCCCATTCATTAACACTACCCCCACGGCTGGGTGCCCCACAGTCTGCTGCTGCCGTCCAGAGAACAAGGGAGAGTGGAAGGGAGAGAGAGAGAGAGAGAGAGAGAGAGGGAGAGAGAGAGACAGAGAGAGAAGGAGAGGGTGGGAAAGAGAGAGAGAGAGAGTGAGAAGGAGAGGGAGGAGGGATTGGGGAGAGAGAGAGAGAGAGAGAGAGAGAGAGAGAGAGAGAGAGAGAAAGAGAGAGAGAGAGAGGGGTAGAGAAAGAAAAGGAGGCCGAGAGGTAAACGAGTGCCCGAGGGAGACCACCTGGGAGAGAGGGAGAAGTTAGGAGGACAAGAGAGGGGGTAAAGTAAGATTAATGATGCTCGGGAAACGAGTGCTGCTGTGGAGCTGGACTCCGAAGAGACCGAGTTCCCCGGCCCAGGGACGGGGGGGTTCCCACAGCCTCCTATTAGAGAGCTCGTCAGGAAGCTTCCCCGGATCCTCCACAAAGCCGACAGGCTCACCTAAACCACCGACCGGGAAACGGCTTGTCAGCGGCCGAAAACGTTTGAGGCGTGTGATGGAATCCAACCGACAGCGACGCCTCGAGTCCCCGCGGGATCAGCTTCGGACCCGGGATCATTCAGGACAGCGAAAAGCTTCTTGTTCTATGTAAAAAGGTTCCCACCCGTCACACTCCGCCTCCCTCCCTCCCTCCCTCCTCCCCCTCTCGTCCCATAAATCACACTCGTCTGAACCTCTCCGCGGGCCTCTCTGTTCTCCCAGGTTGACTCACACCGGTGTACCTGGATCATTGACTTTCAATGTTTCCTGTGATGTCGGTGCTCTACGGCTGACTCCTCCGACAAACTGCACAAGCCCCCTTCCCCCCCGCCCCCCGCCTCCCCCCCACACCCGCCCCACCATGCACCACTGGGGAAATAAAAACTACAGAACTAAGAATGCACTGCAGCACACGACTGCAGACGGCGACGCCGAAGCGGTATCTGTTACCATCAGGCAAGTCTCTATAGAGAGAGAGAGATATACCTTTGAAGCATATGTAGCATACTAATAACACAAAGATGGTTTCCCCCGATTACGACGTCTGGGCGGGGGCGGAATTGAGGTTATTGAGGAAACCGTTCGAAACCGGCGGTTTGCGAGCGGTGTGACCTCAGAAAAAAAAAAACGGGGTCCCGTTTAAGTTGAAGATAGCGACGCCACCGCCGACGCCGTCTACTCCCCTGCTCCCCTACTGATAAGTAGTGTTATCACACGTCACGCATCAGCGTTGCGTACACAATAAACTGTTACTCAAAGCCCCCAGAAGAAGAAAAAAAAGCCGGGCGCCATAGACAGATATACGAGCGAGATAGTCGGACCTGACAGCCCGAGCCTTTACGAGAGGGTGCAGAAACAGAAGCTGATAACTGCTTATTGTATTACACAATGGAAGGGAGTTTATTACAGATGTGGGGAGGAGGAGGTGGGAGGAGGTGGGGTCTCCTCACTCCGAGTTCGCTCTATCTTTCACTTACAGGGTATCCTCCCCTAATGTTTACTGACTTCCATCTCCTGTGGTCAGCACAGAATCAGCAGACAGTGGCTATCTGGGCAATTTATCTTGTCTTCATTTTCCCACCCGAAAAAAAAAAAACTGCGAACTCTGCGATTATCCATTGATTTAATAATAAGCATAGCCAGATGACTGAGCGTCAAGTCTTTTATCTCTGATAGCACAAACAAAACAAAACAAGCCGGATGGACGGTCCAGAGCAGTGAGTGCTGTGGTGGTGGTGGTGGTGATGGTGGTATTGGTGGTGGAGGTCATGGTGGTGATGTGCTGGAGGTGGTGGTGGTGGTGCTGGTGTTGGTGCTAGTGTTGAAGGTGGTGGTGCTGGTGTTGGTGCTAGTGTTGAAGGTGGTGGTGCTGGTGTTGGTGCTAGTGTTGAAGGTGGTGGTTGTGATGGTGGTGGTGGTGGTGGTGGTGTTGAAGGTGGTGTTGGAGGTGTTGAAGGTGGTGGTGCTGGTATTGGTGCTGGTGTTGAAGTGGTGGTTGTGATGGTGGTGGTGGTGGAGGTGGTGTTGAAGGTGGTGTTGGAGGTGTTGAAGGTGGTGGTGGAGGTGGTGTTGAAGGTGGTGTTGGAGGTGTTGAAGGTGGTGGTGGAGGTGGTGTTGAAGGTGGTGTTGGAGGTGTTGAAGGTGGTGGTGGAGGTGGTGTTGAAGGTGGTGTTGGAGGCGTTGAAGGTGGTGGTGGTGGAGGTGGTGTTGAAGGTGGTGTTGGAGGCGTTGAAGGTGGTGGTGGAGGTGGTGTTGAAGGTGGTGGTGGAGGTGTTGAAGGTGGTGGTGGAGGTGGTGTTGAAGGTGGTGTTGGTGGTGTTGAAGGTGGTGGTGGAGGAGGTGTTGAGGTGGTGGTGGAGGTGTTGAAGGTGGTGGAGGTGGTGTTGAGGTGGTGGTGGAGGAGGTGTTGAAGGTGGTGGTGGAGGTGGTGTTGAAGGTGGTGGTGGAGGTGGTGTTGAAGGTGGTGTTGGAGGTGTTGAAGGTGGTGGTGGAGGTGTTGAAGGTGGTGGTGGAGGTGTTGAAGGTGGTGGTGGAGGTGGTGTTGAAGGTGGTGGTGGAGGAGGTGTTGAAGGTGGTGGTGGAGGTGTTGAAGGTGGTGGTGGAGGTGTTGAAGGTGGTGGTGGAGGTGTTGAAGGTGGTGGTGGAGGTGTTGAAGGTGGTGGTGGAGGTGTGTTGAAGGTGGTGGTGGAGGTGTTGAAGGTGGTGGTGGAGGGTGTTGAAGGTGGTGGTGGAGGTGTTGAAGGTGGTGGTGGAGGTGGTGTTGAAGGTGGTGGTGGAGGAGGTGTTGAAGGTGGTGGAGGTGGTGGTGGTTGTGGCAGTAGTGGTGCTGCTGGTGTTGAAGGTGGTGGTGGTGGTGCTGGTACTGAGGATGGTGGTAGTAGTGTTGGAGGTGGTGTTGAAGGTGGTGGTGGTGGTGATGGAGGTGGTGTTGAAGGTTGGTGGTGGTGGTGGTGGTGGTGATGGAGGTGGTGTTGAAGGTGGTGGTGGTGGTGATGGAGGTGGTGTTGAAGGTGGTGGTGGTGGTGTTGAAGGTGGTGTTGAAGGTGGTGTTGAAGGTGGTGGCGGTGGTAATTGTGGTGATGGTGGTGGTGGTGTTTGAGCCGGTGGTGGTGCTGGTGCTGGTTTTGAAGGTGGTGTTGGAGGTGGAGATGGTGGTGGAGGTTGACGGGGGGCTGACAGGGACAATGAAGCCCTCAGGCAGGGCTGGGTGGCAGGGTCTGAGGTCTGAGTCACCTCCAGACACAGCAGTCGTGCAGCGGAGGTGGAGGAGGAGGAGTAATGGGAGCCAGGCAGAGGTACAGGGGCCTTAATGGGATTACACAGGGAGACGCTAATCGAGGGAGAACAGGTGGAGAATTAAACAAATCACAGAGACTGCAGACACAGAGAGATAGAGAACGGGGCAGGGAGATGGAGGGAGGGAGTAGGGGAGAGGAGAGAGAGAGAGAGAGAGAGAGAGAGAGAGAGAGAGAGAGAGAGAGAGAGAGAGAGAGAGAGGGAGAGAGAGAGAGAGAGAGAGAGAGAGAGAGAGAGAGAGAGAGTGGGGCGAGGAGAGAGAGAGAGAGAGAGAGAGAGAGAGAGAGAGAGAGAGAGAGAGAGAGAGAGAGAGAAAGAAAGATGGAAACAGAGAGAGGGAGAGTGGGGAAAGGAAAGAGAGAGAGAGAGAGAAAGACAGAAAGAATGAGCCGGGAGACAGGAGGGAGAGAGTGGGGGGGTGGGGGGAGAGAGAGAGAGAGAGAGGGATGAGCCGGGAGACAGAAGACAGTCAGAGGACGAAGGCATCATTATGCAACCGTCTCCTTCGTTAACATCTCCCTCCAATACATCCCCAAGTCACAGTTTCTTTTGCCAAGTCGTCTTTTTGCCGGAGATGTCTCCGCGTTTCAACGTAACAAAACCTGAAGGGAGACATTTCTCTCTCTCATTTGGCGCTGAAGGACTAAGTCAAACATTAGACAATTGGCAGTTTTATTACTTTCTCAGGGCTTCTTCTTCTTCTGTGTGAAGCAGAAGGGCTAGCCCCCGATGGATACGTTAGATAACACACTGGCGGAGCCCCATTAGGAGACGCACAGAGGACGTGTTTAACTGGAGGAATCCGACAGTAGCCGACTATCCTCAGAGGACAGTGAACGCTTCATTTGAATGAAATAACAATTAAATTACCGCCTTCAGTCCGCCAGCGTGGCTTTATTAAATTCCCATCGTGAATTTGTGACAATTCCCACATGGTGATACAGCGATGCGTTAAAAGTAATATCTGCAGAACTGATCTGGGGCTGTTTTTAAAAAATGGACTTCCCTGACCTTGGTCCTTTGCATCCAACGGTAGATCATCCCCCCCCCCCCCCCCCCTCCTCCTCCCCGCCCCCCAGCTCTGCATCCTTTATTGAACACAGTCCTCACAGAGAGGAAGCACCGCGGTCTGAAAATCCTGTCCGGCTAAGATGGCCACTCAGGCATGAAGGAATTTAATTGTGACTGAAACACACTTTGGTGTTAATTAAGGAGATACTGTACCTAGCATATTGGAAAAGGTTGGGAGCACTGATCCAGATGGATGCTCCGGGAAAACGGGTTCTGTGGAAAACGCGGAGCTGGGAACCCAAACCCCGTTCCCCGTGGCGTGCTCCCAGCCCACACTCTGGTCTACAGGGATCCTGACCAGACAAAGACAGATCGTGTTGGCTTTTACCGTGAGAAATGAGACAGAGGACTGTTTATCTATCTTGTTCATAAGGTGTCGGGAATTTCATCGTAATCCAACATTTTACAGAGTAGTCATCTCTCTTACTGACACGACCGTAAGTCGAGGCTAGCAGCACATATTGTTAGGGTGTGAAGCAGATGTTGTTTTTCGCCTCCCAAGCTGCGGAGTACAGCCCCTTGAGTGGTCTTTGAGATGAGCTCATCCACCACTAGGTTGTCTTTTACAAGGTGTTTCACTTTAATTGGATGCTCTTTATAACAGTCCAAACAGCAGTGAGTATCCATATATGCTAAAGGGAGTCTTCCAGACTGAGTTTTGATCAGTTTATTGTCTGTACTATGCTGTATGTTTCATCTAAGGCTCTATGAGAAAGGCAAACGTATCTCTTGGGGTCCATAAAGTTTCAGATGCCATAAAGTTTCAGATGCCAAATAACGTCAGCCATTGTTATAGTACTGTGAATGGACAGTATGTATATGAGATGTGTTGCGGCCTAAGTGGACTGCATGTACAATGTAATATGATGAGTGGGTGGTAGCTCTCACTCACTCACTCTTCTCTCTCTCTCTCTCTCACAGAAAATGTCATACATAATAGTTTGGGTGTGTGTGTGTGTGTGTGCGTGTGCGTGTGTTTGTGCGTATGTGCGTGTGTGTGTGTGTGTGTGTGTGTGTGTGTCCGTCCTTCGAGAATGAAATGGAGACCATAAATCCTAATTCTCATAAAAACCTTTCATTCCCTCAATTCAATTAGCTGGGTTGCGAGTTTACTGACTCCCCACAAACACACAAACAGTTGGAATTGCGACCTGTCTCCCTGTTAAACAACTTCCCAGTCTGGTCCCAGAGTAGAGAGTGAGTTATAGCCTAGTCTGTTCATCAGCCTTTGGGCCTCTGATATAAGTCTAAGGCCCCACTCCCTATGATGGAGTGTGTGTGTGTGTGTGTGTGTGTGTGTGTGTGTGTGTGTGTGTGTGTGTGTGTGTGTGTGCGCGTCCCTGTGAGTGTGTGTGTGTGTGTGTGTGTGCATATGTCTATGTCTGTGTGTGTGTGTGTGTGTGTGTGTGTGTGCGCGTCCTTGTGAGTGTGTGTGTGTGTGCATATGTCTATGTCTGTGTGTGTGTGTGTGTGTGTGTGTGTGTGTCTGTGAGTGTGTGTGTGTGTGTGTGCATGTCTTTATCTGTGTGTGTGTGTGTGTGTGTGTGTGTGTGTGTGTGTGTGTGTTGTGTGTGTGTGTGTGTGTGGTGTGTGTGTGTGTGTGTGTGTGTGTTGTGTGAGTGTGTGTGTGTGAGTGTGTGTGTGTGTGTGTGTGTGTGTGTGTGTGTGTGTGTGTGAGTGTGTGGGTGTATAGATGAATCCTCCTCAGACGAGGGGGTGAGAGGCGTGTGGACAGGGATGATGAGCCGGGGGGTTCAATCAGACCTCCCCGGAGATGATCACCAGCCAACAAACACCAGGCTAACAGGCTAACACAGCAGGGCTGAACAACACCAGGCTAACAGGCTAACAGTGGGGGGCTGAACAACACCAGGCTAACAAGGCTAACAGAAAGGAGGGCTAAGCAAGCAAGCACAGAGAGCACAGGCCTCCTACACGTATACATACACGCTCACTATAACACTCGCACACACACTCACTATAACACTCACACACACACACACACACACACACACGGATGCAAGTACGTATGCACACACACACACACACACACACACACACACAGACAGAGACACACACACACACACACACACACACACACATGCACACACACATGGATGCAAGTACATATGCACACACATACACACACACACACAGACAGAGAGACACACACACACACATGCACACACACACGGATGCAAGTACATATGCACACACACACACACACACACACACAGACAGAGACACACACACACACACACACATACGCTTACACAGGCTGATATAAATACATCAAACGCATCAATACACATAAACAAAGCCCCGGAGTGAGTTCTGGTTTTGCAGCTGTGCAGATTGTAACTGTCCTGCCTTTTATTTGAGACGCAGCCACTGCTCTCTCCCACGTCTCATCTCTCCACTACGTCTCCTCTGCTCCCCTTCATATCTCCATTAAGTCAGCTACAATCATGGAAATGACTCATTCAGAGATGGGACTGTCACAAGCAGGGGGATTTCCAAAGGAACACAAAAGATGGCGTAGAGTACAGTGTGTCCGCTCTTTCCTGTGCCCACGCTGTGCCTGTGTGTGGAGAAGCTGCAGTATTGTGTGCTGTGAGAGGGCAGAAAGAGGCGGGCACTCTCCCTATTTAATCCACTGTGCCTCACGCATATCCCTTCACAATGGTCTGTGTCTTGGCAGATGGGGGGAAAGGAAATGCTAAGCTAAAATGAAATGATGCGTTTTCTAGAGCTAACAACTCGAAACAAAGATTGACTTCAAAGTGGGGGAAATGAAGGCGTTCTCAATAAGAAAAATGCTGGTGATGAATCATCGACTCAATACATCTTACATCTCCTGTCAAGAACAGAAGTAAAAAAAATAAGGTCGCTGGTTGAAAACAAAGAGCTAAAGGGAAACTTTTCAAAGACACTCTCTCATGAAATTGGGTGGATGGAGGGGTGTGGAGGGGTCTGGATATGGAGGGGTATTGAGGGGTAAGGAGGGGAAGGAGGGGTCTGGGTATGGAGGAGTCTGGGTATGGAGGGGTGTGGAGGGTAAGGAGGGGTCTGGGTATGGAGGGGTCGGGGTATGGAGGGGTGTGGAGGGGTCTGGGTATGGAGGGGTATGGAGGGGTCTGGATATGGAGGGGTATGGAGTGTAAGGAGGGGAAGGAGGGGTCTGGGTATGGAGGGGTATGGAGGGGTATGGAGGGTTGTGGA
>NC_137681.1:23964375-23999375 GCF_963989245.1 Nansenia antarctica | reverse complement strand
AAACAGGTTGCCAAATTTTGCTCTGTCTCAGCTATTATTGGCAGCTTGGCCGTGTGGAGAAGGAGGTGTTATGTGTATCCTTAAGTGTTCAGTGCTGCTTAGCCCCGAAATATTTGATTCCCTGTTTGTATAATATAATTTGTGGAACCAAATAAAGTATTCATGTGTGTGTGTGTATGGAGTCTTCTATACAGGATAATTCCAGACTCTCTTTCTCTATTCTGCGTTCCTCACCTCGGGTCATTACATTGAAACACTCCAATGAAGCTGCAAATTACTATTTTTTGGCAACAGAATTTCTTCTTCTTAGAAAGTTATTTCTCTGGAGAGGATAATTGGCAGGATTTGGCTGCAGCTCGAACATGCCAATGCTAACCTCACGACTCTGAGATTACAAGGGCTAAGGGCCGCCTCTCATCACTTTCCATTCATATCAACCGTTCTATATCATTAAACCGGTGCGAACGGCTTCAAATTGAATTTAAAGGGGAAACATAATCTTAATTACATTCAATAGCAGTGGAATAAGACCACGCAAAATGTGCTTTCTTTTCCTTCTCTCGGGTGGCACTTCACACAGGCAAGTGTTTCTGTTTGTCTGTTTTTCTCTCTCTTTCTCTCTCTCTCTCTCTTTCCCTCTTTCTCTCTCTCTCTACCTCTTTCTTTCACACTCTCTCTCTCTCTTTCTCTCCCTCTTTTCCTCTCTTTCTGTCTTTCGCTCTCTCCCCCTCTCTTTATCTCTCTCTTTCTCTTTCTCTCTCAGTCTAGTGTTGACACACTATATAAAAATAGCCAACCTTTATACCAGAGCATACTGTATTTATCTCACGATAACAATGATGAGCAATTTGAGTCCTGGAAAAAAATCAAAAAATAACTCCCATGAGCACTTAGTGTTGCTGTGGCAACTTAGGAGAGGAGAGACTGAAGACACCTTCTGTTTTTTTTCTTTCTCCTCAAGTATCCATGGCTGTAGAGACAGTCTCAGGTAAAGACAGTCTCGGGTACAGTAAAGACAGTCTCAGGTACAGTAAAGACAGTCTCAGGTACAGTAAAGACAGTCTCAGGTAAAGACAGTCTCAGGTAAAGACAGTCTCAGGTACAGTAAAGACAGTCTCAGGTACAGTAAAGACAGTCTCAGGTACAGTAAAGACAGTCTCGGGTACAGTAAAGACAGTCTCAGGTAAAGACAGTCTCAGGTAAAGACAGTCTCAGGTACAGTAAAGACAGTCTCAGGTACAGTAAAGACAGTCTCAGGTAAATACAGTCTCAGGTAAAGACAGTCTCAGGTACAGTAAAGACAGTCTCAGGTAAAGACAGTCTCAGGTACAGTAAAGACAGTCTCAGGTACAGTAAAGACAGTCTCAGGTACAGTAAAGACAGTCTCAGGTACAGTAAAGACAGTCTCAGGTAAAGACAGTCTCAGGTACAGTAAAGACAGTCTCAGGTACAGTAAAGACAGTCTCAGGTACAGTAAAGACAGTCTCAGGTACAGTAAAGACAGTCTCAGGTAAAGTAAAGACAGTCTCAGGTAAAGACAGTCTCAGGTACAGTAAAGACAGTCTCAGGTACAGTAAAGACAGTCTCAGGTACAGTAAAGACAGTCTCAGGTAAAGACAGTCTCAGGTACAGTCAAGACAGTCTCAGGTACAGTAAAGACAGTCTCAGGTACAGTAAAGACAGTCTCAGGTACAGTAAAGACAGTCTCAGGTAAAGACAGTCTCAGGTACAGTAAAGACAGTCTCAGGTACAGTAAAGACAGTCTCAGGTACAGTAAAGACAGTCTCAGGTAAAGACAGTCTCAGGTAAAGACAGTCTCAGGTACAGTAAAGACAGTCTCAGGTACAGTAAAGACCGTCTCAGGTACAGTAAAGGTAGTCTCGTTACGGGTCTGAGAGGCGACCGTTTGGTTCTAATGGCGTAGCGATGGGCCGGCGCAATGATTTGTTTGATTGACATCCTGTGTGTCCATGGCCGCTGTTTCCATGGGATTAGAGGAGAGAGTACTTGTTTGAGGAGGGGGGCTTCTTTTATTTGTTTTGAACAAAATGAAAGCGCAAAATGCTGCAAAACAATATATTGATTTTGGTGTTCTCCAGCTACAGAAGCAGAACGGCTACGAGAGAGCCTGTGGCCCGAAATGAACCGGGCCCCACCTCGCCAAATCGATATCCGGTTAAAAACAGCAAACACTCTTAGTAATATCCTGTGGATCCTGTGTTTACTTGTGCGTGCATGGTTTTGTGTGTGTGAGTATGTTGTTGTGTGTAAACATGCCTGCTGTCTCTCCCTCCTCTCCTCTCCTCTCCCCTCCTCTCCCCTCCTCTCCCGTCCCCTCCTCTCCCCTCCTCTCCCCCTCCCCTCCTCTCCCCTCCTCTCCCCCTCCTCTCCTCTCCCCTCCTCTCACCCTCCTCTCCTTTCCCCTCCCTTTTCTCCCCTCCCTCCTCTCCTCTTCCTCTCACCCTCCCCTCCTCTCTCCTCCTCTCCCCATCTCGCCCCCCCCCCCCTCCCCCCCCTCCCCCCTCTCCCCATCACACACCCCCCCCACCCCCCCTCCTCTCCCCATCATCTCCCCTCACTCTCCTCCCTTTCCTCTCCCCTCCTTCCCACTGCTTATTTATTTACCCTCATCTCATCCAATCGAGCAGCAGATCTCTCTGGGTAAAGGGCAGGTTGCCAAGGCAGCCTTCCTCTGTGACAGAGCAATGCATTAGGACATTAAGACACACGCTCTCCTGCGCCAAAAATCAATCACACATCCCGGATGCATTAAAGGCAAGAGAAGGGCACGTCTCACACAGCTCACACCTCTCTGAGCGCCGGGGTTGCCCGCAGCGCTTGTGTCCTGTCTCGCTGCGTCGTCTGGCTGCGCCTGGCTGCGTCGCGCTGTGACTCCCACCTGGTTGTTCTTGTCGCGGATGTGGATGTTTTTGATCAGCCGCCCCAGAGGACTGGTAAAATGGCGGGGTGGGACCCTTTCCGGAATGTGACGGAAGAGGGGCTGTTCCTGAGCAACAACCTGAGCAGTGTAGCAACGCAACCTCCTCTACTATACACACACACACCCGTACGCAGGCACACACACACACACACCTAATTGGTTTCATGGTTGTATGGACTGTATGTTGTTGACTCTCACTTGCTCTCTCCCTCACACACACACACACTCTCTGTCTCTCTCGCAGCCTTCATTGAGAGAAGACACAAACCATGACCTCTGAATTCAAATGAGGTGGTTTTAAAACAACAACTACAACAACAACAACAACAACAACAACAACAACAACAACAACATAAAGTCCCAACCGTGTGTTGAATGCTAGCCCGTCCTAAACCCCAGCAGCCCCAGAGCCCCAGCAGGTCCACGCAGCCAGCCAGCCACCCAGAACAGACAGACAGACAGACAGACAGAGCAGGCCCTGGCCAGCCACACCAGACAGACAGACAGACAGAGCAGGCCCTGGCCAGCCACACCAGACAGACAGACAGAGCAGGCCCTGGCCAGCCACACCAGACAGACAGACAGAGCAGGCCCTGGCCAGCCACACCAGACAGACAGACAGACAGACAGAGCAGGCCCTGGCCAGCCACACCAGACAGACAGACAGACAGACAGACAGAGCAGGCCCTGGCCAGCCACACCAGACAGACAGACAGACAGACAGACAGAGCAGGCCCTGGCCAGCCACACCAGACAGACAGACAGACAGAGCAGGCCCTGGCCAGCCACACCAGACAGACAGACAGACAGACAGAGCAGGCCCTGGCCAGCCACACCAGACAGACAGACAGACAGACAGAGCAGGCCCTGGCCAGCCACACCAGACAGACAGACAGACAGACAGACAGACAGACAGAGCAGGCCCTGGCCAGCCACACCAGACAGACAGACAGACAGACAGAGCAGGCCCTGGCCAGCCACACCAGACAGACAGACAGACAGACAGACAGACAGAGCAGGCCCTGGCCAGCCACACCAGACAGACAGACAGACAGACAGACAGAGCAGGCCCTGGCCAGCCACACCAGACAGACAGACAGACAGACAGACAGAGCAGGCCCTGGCCAGCCACACCAGACAGACAGACAGACAGACAGACAGAGCAGGCCCTGGCCAGCCACACCAGACAGACAGACAGAGCAGGCCCTGGCCAGCCACACCAGACAGACAGACAGAGCAGGCCCTGGCCAGCCACACCAGACAGACAGACAGAGCAGGCCCTGGCCAGCCACACCAGACAGACAGACAGAGCAGGCCCTGGCCAGCCACACCAGACAGACAGACAGACAGACAGAGCAGGCCCTGGCCAGCCACACCAGACAGACAGACAGACAGAGCAGGCCCTGGCCAGCCACACCAGACAGACAGACAGAGCAGGCCCTGGCCAGCCACACCAGACAGACAGACAGCCCCCCTGGCAGACAGGAGCCTCCACTCCTCAGCCTGGAGCCATAAAAACAACTATGATTGATGGTCACCTATTTGTTCCCCGTTCTAATGGTCTCCTACCTCCTCCTCCTCCTCCTCCCGTCCCCCGACCCCCCCCCCCCCACCTCCCTCCACCTCCCTCCACCCCCCTCCGACTCCCTCCACCTCCCCACCTCCCCCCACCTCGCCCCAGCCCCATCAACAACAAAAAAAGAAGGAGAGGAGGGGAAAAGAGGGATGGGAGAAGTTGAGTGGAGGTCAGGGAAATGAAATGAGAGGTTAAGCACAATAGCAATCGTATGCATGAGGAGGGGCTGTGATTTGGAAGATAGAATATTCTACATTTTTAGGGACGGAATAAGAGGCCGGGGTAGCATTTGATAGCATGTTTTTATATTTGTATGTAGATTGGATTTGGATGTCTTACCATCTGTCATTGCCACCACCGCCAATTGCATTAAAATTCTAAATTGCCACTGTATTTACAGTGTGCTGTTCTTTTAGTGTTGTTTAAAAAAAAAAAATGAAACAAACAATCTGCTCTATTTCACCTTGAAACCACCTCGAGCAATTTGTCTATTTTCATCTGTACTTGTCGGAAAACATATCTGATATGATATCTTCCTGTCTGTGTTAATTGCCTAATTTCTTCCTTTCTAATTGCCACACTTCCCACACCTTTCAGATGAGAAAAGCGAGGGATGACAGGATGGTTTCTGACAGCAGGTGTAGATGGAGGAGGTGTGTGTGAGGAGAGAGGCAGTGACAGCAGAGAGATGGATAGATAGATAGAGAGCGAGATGGGAGAGGGAGAGTGAGCGAGAGAGAGAGAGAGAGAGAGAGAGAGAGAGAGAGAGAGAGAGAGAGAGAGAGAGAGAGAGAGAGAGAGAGAGAGAGAGGGATGGGGGGAGATAGGTAGATGTGTGGAAGTGTTGGGCATGTATCTGTCTGTCTGTCTGTCTGTCTGTCTGTCTGTCTGTCTGCCTGCCTGCCTGCCTGTCTGTCTGTCTGTCTGTCTGCCTGCCTGCCTGTCTGTCTGTCTGTCTGTCTTTCTATCGGTCTGCCTCTTTATCTGTCTGTCTGTCTGTCTGTGTGCCTGCCTGACTGCCTGCCTGTCTGTTTGTCTGTCTACATGTCGGTCTGCCTGCTTGCCTGCCTGTCTGTTTATCTACATGTCTGTCTGTCTGTTTGTCTGTCTGCCTGTCTGCCTGCCTGTCTGCCCCCGTGTTCATCCGTCTCTCTGCCAGTCAGCCTTTGTGAGCATGCCTGCAGCAGAGGCACCACCTCATTACAGCCGGCCCTGCATTTCCAAGAGCCCATTATTTAGCGTGCACTTATCCGTTAATTACCAAGAGCAGCACTTTGCCTCAATGAGAGCAACTCTTTCACAGAATATGAACGTGTTTATTTGTGTGTGGTTGGGGGTTAGCTGAGGTTCATGTCATGATCGTAATACGAGTTCTGCAGCGCCCACTACATGAAGCTTTGGATCAGGGAGGCTTGTAGTGATTAGAAGTATTTTGTTTTCTTTTTTTTCTATCTGTAAGCCAGGCTCGAAGAGTTGTATGAAATGGACGCTATTGTTATGGCATTACTCATCACTCATGTACTGTGACTAAGAGGTGGGAGACAAAATGTAGACGACATTTCAAGACACAGTACAGTGTGTTGTACACTTAGGGCTGACAACTGTCCCGTATTAGCGGGGATGTTCAGTATTTTAGACCTCCCTTGTCCTGTATATTTATCCAATCATAGGCCCCCCTCATCCGGCGACCCCTACATACATGTGAGTGAACATTGACCGTTTATATGGTTAGAAACTTGATGGTCCAAAACATGGACAAGTCAGTTTGTCATACTGGGAAACACCTCCAACCTTTTTTTTTTTTAAACTCTCTTATCAAGAGTTGAAGAGAGGTTGAAGAGGTTGAAGAGGTTGGGTGAGACTAAAAATGGACGCTTTGCATTCGCCACATCGCCCTGCTCCGGTGCACATGAAATCCAGGGAAGAGAGAAATAACACTCGTACATTATCTATGGAAGGAAAACCCCATTATAGAAATGAATATTGCTTTTTCCCTTTTCCCTCTGGTTCCGTCTCAGATAATGTCGGAACAAATAAATAAATAAAAGCTGTAAATAACCGTTGCCTGTTGCCTGAGTCATTTCTCTATTACTTTAGCCACTGGAGTGAGACCGACTTCTTATTTCTTGCTCTGAGGAGCAGCTCTCCATTTTCTCTGATAAAAAGAGAATAAAAGAAAAGAAGAAAGTGAAAGAAAAAGACACAGGGCGAGAGTAGTGAATGATTCTTTTGGCACCTTTTCCTCTGCACTGCTGTGCTGTCAGCTTTCTGCTGCTGCTGCTGCTGCTGCTCCCCTGCTCAGAATGAGAGGGAATGACATCTGCCTCACACCCCCAGTCTCTCTGCATTAATAAGAAAAACGTTCCCTTCTTTCAACACACTTCCCTTACTTTAACACACACACTCACGCACAAGCACACGCATATGCACAGCACACACACGCGCACACACACGTGCAGTGGTTGAACAAGTGGAAGACAGAGCACTGTATCGATGGTTCGAATAGCGCTATCGACAACAGTATTCGCTAATTATTGTTGCTAATGCTAAGGCTTGCTAATGCATTCCCCTGACAACTTAGCCTTACCTTAACCACTCAAATGAATGGCTATGGCTAGCTAACAAACACGCAATTCGAACCTGAAACGCTTGCAACCCTCACGTCACTGGTTCGATGGGCAACAATATCCGCTAATTATTGTTACTAATGCTAATGTTTGCTAATGCCTTCCCCATGACAGGGTACCCTTATCTTAACCACAATAAATGAATGCCTACTACTGCCTAACTGCCATGCAGTTAATTAAGTTAATAATTCAAAGTTATTAATTAATGATTAATACTGGAAGTAAATATTCGAAAGACAAAACATCCGTGACAATCTTGTGCCTTACTGCACGTGATGCACCACGAGCAAAAGCGTCTCTCAGGGGAAAAATAGATCTAACACCTTTCTGTCCTCCATCACGACAGGTTGTTGAACAAGTTGTTCCACTAACTAGGCTATAGGTGGTGAGTACATTTCTCTCTCTCTCTCTCACTCACACACTCACACACACACACACACACACACACACACACACACACACACACACACACACACACACACACACACACACACACACACACACACTCTTGCGTGTCGTCCCTCACCTCAGACACAGCCTTGCCTGCCAAGCTAGGACTACAATACTGTACGTAGCCCTCTTTTCCTCTGGCTTTTTATCAACACTTTTTTCCGATATAAGACTTGACACTAAATCTGTAGGTGTCTCGCAATTTATTTCCTTTCTCTCATTATCTCTCTCTGCTGTATCTCCTTCGCCTACCCTCGCCCTCTCTTGCTCGGGTGAGTTTTCTGGATGCTTTGTAGCTAAAGTAGTACTTTATCTCTTTTGTCAATCCATGCCCACTCCTCACCTAGACAAGTAGTGTGTTTTGTTTAACGATGCAGGGGTTTCGTTAGTTCACGCAGAGAGGATCTACCTCCAAACATTGATCTTACAACTGTTACTCTCTGGTGGTTTTGCGCCCTGGCTGTCAGGATAAGTTAAGCACTGCCTGGGCTCCGAAGCTTTTGTGAAACTGACCCCTGAATTGATCTCCTTCTTTCTCTCCCCTGCTCCGTGTTCTACTTTTTAAAAAATGTACTGAATGTATTCATTGGTTTGTTATCATGGCAGTATAAATTGTTGCCTGTCTGCCTGTCTGCCTGCCTGCCTGCCTCCCTCCCTGCCTACCTGGCTGTCTGTCTGTCTCTCTATCTGTCTGTCTGTCTGACTGTCTGTCTGTCTGTCTGCCTGTCTGTCTGTCTGTCTGCCTGCCTACCTGGCTGTCTGTCTGCCTGCCTGCCTGCCTACCTGTCTGTCTGTCTATCTCTCTATCTGTCTGTCTGTCTGTCTGTCTGTCTGTCTGTCTGTCTGCCTGCCTGCCTGCCTACCTGGCTGTGTGTCTGTCCGTCTGCCTGCCTGCCTACCTGTCTGTCTGCCTGCCGGCCTGCCTGCCTGCCTGCCTGCCTGCCTGCCTGCCTGTCTGCCTGCCTGTCTGTCTGTTTGTCTACATGTCTGTCTGTCTGTCTGTCTGTCTGTCTGTCTGTCTACATGTCTGCTTGTCTGTGTGCCTGCCTGTACTGTGAATGAATGAATGAATGGTCTTTATTGTCATTAATACAGTACAGGTGCCATACAACGAAATTTAGGAGGGGGGGCTCCCCTGGTGCTAGGTAAAAAATACTAAAAACAAGAAGGGAAAAGAGCTGGTTTACATAAATAAAGGCTATATACACTATCCACTGTACTATACTACTATACTATACAAATAAAACACTGTGCTGTACTCTATGCTATGCTTTAAATATCCTAACATTTCCTATCTCTGAACCTTCTGTACACGAGGGTTGTCATATTGCACATAGTATTATTGCACATTCATTTAAAGTGTCGCAGTTTGCAGGTTTGAAATGTTCACAGTTTGTATTTCAGTATTGCACTTGATTACAATCTAATAGCTGCCATCAAATTGTCTAGATTGACCAGGGCCTAGAACCAAGGTCTTTGCTGTGTTCAGGGCCTGAATGGCCCTAGGGTAGAAGCTGAGCTTCAGTCTATTTGTCCTTGCGGACATGGTCCTGAACCGCCTGCCTGAGGGCAGCCGAACAAAGTGTTCGTTCCCAGGGTGGGATGGGTCTCTAGAGATCTTGGAGGCCTTCCTGAGGCAGTGTGTGTTGTACAGCTCTTCCAGAGAGGGGAGGGGGGCGCCGATGATCTTCTGGGCCGATCTCACAACTCTCTGTAGCGCTTTCCTCTCTGCGGCTGTGCAGCTGGAGAACCACACGCAGATGCAGTAGGTGAGGATGCTCTCCACTGTGCAGCGGTAGAAGGTCACAAGCAGCTCCTGTTTGAGGTGGTATTTCCTGAGGACTCTCAGGAAGTAGAGCCGCTGTTGTGCCTTCTTGATGATGGCTGCTGTGTTGGTCTTCCAGGACAGGTCATCCTGTATGTGCACCCCCAGGAATCGGAGAGTTGAGACTCTCTCCACGCTCCCTCCATCGACGAGCAGGGGCTGGACCTCCGACTTTTTCCTCCTGAAGTCCACGATGATTTCCTCCTGTACTGTATGTATTCATTGGTTTGTTATAATTGCAGTACAAATTGTTACACTCTCTGTTTAATGTGAATGTAATTACTATCTTCAATTAAAAAAAATACTTTGTTACTGGATATTTCATGATGTTTTTGACATTTTGGAAATAAATGTTTTAATGTATTTTTATGTCAAATGTCAAATTTGAAATAGTGTGACATAATCCTTTCCTAAAGAAAGACATCCTAAGCCACTTTGAACTTTTAACCCCAAGATCACACTCTCTCATGTGCTACCCAGGACACTCCGTTGGGAATGCGTACCATCATGCATTGGTTCACCATTTTAGTACAAGACTGATGCATTCGTCACGCACAGCATGTGGCGGTGATGTCATCGAGTGTGAAGCTCTCTGATCTTGAGAGCAATTTCAACAAGGCCTCCGCATAGGGGGAGAAAGACAGGTGAGGGCCTTGTGGAATCAAACGTGTGTGAGTGTGTGGGAGGAGGAGAGAGATTATTCTCTGTCTATCCACAGTGATAAAGGGAGATGACTTGAGAAGTGCCATTTTTTAGCTAAGATCTCATAGCCTAATATAACGAGAGTGCTTCAGTATCGCCTGAGTAATGAATCACATATTAAAGTAAGCAGGCCCTGGTGCAGCCAGGTGGAGTAAATGCATTGGCATGGATGTGCCATTTGAATAATTGTCCTGGCAGCGGGGGGTGGGGGTGAGGAGGGGGGGGTTCAAAACGCCTTTCCACTAAAGCACGCTTTATGGGCACGGCCGCGTCTTTTATAAGTGTCCAGCCGCAGTCAAGCCGCCACCCCTGGTCCGATCATATCAGTACTTAGCCTCGCGACAAAAACGTGAAAGGCTAAACGATGCCCAATCCATCACGCCAACACCTGGCGCGACAACAGAGAGATCATCAACTAAGGACTTGGCGACTTGGCGTCTGGCTGTGAGGGAACAATGCGTCAATGACATCAGCCAACAGGAAGGCTGGGATCTGAAGCCTGCAGCCAATCACACAGCAGGGGAGCCACTCTGTTAGCTCACTACTGGAGCTAACGCTAATGGAGGTCGGCCAGGTGTGCTGCACAGATTGCACCTCTTTTTTATCTAGAGAAGAGGACTGACCAGGCTGTTTTTATCTAGAGAAGAGGACTGACCAGGCTGTTTTTATCTTAAGAAGAGGACTGACCAGGCTGTTTTTATCTAGAGAAGAGGACTGACCAGGCTGTTTTTATCTAGAGAAGAGGACTGACCAGGCTGTTTTTATCTAGAGAAGAGGACTGACCAGGCTGTTTTTATCTTAAGAAGAGGACTGACCAGGCTGTTTTTATCTAGAGAAGAGGACTGACCAGGCTGTTTTTATCAAGAGAAGAGGACTGACCAGGCTGTTTTTATCAAGAGAAGAGGACTGACCTGGCTGTTTTTATATAGAGAAGAGGACTGACCAGGCTGTTTTTATCTTAAGAAGAGGACTGACCAGGCTGTTTTTATCTAGAGAAGAGGACTGACCAGGCTGTTTTTATATAGAGAAGATGACTGACCAGGCTGTTTTTATCAAGAGAAGAGGACTGACCAGGCTGTTTTTATCTAGAGAAGAGGACTGACCTGGCTGTTTTTATATAGAGAAGAGGACTGACCAGGCTGTTTTTATATAGAGAAGAGGACTGACCAGGCTGTTTTTATATAGAGAAGAGGACTGACCAGGCTGTTTTTATCTAGAGAAGAGGACTGACCAGGCTGTTTTTATCTAGAGAAGAGGACTGACCAGGCTGTTTTTATCTTAAGAAGAGGACTGACCAGGCTGTTTTTATATAGAGAAGAGGACTGACCTGGCTGTTTTTATATAGAGAAGAGGACTGACCAGGCTGTTTTTATCTAGAGAAGAGGACTGACCAGGCTGTTTTTATCTAGAGAAGAGGACTGACCAGGCTGTTTTTATATAGAGAAGAGGACTGACCTGGCTGTTTTTATAGAGAAGAGGACTGACCAGGCTGTTTTTATCTAGAGAAGAGGACTGACCAGGCTGTTTTTATCTAGAGAAGAGGACTGACCAGGCTGTTTTTATAGAGAAGAGGACTGACCAGACTGTTTTTATCAAGAGAAGAGGACTGACCAGGCTGTTTTTATCTAGAGAAGAGGACTGACCAGGCTGTTTTTATCTAGAGAAGAGGACTGACCAGACTGTTTTTATCTAGAGAAGAGGACTGACCAGACTGTTTTTATCTAGAGAAGAGGACTGACCAGACTGTTTTTATCTAGAGAAGAGGACTGACCAGACTGTTTTTATCTAGAGAAGAGGACTGACAATGCTGTTTTTATCTAGAGAAGAGGACTGACCAGACTGTTTTTATCTAGAGAAGAGGACTGACAATGCTGTTTTTATCTAGAGAAGAGGACTGACCAGACTGTTTTTATAGAGAAGAGGACTGACCAGGCTGTTTTTATCTAGAGAAGAGGACTGACCAGACTGTTTTTATCTAGAGAAGAGGACTGACCAGGCTGTTTTTATAGAGAAGAGGACTGACCAGACTGTTTTTATCTAGAGAAGAGGACTGACCAGACTGTTTTTATCTAGAGAAGAGGACTGACAAGGCTGTTTTTATCTAGAGAAGAGGACTGACCAGACTGTTTTTATCTAGAGAAGAGGACTGACCAGGCTGTTTTTATAGAGAAGAGGACTGACCAGACTGTTTTTATCTAGAGAAGAGGACTGACCAGACTGTTTTTATAGAGAAGAGGACTGACCAGGCTGTTTTTATCTAGAGAAGAGGACTGATCAGACTGTTTTTATCTAGAGAAGAGGACTGACCAGACTGTTTTTATCTAGAGAAGAGGACTGACCAGGCTGTTTTTATCTAGAGAAGAGGACTGACCAGGCTGTTTTTATCTAGAGAAGAGGACTGACCAGGCTGTTTTTATCTAGAGAAGAGGACTGACCAGGCTGTTTTTATCTAGAGAAGAGGACTGATCAGACTGTTTTTATCTAGAGAAGAGGACTGACCAGACTGTTTTTATCTAGAGAAGAGGACTGACCAGGCTGTTTTTATCTAGAGAAGAGGACTGACCAGGCTGTTTTTATCTAGAGAAGAGGACTGACCAGGCTGTTTTTATCTAGAGAAGAGGACTGACCAGGCTGTTTTTATCTAGAGAAGAAGACTCACCAGGCTGTTTTTAGGCTGCTCCACATTGTGTCAGTGACTCAGACTATGTGGAGATGTACTGTATGACATCGTGGCCTATGTAACAACAATGAAACAGACAGAGCACAAATGCCGTTAGCATAAATGAAGGCCAGATATCGACCTGTCAATCAAGCGGACCCGTTTGTCTTTGTCTTTGGTTGATCATTTGAATGGAAGTTTGGCTGATCATTTGAATGAAAGCTTGGCTGATCATTTGAATGAAAGCTTGGCTGATAATTTCAATGGAAGCTTTCCCAGAAATTCCCAACGTAATCACGATACAGTATAGTCGTAGTCGACGCACTCCCAAATGATGTGATTTGAGAATACTTGCAATGCTCCATTGCTCCCATTTCCACAGAATCCAAGGTTTAAAAACAAAAAGATCCGATTTCGACTCAACTCCTCAAAAGCATCAAACTGTCGGTCACCTGAGTCTGTTGGTATTCATCCCCAGCCACCAGGTTCTGGGTTCCCATCCCAGCCACCAGGTTCTGGGTTCCCATCCCAGCCAGAACCACACAATGGGCATGTGCCTGCCTCCGTTGGGCCGGGCTTGGTGACAACACAATGACATCCGCTAAGAGACATGAGCAACCAAGCATGACTTAAATCTAATACCATGTCAGTTGCTCTGAAAGTCAGGGACCATAGATGATTCTGTCCAGTGGCCGGATAAGGGAAAGAAAAAAAGAAAGAAAACAGAAACTTATAGAACCTAGGTTCTTGAGAAAAAAAATGGGTTTCCACCCACTTTATGGCAGGAATGCAATTAGAGTTAAATCAGCATTGAATAAAGACGCTGTAATTAGTTTTTTGTTTGGTATAGATAGGAACAGGCAGTGTAGTGAGAGGCAACTAATTTGTATGAAGGTCACATCCGAACGCAGCCCACGAAAGTCAGTAATATGGTTTTCCGTCGACAACAAGCATTACGAGTCAAGCTTGTCCAATATCAATATGCACTTATTATACTGGAGAGATGATTCAAATGTACCATCCGCGATGACTTGACCCTGAGTGACTGGAAGATATGAGTCGTGTCGGGACACCACCAGATGACCCAGTTGAAGCGAAGCCAACTCGGAGAGAGAGACACTCTTGTCAACACTGACATATTGAGTTGGGATTTTGGGGTGACAGCAGTTAGTGGCGTATGAGTGATGTCATGTGCACATACAGATTGCTACAAGCTCAAAGTACAGCTGTGCCTCTATTTGGAGCGAGCTTCTGAGCCCACCAGGATTGAGATGGAACATTGTGACACACTTAAGTTTGCAATGAGGAAGCGTGCGACTTATTACAGTACGTCTCAAACGCTGTCTCCTGTGTATTGGATATCCCCCTCTCTCTCTGTTCGCCAGAGCACAGGGCTGAAGGTCAGACGGTCTGACATTATTGTAGCAAAGTGTCTGAACAGAGGGTGGTATACATTTTTCGGTCCCAAGCGAGGTCCTTTATCTTCCCGTGTCAGGAGGAATGACCACAGAAAGTGAAAGTCATTACACAATACCTTTGCCACCAATACATTACCCCCCCCCACCTTTTTTTTTTTCCTAAAAAAAGAAAAAGACAAGAAGAAGTCGACCATCCTTTAAAAGCTTATTACTGGGCCCGCCGCCAAGGGTATCAATATACGACTGTTCCCAAACACTCCCCCCCCCTTAGAGGAGTAGGTTCTTTTAAACCCCCTGAAAGGTCACTCATCCAGACTCTAAAAGAATTGATTTGAATATGGACGAGAGAGAGGCTGTGGCAAGGGATAAGGTCTGGGACCGTGGCGGACGAGAACAGCGGTCTAATCTGTCCTTTCATCCCTTCCCTGAGTCTCGGTACTAATGGGTGATTCCACAGTCACTGGAGAGGGGGAGGAGGAGGAGGAGAAGGGGAGGAGATGACAAGGGGAGAGGGGAGGAGAGCAGGGAAAGAGAAGGGAGGAGAAGAAAGAGGGAGGGAGAGTGGGAGGAGAAAGGGAAGGGGAGGGTAGAAGAGAGGAGGAGAAGCAAAAGAGAAGAGAGGAGATGCAGAGTGGGAGGAGAGAGGAGAGGGAAGGGGAGGGGAGTAGGAGAGAGAAGAGGAGAGTGGGACCAGATGAAAGGAGAGGAGAGCAGAGGAGAGGGGAGGGGAGGGGAGTAGAATAGAGGAGAGGAGAGTGGGACCAGATGAAAGGAGAGGAGAGCAGAGGAGAGGGGAGGGGAGGGGAGTAGAATAGAGGAGAGAGGGGAGAGGAGAAGGAAGGGAAGGGGAGTGGAGTATAATAGAGGAGAGGAGAGTGGGACCAGATGAAAGGAGAGGAGAGGAGAGCAGAGGAGAGGGGAGGGGAGGGGAGTAGAATAGAGGACACATGGGAGAGGAGAAGGAAGGGGAGTGGAGGAGAAAAGAGGAGAGGAGAATCAGAGGAGAAGAGAGGAGCGGGGGAAAGGGAGGGCAGTAGAAGGGGGAGAGGAGAGGGGGAAAGGGGGGGGGAGTAGAAGAGAGGGGAGAGGAAGGGAGGGGAGTGTGGGGGGAGAGAAGGGGAGGGTGGGGGGAGGAGAGTGGGAAGAGAGAGAAGGTTAAAGGACGAGGGACTGAGGGTGGCAGGTTCTGGTCAGAGTATATGCTGCGTCACCACAGGGAAAGATGGGTCTGTGGTGCAGTCATACAGCCTCCACAATGGGCTCTCTTCATGCTCTGATACTGACCACTGTGAATACCAGCCAACGGACAGAGACAGAGTCGAGGCAGACACGGCATTCACGGAGGAGTGTGTGGAAAATGGAAGAGGACGACAACAGACGCTGATGCAGAGTTTGTGGAGGAGGATGAGGAGGATGCAACCAACCCACCGCTCCAACGTGTTTACAGTCGGTTGCGGTAGTCTCCTTTTGTAATTAAGTGTAACTTTTCACAGTGAATGTAAAATGTGACAATCACTGAATTAAACATCAGTGGGAGTGTATGTGGGTCATGCCATCGATTCTTTTTTTTGGTTGTTCATGCAGTCTTTTTACATGTGGGAAAAGGAATCATTCCCTCAAGTTCACTATCAAGGTGTTACGTTGAAAAAAACATACTGAACAAAAGTTTTTAAAAAGCTTTCCTTGAATCCTGAAGAGTGTTTATGGCCTATGGGAGTGAACGTGGAATGCTTCTTGGCCAATCACAATGCATGATTCGATCAACCCGTTGTTTAAGTCTGCCATACACCTAAGGGAAGACATGTACGTATAATTCCATGTCACCGGATTTTTTGCGAAATCTGTGAAGACACCAAAGGATTACGTAAACATTGCGTTTGTTTCCGAATCAATTTATGAATGTACGTCAATGTTGCCATGTCCCTCCTGTATACCTCGATGTAATCACATGAAATAAATCATCCTTATCACTGTTTAATGTAAACAGGACTCCAAAGTTGTCCGCAGCAAGACGTCCTCACTGGTAAGTTTGTTGGAATTACTCATACACTCACTGAACACTTTATTAGGAACACCTATACAGCTTCTCATTCATTTAGATGGTGTAATGGTGTGGGGAATGTTTTCTTGGCCACACTTTACCAATCAATCGTCGCTTGAATGCCACAGCCTATTTGAGTATTGTTGCTGACTATGTGCATCCCTTCATGGCCACAATGTACCCATCTTCTAATGGCTACTTCCAGCATGATAATGCACCATGTCACAAAGCAAAAGTCATCTCAAACTGCTTTCATGAATATGACAATGAGTTCAATGTTCTTCAGCTCAACGGATCTAAATCCAATAGAACACTGTTGGGATGTGGCAGAACGGGAGATTCACAGCCTGCAAGTGCACCTGAAAGGAGTTGTGTGATGCAATCATGTCATCATGGACCAGAATCTCAAAGGAATGTTTCCCTAACATCTTGTGGAATCAATGCCACAACGAATTGAGGCTGTTTTGAGAGCAAAGGAAGGTCCTTTTCAGTCCTATTAGTATAGTGTTCCTAATAAAGTGTTCAATGAGTGTAAAATCCCCTCTATTAGTCATGTGAGGCTTGTTTATTAACGTCTGGCTCTGTTGGGAGCGCGCCTTGACTCACAGGGGGTCATTCAGGATCACTTTGTAAAGCGATGTTTCACAGAGAACGATCCAAGTCTTGCTTTGTTGGCAATTATTTGCCTATTAATTTTTTAACGTAGTCCCCACTGCTCAATAAATAAACAAAGGCGTGTAATGAAACAAATTGGTTCCATAGCCAAATAATTGTTAATAAATCATTCAGCATGCGTATGGATTACATGCTTGCCGGCATCCATTCCTATTAGAAAGCGCGGCTGAATTCTAAACAATAGCTCTCATCCCCAAAAGGCATCTGCTGATCAATATGTAGCAGTGGAGTTGTTTTGGTCTTGAGGGAAAACAGAAACTCTGTGCATACAACTGAGGTAAACAAATGATCTCTAGTGTATCGGCCCAATAAGTTGTATCAACAAAGTAGGAATAAGAGGCATGAATCCATATAGCCAAGATTGGCTCCAGGCTTTATTTGAGAAAGTTTGAGAAAATCGGATTTGGACCACCCAGTTGAACAGTATAAAACATTATTAATGAGTCACAGAATCCCAATTATAACCAAAGCATTGCAGCAGGCAATCTTTTCTGATTGATTTTTTCGGAAGATTGAATAGATTTCCCTCTTTTGCAACAACATACGGTGTTCTCACAATTACAGTTTTCTGACCTCTGCGTCTTTAGGAGAGAGACAAGCATTGATCTGCTATTTTGAAGGCCGGACTTATTACCATGCCCTCCTCTCAAACCACAAGAGAGCAATCGCATTTAAAACTCATTTAGTGCCGAGGTTGAATAAAGTCATCCAAATGTTCAACCTTCTAGAGTGCCACGGGTGGCTTTATTCACCAAAAACGCTTCAAGGATGATGCTTAATTTAGCAACACATCAAAGTTTATTCTACATATCAAAGTGAAAATAAATACCACTTGGCGCTCTAGGTGGTGAATGTTCCGGAATTCTTTGCCAGTTGTTGAGTACTACCTTCCTTCGGTCGCCAAGAGTACGTCCAAACTAAAATTCACTCAGCCGTTTAACACTAGGACAGAAGTGCCTATTTCACCTACTCTTACCGCCGCCTCGGGGGTCAAATGACCATAGTCTTTAGAATGGGAAGCTGCTACTTACACACAAAGACCACTAGTTGGCGCCTCTTTTAAATTAGCCCGCCTCCTACACAGAAAAACTGCAAAATAGCTTTATTCTGTTGTGCTGTGTTAAATGTCAGCCTCACACATTCAGTGACTTTTGAAGGGAACTTTCGGAGGGAAACGTAACTGACCCCAAATGAACACGGCAACAAAGAGGAAGCCCTCCTTTCATCATGACATTGTTCTTTGTCCCTCCAAAAAGGGCCTGATCACAAACCTGCCTCTCTTACTCCACTTCAAACACCCTCCGTCATTTACCGTTCCTTTACTGAGCCCAGCCGCTCCTCTCGACGGGTCACACACACACACACCGCTCCTTTCTTCTCCCCTGTCACAGTGACTGTGTCCTCTTATGCACCGCGCGGCGCGCTGCTAATCACAACAAGCCTGTCTAGTGACGCCCATTTGTCATAAGCTATCACGAGTGGTTCCAAGCGGCCTGCGGCGGTGTTCTGTCATGGCGGTGACAGCCGTCTGGGAGAGGAGATGATGGAGGGATGCAGTGATACATTCGTGAACATCCACAAATTCTGTATGAATGCCTATTATATGTGATCACGTATTGTTTGTTGTCGCATGGGCATTTACAGAATGCAGACGCTTTCTTTATCACTGTTTCGTCTGTGTTTCTACGTAGTTCTCCTTTATTCCTGGGACGTTTGCTGTCGCATGGGCATCTACAGAATGCAGATGGTTTGTCACTGTTTTGTCTGTGTTTATACTATACAAGAGCTGTTGTTTGTGAGTTGGGCACTTCTTGGATATCGAGAGCTCATCTGGTGTGTGAGTTCTGAGATTGGGGCCAGTTTGCAAATGTCAAAGACCATACTTTCAATAAAATACTAATACTTAGATTTTGTATTTATTAGGATTAGTATTTATTTAAAATATATATATATATATATTTGGAGTCTTATTATATCCTGCCACAGGTGGCACCATGTCCTGCTCCTCTCCCCACCCCCCTCCATACCTCCACCTCCACCTGCACCTCCAGGTACTCAAGGCTCCAGGTTCCAGACTACACGTCATACTGTAGAGCACGACAGGCGTTCTGTCACCTGGGCCCAGTAGTTCAAAACTTTTAATCTCAATGAGATCCGATCAGATTTTGAAATCCCATTTTTTGTGATCCAGGATCAGACAACTCGGACAGGTTTTGTCCCAGTATTTCAAAGCAAGATAGGATCACCCTGATCCAGATTCAAACTTTTCAAGATTACTAGATCCTATATATCAGTGCTTTAATCCTACCAATCTCCATCTAGTGGATATGAAAAATAATACAAGGAAGACAAGAGACCACATAAATACATCAAGGACATAAAATCATGTGAGGCGTTTTGCATGCCTTAACTATCTGAGAGTGGAACCCCAACGAGCATGCCGCATAACACTGGCTTGTATTGTGCTACACAATCTAAATTACAGTTGTGAACAAACTTTGCCATTTTATTTATATTGAAACGTATTTTTTTATAAATTGTGTAGTACATTTTGCTCTGGTAATCCACTGGAAATCCACCCCTGGATTATCACTGGATCAAGATAATCCAGTTTTTTTGGATCAAACTGATCCCAATCCTGTGTTGTCGGTTTGAACTATCCGTTTTGAAGATTTGTTCCAGATTAAAGCTTGGATTTGATTTCCTGATCTGATCGGATATCAAAGTGATCCTAATCCTGTTTTTTGGTTTTGAACTACCCAAAATCCAAATTTGATCGGATCAGATAGGGATGAAAAGTTTTGAACTACTGGGCCCTGGAGATTGTGGTGAATCTAAGGTCCTCTTTAAAAAAAAAAAAAAAAATATATATATTTATTGTTTTCCTTGAGAGCAGAACACGGAGCACAGCGACAACACAACATCCAACAAGACACATAATAAAAAAACTAAAAAATGTAAAAACAGAAGCAAGACAGAACGGAACATACAAACAAAACAACAACAGCAACAACAACAAAAACGAAACAGAAATACAGAAAAACAAACAATCAAACAAACTAAAAACACAGAGGTGCTACCAGAGGACAAGACAAACAAAATACATGTTTACAATAATCTGATCAAGTAAAGATAGGACCTCTTAAAGGAGGGACGTGTCGGTTTGTTGGAGTGTGGAATTTGGAACTGTGAGTCTTGTTCCATGAGACAGTTGAAGGCAATGCAAGGCAAGGCATTGTATAGCAAATTTCATACAACAGGGGCAAAGTGCTTTACATATATAGCATTAAAAAAATACAGAAAAAGGAGATCAAATAAGAAAATAAAAAATTACAAGAATAGATACATACAGTATGTAGGAAAAAAAATAGATGAACATTTAACAATACAATAATACAATGAATACAAATATATAGATAAACGTGTTATTACTGCAATCAAGCGCTGCTCTTCCCGATATGGCGTGTGAGATTGCAGATACTGTGTTTAGCCGCTATCTTGCACGATACGGTTTGATACCGCATCTGCATATGAATAGTGACACCATCCTATTGCCTATAAGGACCTAGGTGTGCTCCTAATGTCTTTAATGAAGCCATCCATCTATGCCATCCATTGGCGGAGGCGGTTCTGATTGTTAGATAAACCGTTGAAAACCCCCTGTCACATACAATAGCCCGCTCACATCGAACCACAGATCCCGCGGCTCTAAGCGTTCTCTCTGATGCTCCGGTACTGATGGATCTGGATCACTTTTCATCTCACAAGTTGTGGCAGTTCTGACAGAGACCCCCTGCCGGTGTCCTTGTCCCCCAGAAGACCCGCCCTTGCGTTCCCGGTGACGCACATCACACAACGAGCGTCTCTCGATCTCCATCTTTACCTACCTACTCGTCACAGTCGAGAGGGCTGTCTGGGAACGTTGCGGCTATGATAACACCCCCTTTGAAATGACGGGACTCAGATACCAGCTTGGCAGGCCGTGACTACCACAGGGTTGTGGAAAGGACTCCGCCAACTCTTTTACGTCACGTTGTATCACTGTCATCAATTACTTAATTAATCAGTGACATAATTAGGTGATCGCATGGGTATGTTGTTATTGCACAAATCTAATACGGAACCGCCTTTGTGTACAGCCCGTAATGTGACTATTAGAGTGGTTGAACAGTTACTCTACAGCTTTTCATTTAATTAATTCATTAATTGGTTTAATTATTATTATTATTGCCATGTAATCAACTTGTCAATCAACTGTTGGAATTTGGTATTTTATGCTCTAGGCAAGGGGTCAGCCATAGGCGGCGACACTGGTGCAATTAAGGATTCAGTGCCTTGGGCTATAGCAGGCCTATTCAATTAGCAGCCCGGGGGCCGCATGCGGCCCAGAGGCGACCCCCGATTGGCCCAGCCATAAAAGCAGAGAAAAACGTATTTCGCGAGTGTTCAGAAATTCATGCAGAAATGTCTACAATAGTAGCCTACAGAACGTGAATATAACACTCTAAACAAACTAAGCGGGGAGCTTAAAACAACAATGGATAATGGCTACAATTAATTTTATTCGCTCCACTTCGAGCCTCCAACATCGCTTATTCCGCAAGCTGCTGTCAGAAATGTCTGCTGAGCACCACGAGCTGCTTTTGCATAACGACGTCAGGTGGCTGTCCAAAGGCAAGGCACTGGAGCGTTTCTGTGATCTCAGAGAGGAGATTACAACTTTCCTCCGCAGCAGCAAGCAAACGAAGGCAGAAACACACTTGAATCGCATACTGGACGACAACTTCATGGCTGATGTCTGCTTTCTGAGCGACATATTCATGAATGACCTAAATGTGGGGCTACAAGGCAGAGACAAAACTGTGATTGATCTTGTGGAACAGGCGCGTTCCAAGTCAAACTGGACCTTTTCGCGGCCGACTTGTGCACCGGCAGAATGCTGCATTTTCCGACGCTCCGCAAATGCGTCTCATCCCTGGCACAAATCACAGATGTGATGACTGTTTTCATTGCGAGGTTGAAAGAGAACTTTGCTGGTCGACTGGATGGACTTGCTCTGCCCGCAGAGGTGATGGGCTTTGCCAGAGACCCGTTCACTGCTGCAATAGAAGGGGACTTATCCACCAGAGGAAAGGGAGTGGTGTCTTCCATACTCGAACTTGTTGACATGCAGTCATCCGTAACCATGGCACAGGAGCTTCGCACTAATGGACCTGCGAAGTTTTGTAGTGCACCAGTTCCCTAACGTTAAGAAAGTAGCAATCCATGTGCTCAGTATGTTTGGATCAACATACACCTGTGAAGCAAGCTTTTCACACATGAACACAAGGTTGTTTGTATTTGTATTTTACTTTAATGTGCTCTCTGTTGTTGCTCAATTCGACTACTTTCTGATGTCTTCTGATAATTATATTATGTATGTATCTGACTGTTGCATCTATATATTGCGGTTGGGTTGTAGTGGTGGGTTGTGGAGTGATGACGGGCTGTGTGTGTGAGTGTGTGTGTAGGTGCTTTGTATTGTTATTTGTTATGCGTTACTATTATGTTTGTATTGGGCGAGAGGCTGACAGGCTCTGTCAACACTGTAAGGCTCTGTTATATGTGAGGACCCCCTCGAAAATGAGAAGATTCTTCTCAAGGGGCTTACCTTAATAAACAATCTCAAATCAAATAAAAAGCAGCTCTCGTTGTTCCCTGACTGACAGTACTCTTCACCAATGCCTTCGGATTGCATTGACAGCTTATGAGCCAAATGTCACTGCTCTTGTTCAGAATAAAACATGTCACTTCTCACACTAAGAAAAACAGCAGGGTAAGATTAGATTAGATTAGATTCAATTTTATTGTTTAACTGTAACTGTAACTTGTTTAATTGTGCACTCAAGGTGTATTTTCATTCAGTTAAAAGTACTTTGTGCCTGGGTCAGCTATGACCAACATTTTTATTTTACAAAAGGACTTTTTTTATTGGTATACTACTGTACACTTTTGTATGCACTTTGAGATGTGCACGGGTCAGTTGAGACCAACATTTTGTTGTTTTACCTAAAAAGTGAAAAAAGTATTGCTTTTTAGGTTCTGTTCAATTACAGCTCTTTCATTGTGTTCAGTCAAGTCTTTTTGACGTGCCTGTGTCAGATGTTACCTAATTTAAAAGGAAAACTATAAATAAACTGCTTGTATGTCATTAGGCCTACATTCATTTGTGTTGGTTTGAAATGTGTCATTACCTGGTGCCTAGGCTACTGGCCGCTGAAAATGTCTGGCCCAGCTAAATTTCTTGGTTTTCAAATCTGGCCCAACCGAATTTGTAATTGAATACCCCTGGGCTATAGGGACTACCTTACGTATAGAGTAGCTATAGGGACTACCTTACGTATAGAGTAGGGCTCTGACTCCTTACGAGGGCTTTTGTAAACATCAATCATTCATTCAACGCAGTCAACGGGCCACCAGGGACACACCTGAGGGCCGAGAGAGACGTCTTGTTGTCACATCAAGCTAGTGTCCTAATGCTCAACAGCGCATACACTATGAGCGGAAGGGTTAACCGACCGCCTCGGTGCTTTTCCAATAGGTCACATGGTGACATGCATGCAAACAGATGGTTTCAGTCCCATGTGTCTGTCAGCCTGTGTCACGCTGTGAATGAGGAAGAACTAACCAGCAGCAGCCTTGGTGGTGGAGGAGAAGGAGACGGAGGAGGAGGAGGGGGAGGAGGTGGAGGGGGAGGAGGTGGAGGAGGAGGAGGGGGAAGAGGAGGAGGAGGAGGAGGAAGAGGAGGAAGTGGAGGAAGATGGGGAAGAGTACTGCGGATACAAATGGCAGAAGCGTTTTTTTTTGGGGGGGGGGGGGCAAATGCCAGGATTCTCCTGAGAGAGGATTCTACTGAGACAGGATTCTCCTGAGAGAGGATTCTACTGAGACAGGATTCTACTGGGAGAGGATTCTACTGAGAGAGGATTCTACTGAGAGAGAGGATTCTACTGAGAGAGGATTCTACTGAAAGAGGATTCTACTGAGAGAGAGGATTCTACTGAGAGAGGATTCTACTGAGAGAGGATTCTACTGAGAGAGAGGATTCTACTGAGAGAGGATTCTACTGAGAGAGGATTCTACTGAGAGAGGATTCTACTGAGAGAGAGGATTCTACTGAGAGAGAGGATTCTACTGAGAGAGGATTCTACTGAGAGAGAGGATTCTACTGAGAGAGGATTCTACTGAGAGAGAGGATTCTACTGAGAGAGAGGATTCTACTGAGAGAGGATTCTACTGAGAGAGGATTCTACTGAGAGAGGATTCTACTGAGAGAGAGGATTCTACTGAGAGAGAGGATTCTACTGAGAGAGGATTCTACTGAGAGAGAGGATTCTACTGAGAGAGAGGATTCTCCTGAGAGAGGATTCTACTGAGAGAGGATTCTACTGAGAGAGGATTCTACTGAGAGAGGATTCTACTGAGAGAGGATTCTCCTGAGAGAGGATTCTACTGAGACAGGATTCTACTGAGAGAGAGGATTCTACTGAGAGAGGCTTCTACTGAGAGAGGATTCTACTGAGAGAGAGGATTCTACTGAGAGAGGATTCTACTGAGAGAGGATTCTACTGAGAGAGAGGATTCTACTGAGAGAGGATTCTACTGAGAGAGAGGATTCTACTGAGAGAGGATTCTACTGAGAGAGGATTCTACTGAGAGAGGATTCTACTGAGAGAGGATTCTCCTGAGAGAGGATTCTACTGAGAGAGAGGATTCTACTGAGAGAGGATTCTACTGAGAGAGGATTCTACTGAGAGAGGATTCTACTGAGAGAGGATTCTACTGAGAGAGGATTCTCCTGAGAGAGGATTCTACTGAGAGAGAGGATTCTACTGAGAGAGGATTCTCCTGAGAGAGGATTCTACTGAGACAGGATTCTACTGGGAGAGGATTCTACTGAGAGAGGATTCTACTGAGAGAGGATTCTCCTGAGAGAGGATTCTACTGAGACAGGATTCTACTGGGAGAGGATTCTACTGAGAGAGGATTCTACTGAGAGAGGATTCTACTGAGAGAGGATTCTACTGAGAGAGGATTCTACTGAGAGAGGATTCTACTGAGAGAGGATTCTACTGAGAGAGGATTCTACTGAGAGAGGATTCTCCTGAGAGAGGATTCTACTGAGAGAGAGGATTCTACTGAGAGAGGATTCTACTGAGAGAGAGGATTCTCCTGAGAGAGGATTCTACTGAGACAGGATTCTACTGAGAGAGAGGATTCTACTGAGAGAGGATTCTACTGAGAGAGGATTCTCCTGAGAGAGAGGATTCTACTGAGAGAGAGGATTCTCCTGAGAGAGGATTCTACTGAGAGAGGATTCTACTGGGACAGGATTCTACTGAGAGAGGATTCTACTGAGAGAGGATTCTACTGAGAGAGGATTCTCCTGAGAGAGAGGATTCTACTGAGAGAGGATTCTCCTGAGAGAGGATTCTACTGAGAGAGGATTCTCCTGAGAGAGGCACTTCTTATTCCCAAAGTGTAGCCCCTAATTTCAAGTGACACACACACACACATTTCAAGTGGCAGCCCCCTACCCACCTCTCCCCTGATTAATGGGGGCAGAGCAGATGCTGTCATTACAGAGTGATTAGGGAAGGAAATGGCCCCTCACCGCCACCCCACATGGCTCCGGCCCTCCGTTTTGATTGTGTGCGTGTGCGCGCGTGTGAGTGTGTGTGTGCGTGTGTGTGAAAGAGAGATGGAGAGGGAGCGGAGGAGGAGTGGGTAGGTGGTCCATGCCAGCTGGGGAGACTTGAGAGACAGCCACAGGGCTGGCTGTCATGGCGGATGTCTTGGAGTCAAGCTGTTTGAAATCACCAGAGGAAAGAAGCGTGGATGTGAGGAGAATTAATCTGGATGGAGATATTACCCTCTCGTCACCTCGGAATGAGCTCATAGCATTACCGTCGCCATAGCGCTCGGTAATCAAGTCAGGCTTTTCTGAATGTAGTTTGATTGGGATATATTGTTTGAAACGAGCGTCCCAGGTGGGGTTATAATGGGCTGGGGTTGTGTTGTTTGTTTACACGGAGACAGGCCCTAGTTGCGCTCGATGATTAGTGTGGTATTCGTAACTCTCTTCTTCTGTCACGCCGTCATCAGTCAGAGTGAATTATGGGACATTGGTAAGATCAATCCACCGCATGACAATTCCTTGGCCCAGGCTAATCCCCCGCTTTTATTTTTACGGCGACAAGCTACCAACCATAGCAACCAGCTCTCCTGCATTCTTATTGGTTCTGTCACCGAAGCGGCAGCCTTCGCAGACAACCTGAATCATTCTGTTGGGATTATTAGTTTATTAGTAAAATCATTTTTTTGTTTTTTCTCTTTTTTCTATCTCCCTGCATAAAGAGGCCTTCTGAAGTAGGAGTTTTGGCCCTGTGAATGGCGCGAGCAGGGAGGACATGAGTGCTTTCTCCTCCTCCTCCTCCTCCTCCTCCTCCTCCTCTTCCTCCTCCTAACCACTCGTTCACATTTAAAACTCCTCGTCGAGCAAGGGCATCGGAACGACAGGGTCATGTATTAATGAGAGGAGGAGGAGGAGGTGGAGAGAAAACAGCCGCACACACAGACACACACACACACACACACATATACAGTATACACACAGACTCACATATACAGTATACACACAGACACTCAGACACACACACACACACACACACACACACACAAACACACACACACACAGACACTCAGACACACACACACACACACACAGACACACACACACACACACACACACACACACACACACAGACACACACACACACACACACAGACACACACACACACACACACACACACACACACACATGGGTAAAATGATGGATGAAGATGCAGGAAACACGCAGTTTGTACTTGTTTCCTTCCACAGCGAACGGCAACCAAGCGAAATGTATAATTTATGGTTCATCTTATTTTACATGCGGGCGCATTTGCGAAGAGCTCTATAAATACATCTGAGACACGTCAAATCAAGTGTCGTTCCCCTTGAACAGAGCAACACCGAAACATCGTCTCCGATTGCGAGTTTGTTCCCACGGAGGTGCTTTTTGTCCCTCAACAGGACACCGTAGGGCAGCCCCATAGAGACAGCCAGAGGAGGAGGATGTCCTTCCCTCGGTGGCTCCTGTATTCATGTCCCAGGCTGGTTTACTGTGCTGTCGGGGCGACGGCGGTTAGAAAGGTCAGGTCTAATTTGGGAGCGAGAGGATGGAGAGGAGGAGGAGGAGGAGGAGGAGGAGGAGGAGAACAACAGCTCTGGGAGGGTTTGAGTATCACGTCTCTCTAAAGTGACTCTGGCGACCTTCGGTGCCGGGCCGAGGCAGGTCTGGCGGTCTGGGAGAGGAGGGGAGGGAGTACGGGGAGGATGGGGAGAGGAGAGGGAGGATGGAGAGGATGGAGAGAGGAGAGGGAGGAGGGGGAGGATGGGGAGAGGAGAGGGAGGATGGGGAGAGGAGAGGGAGGATGGGGAGGATGGGGAGAGGAGAGGGAGGATGGGGAGAGGAGAGGGAGGATGGGGAGAGGAGAGGGAGTTTGGGGAGAGGAGAGGGAGAATGGGGAGAGGAGAGGGAGGATGGGGAGGATGGGGAGAGGAGAGGGAGGATGGGGAGTATGGGGAGAGGAGAGGGAGGATGGGGAGGATGGGGAGAGGAGAGGGAGGATGGGGAGAGGAGAGGGAGTATCGGGAGGATGGGGAGAGGAGAGGGAGTAGAGGGAGGAGGGGGAGAGGAGAGGGAGGATGGGGAGGATGGGGAGAGGAGAGGGAGTATCGGGAGGATGGGGAGAGGAGAGGGAGTAGAGGGAGGATGGGGAGAGGAGAGGGAGTATGGAGAGGAGGGGGAGAGGAGAGGGAGTATGGGGAGGATGGGGAGAGGAGAGGGAGGATGGGGAGGAGGGGGAGAGGAGAGGGAGTATGGGGAGGATGGGGAGAGGAGAGGGAGGATGGGAGGATAGGGAGAGGAGAGGGAAGAGGGGGAGGATGGGGAGAGGAGAGGGAGGATGGGGAGGATGGGGAGAGGAGAGGGAGTATGGGGAGGATAGGGAGAGGAGAGGGAGTATGGGGAGGAGGGGGAGAGGAGAGGTAGTATGGGGAGGATAGGGAGAGGGGAGGGAGTACGGGGAGGAGGGGGAGAGGGGAGGGAGTATGGGGAGGAGGGGGAGAGGGGAGGGATATGGGGAGAGGGGAGGGAGTATGGGGAGGATGGGGAGAGGAGAGGGAGTATGGGGAGGATGGGGAGAGGAGAGGGAGTACGGGGAGGAGGGGGAGAGGGGAGGGAGTATGGAGAGGATGGGGAGAGGAGAGGGAGGATGGGGAGGAGGGGGAGAGGAGAGGGAGTACGGGGAGGATGGGGAGTCCGATGTTTGTTGTTGGTGAAAAGGAGGGGGGCCGTCTGTCTCTCCTCGACAGTGCGCCTCAGTGTTTCAGTGCGAGCCTCCTCCTGCGGTCGGTCGGCCCCACCGCTCCGCGTGTGTCATGAATCTTCCCTCCGCTGGCGTAATGGCGTCCTCCTTGTCTGACTTGCTTCCGTATGAAAAAGTAATGACCCCTTTCCCCACGGAACGGCAGAGCGGCCTGTTGTTGTTGGAGTCAATTGCGGTGTAGACAACTTAACTCTCTCTCCCTCTATCTCGCTCTCTCTCTCTATGTTCTCTCTTTTCTCTCTCTCTTTCTCTATTTCTCTCTTTTCTCCCTCTCCCTCTCTCTCTCTCTCTCTCTCTATCTTCCTCTCTCTACTTGTCCGCCTGACGTCGATCGCTGCGTCGATCTCTGTCTCTACAAACGTTACCTCTGCAAACACTGTACCAGCTTGGAATAATACTAAATACCAATAATAATACTAATCATTTATAAGAATACTACTAGTAATAACACCAATAATACTAAACACTAGTCAGATCAACGCTGTATGGAGAAAAAAAAACGACCCTGGTTGCGTGGTAATCAAGAAGATTTCCAAATTCAAGTTTGATGAAAATCCATTTGACGTGGTTCAAGGCACGCAGTGTAAAATGGACTGCGTAGGGGGGGGGGGGGTGAGGAGGACACTTGGTCATTCATTTTCTATTGATGTCCTCACTGTTAATTGAATTCCTGCAGTGGACAGGGGACCCTGCGGTTTAAATCAGGCTTTTCAATCGGTCAAGACGGCTTCACAGCGGGGCCTGCTATGGGGATACAAAGGGTGGGGGTGGACGAAGTGTGTGTGTGGGGGGGGGGGGGGGGTGGCAGAGTGTTTGTGTGTCGGGGGGGGGGGGGGGGGGGGAGAGTGTGGCGCAAAAATAGGGGGGAGATTTATGTGGCCAGGAAAAAAAGGGACCCTGGGCCTTTGAGGGCCTGTCACCAGGGCATCTTTTCCATTACCTTGAGGTTTCATAAGTGCTGTATTTCAGTTCAATGGTCCTTGGACCAACTCCTGCAATGGGGAGGAGATGGAAAAAAAAAACCTGGGTGACACATTCTCAAGTATGGCTGTATTGATTCTCAGAAACACCTGTGATTAAAACCTGCTATTCATGACAATGGCCGTGAGTGGGTTGTGTTCTATAGCCTCATTCGTACCCCGAAAACATTGTCCACCTGAGCTCTGCCCTTGGTCCCTGTTCTGTATCGACATGCACGTTTTTTAAAAATGTTTTCTGTGGATTTCTGTGGAGTTATTTGTATGCTTGACGCCTTGACGTCAACACTACATGCCAGAAGCCTTGTACACTCAGCCTTGCTGACCACTTTCAACGAGCCATCTCAATGTGTTAAACGGTGCTTGTTGTTATTCAATGACACGGACGGGGCTTTCAAAAGCCGCCCCCGTTCACACAGAGGCCACCGGGGTCAGACACCGATGTCGAGGCGTCGTACACAAGGTCGTCCCCCTGTGGCATTATGGGTCACATCTCCACGGTGTTTATGGGCAAGGACGTGCTCACCCTGCACTCGATGAACTTCCTCCAGACACAACTGCCATGTGTGATTCATTGATTGGGCATTCGATGGACTTCCAGATATTGATTAGTAAGGCGTGAATGGAGAAATCGGCATTTCATCTGACTGCTGAGTCAATTTGAGGAAAGGGAGAATACTGTGACCTTGAGGGGGTGGTGGTGGGTGGGTGGGTGGGGGGGGTGAATATAGAGAATCCCAGAGCTACAGTACATACATTATCTGACTGTCTGATTGTTGAGTGTCTGATTGTTTTTGACTTTATAACTTCAACTTGGCATAATAAACTCTGGTGCCAACACTTCAATAGCCCCTACTTAAGTATTCCACACTCGCACAAGCACACAGAGAACCATCACACACACACACACACACAGAGAACCATCGCAGACGCACACACACACACACACTCACACACACAACCACCACCACATCCTCCCCTTACCCTGACCCCCCCCCCACACACACACACACCCCAAACACAACCCTCGCCCCCCACTCACACCCCTCACCACATCCTCCCCTTACCCTGACCCCCCCACCACACACACACATCCTCACTCACACAAACAACTCCCCCTCCCCCCCCTACACACCCCCCCCCCCCCTCACCCTCACTCACACACCCCTCATCCCTCACCCCCCCCCCCCCCCCCCCCACACATAGACACACCTCTCACCCTCAAACACGGCCACCACCACCACCATCCCAGCCCTGGCTGGTGTTCCGGCGTCCCCCCCCAGCCCCCCCCCGTCAGTGTTATTCAATAAAACCCTGCTGCCAGGTGTGATGGAGAGCCACTCAGCTCCGGAGCAGGACCCCTACCACAGGGGGGGGGGGGGGGAAAATACGAGTGCCTTGGCAGCCGCCTTGCCAATCCAAATTAAAAAAAGTTAGAGTGGCTGAGGTTTATGCTGCGCCCTTCATCACTGCTATATTTCATCCCCCCCCCCACCCTCTCTCTCTCTCTCTCTCTCTCTCTCGCTCTCTCTCTCTCCCCACCACCCCCCGAATCCCCACGTGAACAAGGTAGCGCTGGTTAGGGCTGGAGGTGAGGGAGGGGGAGGGAGGGAGGGGGAGGGAGGGAGAGGGGGGGGGAGAGAGGGGTGAAGAGGGTAATCAATGTAATTGCAACTCTCTGGGTCTTCTTGTTTATGTTGAGACATACAGGCTGGTCGGGGGGGTGGGACGGGGGGAGGTTGTTTTTATCATGTTTTTTTGAGATGTCACATTGAGTTCAACAGCCCACCATATACTCTAATTTCATTATCCATCAATGCAATAACACAGCTGCCAGGAGAGAAAGAGAGGGGGAGGGAGAGGAGAGAGAGAGAGAGGGGGGGGGAGGGAGAGGAGAGAGAGAGAGGGGGAGGGAGAAGAGACAGAGAGAGGGGGAGGAGGGAGAGAGATAGAGAGAGAGGCTTGGGAGGTAGCGTAGTAACAGAGGAACAGGCAGGAGAATGGTCAAGGAGGAGGGGGAGGAGGAGGAGGACACGGAGGTCAATCCCGAGGTTAAAGGTCACGGGAGACTCACTCGTCCATCACGCCCACGCCGTTCCTCAACTCCTCCCCTTGACGGCCACGGTCGGACGGAACCGTCGATGAGGTTTAATGGTGCTTTATGGCTTCTGTTGGTCCAGCGAGACCAGGGATAGAGGGAGGAGGAGGGAGAGGGAGGAGAGGAGGAGGAGGAGGAGAAGGAGAGCTATGGCTCTTCAGCAATGTTTTATGTCTAATTACCTCCGTGGTGAGTGAGGACGGCGACCAGCGGTTAAATGGTACATGTTATACTGGCCGAGGGCTGCCGGTGGCTATCAGCGTTATAGGAGTTTGATAGTGACATACCTAACCTCCCATGCTGTACCTAACCTCCATGTTGTACCTAACCTCCATGCTGTACCTAACCTCCCATGTTGTACCTAACCTCCATGCTGTACCTAACCTCCCATACTGTACCTAACCTCCCATACTGTACCTAACCTCCATGCTGTACCTAACCTCCATGCTGTACCTAACCTCCATGCTGTACCTAACCTCCATGCTGTACCTAACCTCCCATGTTGTACCTAACCTCCATGCTGTACCTAACCTCCATGCTGTACCTAACCTCCATGCTGTACCTAACCTCCATGCTGTACCTAACCTCCATGATGTACCTAACCTCCATGCTGTACCTAACCTCCATGCTGTACCTAACCTCCATGCTGTACCTAACCTCCATGATGTACCTAACCTCCCATGCTGTACCTAACCTCCCATGCTGTACCTAACCTCCATGCTGTACCTAACCTCCATGCTGTACCTAACCTCCATGTTGTACCTAACCTCCCATACTGTACCTAACCTCCATGCTGTACCTAACCTCCATGTTGTACCTAACCTCCATGCTGTACCTAACCTCCATGTTGTACCTAACCTCCATGCTGTACCTAACCTCCATGTTGTACCTAACCTCCATGTTGTACCTAACCTCCATGCTGTACCTAACCTCCATGTTGTACCTAACCTCTCATGCTGTACCTAACCTCCATGTTGTATCTAACCTCCATGCTGTACCTAACCTCCCATACTGTACCTAACCTCCCATGCTGTACCTAACCTCCATGCTGTACCTAACCTCCATGCTGTACCTAACCTCCCATACTGTACCTAACCTCCCATGCTGTACCTAACCTCCATGCTGTACCTAACCTCCATGTTGTACCTAACCTCCATGCTGTACCTAACCTCCATGTTGTACCTAACCTCCATGTTGTACCTAACCTCCATGTTGTACCTAACCTCCATGTTGTACCTAACCTCCATGCTGTACCTAACCTCCATGCTGTACCTAACCTCCATGCTGTACCTAACCTCCATGCTGTACCTAACCTCCATGCTGTACCTAACCTCCATGTTGTACCTAACCTCCATGCTGTACCTAACCTCCCATACTGTACCTAACCTCCATGCTGTACCTAACCTCTATGTTGTACCTAACCTCCATGCTGTACCTAACCTCCCATACTGTACCTAACCTCCATGCTGTACCTAACCTCCATGTTGTACCTAACCTCCATGCTGTACCTAACCTCCATGTTGTACCTAACCTCCATGTTGTACCTAACCTCCATGTTGTACCTAACCTCCATGCTGTACCTAACCTCCATGCTGTACCTAACCTCCATGTTGTACCTAACCTCCATGCTGTACCTAACCTCCATGCTGTACCTAACCTCCATGCTGTACGTTAACCTCCATGCTGTACCTAACCTCCATGCTGTACCTAACCTCCATGCTGTACGTTAACCTCCATGTTGTACCTAACCTCCATGCTGTACCTAACCTCCATGCTGTACCTAACCTCCATGCTGTACCTAACCTCCATGCTGTACCTAACCTCCATGTTGTACCTAACCTCCCATGCTGTACCTAACCTCCATGCTGTACCTAACCTCCATGCTGTACCTAACCTCCATGTTGTACCTAACCTCCATGCTGTACCTAACCTCCATGTTGTACCTAACCTCCCATACTGTACCTAACCTCCATGCTGTACCTAACCTCCATGCTGTACCTAACCTCCATGCTGTACCTAACCTCCATGTTGTACCTAACCTCCATGCTGTACCTAACCTCCATGTTGTACCTAACCTCCATGCTGTACCTAACCTCCATGCTGTACCTAACCTCTCATGCTGTACCTAACCTCCATGCTGTACCTAACCTCCATGTTGTATCTAACCTCCATGCTGTACCTAACCTCCCATACTGTACCTAACCTCCCATGCTGTACCTAACCTCCATGCTGTACCTAACCTCCATGCTGTACCTAACCTCCCATACTGTACCTAACCTCCCATGCTGTACCTAACCTCCATGCTGTACCTAACCTCCATGTTGTACCTAACCTCCCATACTGTACCTAACCTCCCATGCTGTACCTAACCTCCATGTTGTACCTAACCTCCATGCTGTACCTAACCTCCATGCTGTACCTAACCTCCATGTTGTACCTAACCTCCATGCTGTACCTAACCTCCATGCTGTACCTAACCTCCCATACTGTACCTAACCTCTCATGCTGTACCTAACCTCCATGTTGTACCTAACCTCCATGTTGTACCTAACCTCCCATGTTGTACCTAACCTCCATGCTGTACCTAACCTCCATGTTGTACCTAACCTCCATGTTGTACCTAACCTCCCATGTTGTACCTAACCTCCATGCTGTACCTAACCTCCATGCTGTACCTAACCTCCATGTTGTACCTAACCTCCATGCTGTACCTAACCTCCATGTTGTACCTAACCTCCATGCTGTACCTAACCTCCATGCTGTACCTAACCTCCATGTTGTACCTAACCTCCATGTTGTACCTAACCTCCATGTTGTACCTAACCTCCCATGTTGTACCTAACCTCCATGCTGTACCTAACCTCCATGCTGTACCTAACCTCCCATGTTGTACCTAACCTCCATGTTGTACCTAACCTCCATGCTGTACCTAACCTCCATGCTGTACCTAACCTCCATGCTGTACCTAACCTCCATGCTGTACCTAACCTCCATACTGTACCTAACCTCCCATACTGTACCTAACCTCCATGCTGTACCTAACCTCCCATACTGTACCTAACCTCCATGCTGTACCTAACCTCCCATACTGTACCTAACCTCCATGCTGTACCTAACCTCCATGTTGTACCTAACCTCCATGCTGTACCTAACCTCCATGCTGTACCTAACCTCCATGTTGTACCTAACCTCCATGCTGTACCTAACCTCCATGCTGTACCTAACCTCCCATACTGTACCTAACCTCCATGCTGTACCTAACCTCCATGCTGTACCTAACCTCCATGTTGTACCTAACCTCCATGCTGTACCTAACCTCCATGCTGTACCTAACCTCCATGCTGTACCTAACCTCCATGTTGTACCTAACCTCCATGCTGTACCTAACCTCCATGCTGTACCTAACCTCCATGCTGTACCTAACCTCCATGTTGTACCTAACCTCCATGCTGTACCTAACCTCCATGCTGTACCTAACCTCCATACTGTACCTAACCTCCATGCTGTACCTAACCTCCATGTTGTACCTAACCTCCATG
>NC_137681.1:23936875-23959375 GCF_963989245.1 Nansenia antarctica | reverse complement strand
GTGAAGGCGAATGTTCCGGTGCTGACAGCAATGCACAGGGAGGTTACAGTGCTCAGATCAGAAAACTAATAGCCAGGGCCGAAAAACAGGGAAGGACAAGACGCTATAAAAAGGGAAAAGAAGAAAGTGGTTCTGAAGATGAGCAGGAGTCTCTGAAGATAGAGAAGAAGAAAGAGAGCTTAAAGCAAAAGAAGAGGATGTCGGAGGAAGAGGAGGAAGAAAGGGTGAAAAAGGATAAGGAGGAGTTAAGAAAGAGGGCAAGAAAACTCCAGAGAAGCCTAAGAGAGGAGGAAAGTTGTATACGACAGATAGAGGAACTGGAAGAACAGATAGCTCAAGTGACATCATTTCATACATCCCAGCCGAACCTCTCAAGAGAATATCGTCAAGTGTCATCACATCATACATCCCAGCCGAACCTCCCAAGGTCTACAGCGACACCAAGGTGGGACGAAAGAACGGAGCCACTAGTAAGCAATTATGGCCTTAGACCAAGAGGGAAGACATCGGAGGAAGAGGAAATTCAGGGGGTCTTCCCGGTGCTGTTTCGAGATAACAAGATAGAATATCGTCCTTGGGGTCATACAGATCTGTCTGAAGTGATCGAAAAACTCCCAGTCCTAGAAGATGGGGGTCACCCTTGGACTAACGAGATGGACGTGAGACTGACAGGGACGCAGGCCGCGATGGGAGACCTGAAAAGACTCTTAGCCTTTATTACAGGATTGGACACCATGCAGGAAATATTGACGAAGGCAGGACTTCATAAATATATCGGTACATCAGTTTATGACCCAGAGCTCTTCGCAGCAAACAGAGGCAGGCTGTGGAAGGCAATCAGAGAGACATACCCTACTCACATTCACCCAGACAATATCATCGTGATGCCACTGGGAGAAGATGAGAATCCCAGGGGTTTCGTAGCCCGTGTGCACTCTCAATGGAGAAGTGTGACAGGGAAGGATGCCGAAGATAACCCGTTAGAAAAAGCCATAATCAGGGAAAAGATTCAACAAGGTCTCCCTACCCCAGTTAAGAACAAGTTAGCAGAAGTGGTGGGGCTACGACACATGAACAAGGCTGTTTATATAGACAACGTAGCACACCAAGTAGAATTATTTAGAAAGAAGATTCAGATACAGAAGGCACAAGACGAAGACTCACTCAGAAAACTAACTCAAGTACAATTGACTGAAGGCAAGAAAACCAGAGAGAGAGTGCAGACCATAGCCCTACAGGTCCCATCTCAGCCACAGCAACTGCAAACTGTCCCTCCCCAGTCATACCCACAGGGGCCACAAGGGGGGTATCCATACCCACAGGGGCCACCAGGGGTGCAAGTGGTTCCGTACCAGCCATACAACCAGCCTGGCCAAGGACCACCACAAGAGGGATGGACCGCAGCCGGGAAGAAGATGTTAGGACCATGTTTCCAATGCGGCCAGGATGGACACTTAGCCCGTACCTGCTGGAAGAAGAACCAGGGGGGCGCAGGGGGGAAACAAAAAGGAAGATATAGGCCCCCTGCTACACCGGCTCCAGGAGTGGTGAACCCCTACGGAGGCCCAGCAGCTGGGCTATAGGGGTGCCCAGAAGATCCGAGAGGGGGGTGCCAGCTGGTGGTGACAAACAGGCCTGAAGATGAACCTACCATATGGGTGTCGGTCAACCAACGTCCATTAGAATTGATGGTGGACAGTGGAGCAGCCTACACCTGTCTGAAGCCTGAAGATGCCACGCACCTTCCTATGTCTGGGAAATATGTGAAGACAATCGGATTCGAGGGAATTAAACAGCTGATCCCTACTACTGAGCTTGTAAGCTTAGAGTACAAAGGACAGAGAGCAGATCTGTCAATACTTGTATCAGAACACACGCCAATAGGGCTACTAGGGAGAGATGCACTATGCCAATTGAACTGTACAGTGAAATGCACACCTGACGGCTGTCGGGTGACAGTGCCACAAGAGAACAGACAACTGTCTGTCATGATGGACAACAACGCATCTATGGTGTATTGGGTGGGAGGGCTTAGCCCAGACCTAATGGAACCAGCAAGGATGTGGGACAATTATATCCTGGCACACATGTCCGAGGCCAGAAGGCCTACTGATCCATTGCATTGTACACTCCAGTATTTTAGAGAAGTTGCAGATGCAAACCCAGATGAGTGGCTGAAGCATCAGCCAAAACAGGTACAGCTTAGTACAAGTTGTATAATCCTAGGCCCTCAGGGAGTGGCTATGAAGATAAACAGTGACACTTATCTAGATCAGGAGCATAAGATTGAGGGTAGCATCCCTCATGTGACACTTATGATATCTGAACACTATAAACAGAAGCATTTAGGGGCAATGATGGCAGACTCAGAAAAAGCCAGATTTGTAACGACAAAAGAAAACCCTGCTATCTGGAGGAGCATTGATGGACAGTTCACAAAACTGATGATCTCTGCTCAAGGAATAGGACATCCGCAGACTGTGAAGCTAATGAACCAGCTAATCCTTCCTGTACAACCTGAAAAAGACCTCAGAGAAGAAATGATACAGAATGTGCCAGCAGACCTGTGGGCAAAGAACAGTACAGACATTGGATTTGTGAAATCAGCTCGTCCATTGAGAGTTGAACTCATACCGGGTGCAAAACCCCCTTGGAAAAACCAATACCCATTGAAGCAGGAAGCAATTGATGGAATTGAGCCACAGATCAAAGGATTGTTAGAGGCAGGAGTCTTGAAGATAACTCAATATCCGTTAAGTAACACACCTCTTCTGCCAGTAACGAAACCTGATGGTTCATATCGTCTGGTACATGACCTACGGGCTGTGAATGAGGTAGTTGTCAGCTATCCAGCCGAAGTTCCTGATCCTCATGTGCTGTTGACTCAGATTCCATCTACAGCCAAAGTATTTACAGTGATTGATTTATGCGGGGCTTTCTTTTCTATACCTCTTAGTGTAGAAAGTCAAGGGTTATTTGGGTTTACCTACAAAGGTCAACATTATCAATATACCAGAATGCCACAAGGGTACAAACACAGTCCTCATGTTTTTAATCAGGTCTTGAAGGAGGACTTAGACGGGTTAGGGCAGACGATAAGTAGTACTGCCATTCAGTACATGGATGACATACTCCTTTGTGCCCCAGATGAAGAAACATGTCACAGGGATTCCGTTAAGCTGTTAAAGGTTTTGGCGGAGAAGGGACACAAGGTGTCTAAAAAGAAGCTACAGTATTGCCAGGAAAAGGTAACTTACTTAGGACAATCTATTACACAGGGACATCGCAGTGTCACTAACGAACACTTGGAAGCTATTCAGAAGGCTCCAAAACCACGAACGGTTAGGGAAATGATGATGTTTTTGGGCATTACTGGGTATAGTTCAGCATGGGTGGAGGATTACACTAGACTGGTCGCTCCATTGAGGGGGATGATTAAGGAAACAGGTAGTGATAAACTCCAATGTTGCATTACTTGGACAAGGGAAGCTGATTTGGCGTTTGAGACAATTAAACACAAATTACAAGAAGCGCCAGCTTTAGCGCTTCCAGATTATTCCAAAGAATTTGGATTGTATGTTTCTTCTTCAGCCAAAGGGAAGTATGCCTGCGCTGTTCTTACGCAACCAACAGGCATTGGACCTAGTCCACAGCCCATAGCCTATTACTCTGTCGCATATTCAGAGGTAGAAATGGGTTTCGCGCCATGCTACAGAGCAATGGCCGGGGCATATCTTATGTACGAGAAGGCAACAACCTTAACAATGGGGTACCCAATTACCATTCTCTGCCACCACAGTCTAAGGAATCTTTTGAATCAAGGCAAGTATACTTTGACGATGCCTAGGATTAGGAATTATTACAGGATGTTGGAAAGGGAAGATGTAACATTACTAAGATGTAACACACTTAACCCAGCAGAGACCTTGCCAACCCCAGAAGATGGGGAACCACACGATTGTGTGAAGGAAGCTATGAGGTACTCTAAGCTTAGAGCAGATCTACTAGCTTTGCCTTTGAAGGAAGCTGACGTTGAGTATTGGACTGATGGATCTTGTTACCGGGTAGGAGAAAGTTTACGTGCTGGGTATGCCATAGTCCGATCCCAAAATTCAGGGTTCATTGTGGAACAAGCCGAGGCTGTTCCTCAGCCTTGTTCAGCTCAATTGGCTGAGTTGATTGCCCTCACAGAAGCATGCAACTTGGGAACCGGACGAAGAGTGACAGTGTACACCGACTCTGCCTACGCCCATAATGTGTGTCATCTACATGGAGCTGTATGGAAGGGACGGGGTTTTAAGAAAACTGATGGTTCGCCTATTCAGCACCACGCTCAAATCATGAAGCTGTTACAAGCCATGATGAAACCAAGGGAATTAGCCATAGTGAAGTGTGCCGCACACAGATCTGACTCATCACATGTCACACAAGGTAACAGGGCTGCAGATGATGCAGCCAAAGCCATTACAGGAGCAGACAAAGCAGGTAAAGTTCTGCTGGTCACACATGAAACACAGTTACAGGGCATGGTCACGCTTGAGGATTTGTTGATGTTACAGAGTGGGGCAAATGCGCTAGACAAAAACCTATGGTTAACAAGGGGGGCTAGTCAGGATGACACAGGTCTATGGAGAAATCATGAGGGACTGGTTGTGGCACCCCCAGATTTATTAGGCATGCTGATACAGGAAGCCCATGGATTAGCACATGTGGCCAGGGGGGAGGTAAGACGCAAGATCACCAAGGAATATGGTTTTTGGGCTCCATATTTATTGGAACAAATAGACCATATCCTTGGTCAATGTGTGGTCTGTTTGAAAAACAATATCAGACCTGGAATACCAGTGGGAACTGGGCATATCCCTACCCCAAACGGGCCAATGAAACATTTGGTGATTGACTATGTGGACATGATTCGTCCTGTTGCAGGATACAGGTACATGTTAGTTGTAGTGGACAGGTTCAGCAGATGGGTAGAAGCATGCCCCACTCGAAAAAAGGATGCTCAGTCTGTAGCAAAGTTCCTATGCAGGGAATTCATACCTAGGTTTGGAATTCCAGATAGGATAGCGTCAGACAATGGTAAGGAATTTGTGGATAAGACGGTAAAGCTTATACTACAAAAGTTGGGAATCAAGCAGAGATTTGGGTGTATTTACTCACCTCAAAGCCAGGGGATGGTAGAGAGGATGAACGGGGTCCTTAAGAACCGTCTTTCTAAGGTCTGTCAGCATACAGGTCTTAATTGGGTGGAAGGACTCCCTCTTGCATTGATGGCCTGTCGTTCCAGTGAGATTCGAGGGCTGCACTTGACTCCCCATGAACTGGCTATGGGGAGAATAATGACAGCTCCCTGTGCACGAACCAGTGGGAAAGGGCCAAGTTTGGCTCTCTTGGAGAGTGACATGAAAGCCTATGTACAGTACATGACTAACCGGCAAAAGAGTATCTCTTCTTATGTGCTCCACAAACAGGAACGTGAAGAGGAGGTGAACGCACAGGAGAGGAAGGACGCGTTGCAACCGGGTGACAAAGTATACGTGAAGGTCTACAGACGGAAGTGGCATGAGGCTCGACGGGAAGGACCATACGAGGTCGTTCGGTGCACTGGGACTGCCATCCAAATCAAGGGGTCCCCCACCTGGTATCACGTTCATCACTGCATCAAGGCACCCGATGAGGACGATGAGGGAGAGCCTCAGCAGGATGGTGAGGAGACCCCTGGGGACGAGGAAGTCCACAGCTTGGACATCCAGGCTGACGAAGATGTTGGTGAGTATCTGCGCCGTGATGCAGATGATGCCGGGGGCCTCGTCCCAGACCCTGTCCAGCCCAGAGATGAGCGGGCCAAGGGAGATCGTGAAGGATCCAGTGACTGCGACACCCCTCTGGGGGGTTCTACCAAGCCTGGTGTTGCCCCTGTTGTCACCCCTTCCGACCCTGACAATGCTCCAGACGGAGATGTCAGCAACCCGGGCGGCTGCCCGGACCAAGGTACCATTGAGAGACACAGACCTGTCAGTGATACACCCCAACCAGACAGATCCCGTGATACACCAAGGCCAATTAGGAGGAAACTCAAGCCATGCCGTTTCAGAGACTAATATACCCCTTAGTGTTCCTACCCCATTGACTTCCTTGGACAATGTTACACTTCACTCACACACTGTTATGCCTGGACGTCAGAAAAGAATGATCACAGCAGGTAGATCTTTTATTTGCCCACATTCACGTTGTACTGTTGATGATTGTTTGATCTATACCGCCGAAGCGGACGAGTGGTATTTACTGGATGCTAAATATGTTACACTTAATCAACACTCAAGCAACACGCAAGAAACTCGTGTGACATTAACTAATGTTGACAAGGTGTTGAACTCGTATTGGTGTGCTAGACGTAATATCGGTGAACAGGTGTCTAGTGAATCCAACAATTTCAAGGACAAAGTTTGTAGGAACGCTCCTGACTATCCACACTACTATAGGTTGGACTGTGAGAAATTTGTGCATGAATATGTTCACGTTGAGTTACCAGGAAAGGTTGAAAATGTTGCTGTGAAGGCTTCTACGAAGGTGATTGTAGTCGCTACTGACGATTATTTGTTGTATGATTCTAATCACCTGGGGACACGGTCCCACCCTAATTCTGCCACTAGTATCATGAAAGATTTTGCTTCAAAAATGAATTATTCTGATTGCTGGATTTGTCAACAGGTCCCTGTAAGTACATCTGCTCCTATGTTTTTCCCCATACCGTTAACTAAAGCAGAATGGTTTCATTATAATTGGCAGGGTTTAGCCCAATTTGTTTTACAGGGCAAGAACCAGAGCTCTTCTTGTCAGCCCAGCACGATTCTGGTTCCTTTAAATTCTTCCTATGCAGGTGTGGATATTGGTGTGTTGGAACGTCTGACAGCAGCAGTTAACGAACACCATAGGCCTAGCGGTGTGGGGAAGGTTATTATTGATAGGCTTACACATTTGTCACAACCAACAGGTCCGAAGAAGATATATATTATCCAAGCTATGTTCGTTCAATTGAATGGTACTGCATTGAGTCCTCATCTGTTATGTTCTGGGAGTGTGACTTCTACACGGTGGAGAGGTTCAGTTGTTATTTCTGGATTGAAATGTAAAGTTGTTGATTGTGCTATGGTGCCTCAAATGAAATTACATGATACCAATACTACCAGACGGCAGAAAGGCACCACGCAGCTTAAGGTCATGCCTCTCGTAAATATTACAACCTGTATTGACATACAATCTCGGCTCAAGGGCAGCGCGCTTCGTCAGCTAGGGGCCGCGTCTTGTATAGGTGGTGTCATTTTCCCGTATCCTGGTACGGAGCTTCAACTCCCGGAGGGTGTGTTTCTTGTGTGTGATAATAATGCATTCTCTAAGCTTCCTGCTTTGAGTGAGGGTCTTTGTTATTTAGCTCATCTGATACCTTTGATTAGGAAAGTTACTCGGGAAGAGATGTCTGTACTTCACAAACAAGCAACCCATCGTAGTCGTAGGGCGTTATCTACCGCTCAGAAGTTTTTTGGCCTAATATTCCCAAGTTATGGTGTCTACAACTCTCAGACTGAATTAAGTGCCCTATCATCCGTTCTTGAAAAACACATTAATGCTTCGGATGCTGTAGTATCTGCCCTGGCTACTGAATTGACTGAAACTAAGAATGTAGCTCTCCAAAATAGAATGGCTTTGGACATTATTTTGGCCAGTCAGGGTGGTACTTGTGCTTTGATAGGCGGTGAATGTTGCAGTTATATTTCGGATTCTGGTAACGCTCTGTATGATTTCCATGAATCTAACAAGAAGGGTATAGAGGATTTACGTAAAGAACACGGTTGGAATACATTGGATTTCTTTGATTCTGCTTTTTCAGGTATTGGTAATATGATCAGGTCCGTCGCTATTATTCTTGTTGTCATTATCATCTGTATTATGTTACTTGGTATTTTAATCAAATGTTTTGGAAAGTGTATTTCTGATGTTCCGGTTAATGCTTTGATGATGGCCGACATAGCTGATGAGCAAAAGCTGGATTCTGCTTTGCTTTCTGATTTTGTTTCCTCTTTTGATGATTTATTTATTAAGTGATGTTTTGTGATTGTTTGCTTCGGTTCCTGTTTGTTTCTTTCTATATCATGTGATTGATGTCGGTTGTGAAGTGATGTAATGGTTACGCGACAATGGAAGCTCCTGATTATGGAAGTGTTATCAATCTGAGACAGCGGTAAAGGCTGTTCTCCAACTGGGGCCATGTGCTAGCAACCTCTGACCCTGCCGCTTCGAGGACGAGGGAAACATCGGTCGTTGGAAATTTCTGTATCTCAGTTTTTGTATTATGCATGATGAACTGAGTGTGGTTTAATGTTGATGTGTTGATGTTGTTGATGTAGTTGATGGGTTGATGTAGTTTTTCTGTCTGTCGTTTAGTTTCGGAACACACTCTGCGTGTTCCGAGGGGGGCTGTGTAGTGTATTTTCATGCTCTGTAACTATAGCGGTGGGCCTCTAAATACACACAATGGCCTTTTGACATGCATGTGCAGAGGATGTAATATCATCATGGGAAGATATAATTGCATTAGGGCCCGAGCCAACAAGACGCCCATAACATAAATTGCATTAGAATTGTATTAGACCATAGGGTGAATTGCATTATAATAAGACAATAACATCCTATTTACAGGCCAGAAAATGACCTCACCTACTATGATCTCACTGGTAAAACTTTGTATCTAACCAAATTAAAATGACGTGGACTCTGTTTTGATTGGCTCAGCGACAGTGACAAGGGGGGGGTATAAAATCCTGTGCACAGAGGGACTCTTTCTCTTTTTGTTCATATCCCTCTTTTCCTTCATCGGACCACCAGCTCCATTGAGGGGCCATGCTGTGTAACCTGCTTTTTTGAATAAACACTCTTAAATTTGCTCAAGAACTCTTCTTCATGTTTAGCAGTAACAGATACCAAATATATACGAAATTGACAAAAAAACATAGCTTTAACACTAGAACAGCCGTGCCTTTTATACCTACTATAAAAGCCAAATGACCATAGTCTTTACAATGGTAAGCTGCTATTTACACTCAACAACCACTAGTTGGCCGCCTTGTAAATTAGCCTGCCTCCTGCAAAATAGCTTTATACTAGCTTTTACATTTACATTTACATTTTTGGCATTTAGCAGACGGCTTATTCCAAAGCGACTTACAATCAATACATTTGAATACTAAGCATGTGAATCAGCAGTCCACCATTCGTTGCAGGAAGAGTACTCTAGCTCGGGCCCGGGGCCACAGAAAACCCTTCTCCCTATTATCGCCTTCTACTAAAACATTTATTTATTTATTTATTTTTTCATCATCCTGATGTGCTTTTGAAAATGTAAGGATACTGGGTGGTAGAACGCACATATCTAGGAAAAGTCTTGGAGGGTCCTGAAATGTGATCGGGTGCAATATAGTGCGATATATATCATTTGTTTTACTCACAGGGTCAAATGGCTGTTCTAGTGTTAACTGTCGTTTCTTTTTCCAGTAACTAGCGTACACTTCTTCTGTAGCCAGTTATATATGTGACAGCAGCTGATCAATTGAATGGGAATATGTGTCCAAACTTTTGACTGGTACTGTAAGAATATTAACACATGTGACATTAGAATTATAAGGTTCTATCTCCATTTTTGGTCAAAATTGAGTTTTTTTACATAATCTGATCCATTAGGTGTTTATTAATGCCTGTGTGGTGTTATTTTTTTAAATGTTGACATTTTTGAGTTAGTAATTAATCAATTAAAAGTTCCATCTCACAAAACATAATGGAATGTAAAAACGTTGACGCTCAATATCTCTGAACTGCCCTAAACGGAGATAGAACCTTATCATTCTAAGCTCACGATATGCCATTTAGCTGACAGTTTGTCCAAAGCGACTTCCATTGCAGTGAGTGCATACATGTGTCAGTGTATACAGTCCCAGCGGTGTCTCAGACTACTGGCCTGACTCTTTCCATAGACTTCTATACGGAACACGATACTGGGCTCCTCTGTCAGTGGCCAATTACTTCTGCCCCTCTAACACAACCAACGCAGGGGAGCGCTTCATCCCCAATCATTTGATAAGGATGGAGAGAAGAAATTGCCATATACTATTTCTTGGTGTGTCTGCCCCAAGAAAATGCTATTCGCAGGGCTCCAACAGGGAGACCTGAAGCTCTTCTCTAAGAGCTGTCATCTACCTCCTCCTCCTACACTCATACCAGGCCTACAGATGACTGTACGGCCCATAGATACCTGCCATACACCAATAAATGTCTCCCTCGTATTTCATGGCTGTGTAACGTCAGGATTAATAGAGTCCCCCTGGCGTAATAGATCACTTTATTACTGCCACTTCCCCACGGGGATGATCAAGGTCAGATCTGCATGTTCTATGGCCGTCCAACCTGTCAGAGCTGCCATATCTCTGTTCCTCTGTAAAATGGTGAGGGAGTGTGTGTGTGTGTGTGTGTGTGTGTGTGTGTGTGTGTGTGTGACATGGAGTGTGTGACGGAGTGTGTGTGTGTGTGTGTGTGTGTGTGTGATATGGAGTGAAAAAGTGTGTGCGTGTGTGTATGTGTGTGAGGGGGGGGGGGGGGGGGTTGGGGGGTGCTCACACTGGTAACCAGTCTTGTAAAAGGGGTACAGTGACAGGGAGATGGTGAAAAAAAAACGTCTTAGCGCAAACGCGCTGTCGGGAGCGCTAAGGGGCGTGTCTGAAAGATTTGTGTTATCTTTCAGGGCCGGATTTTTCAGCACACATGACTTGACCTGCTCATTGTCGTGAACACGCCTCTTCAACTGTTACTCCACCCACCTGAGAGCAGGTGAGACAGGTGAGCCCCAGAGCTGTGGTCATCTCACCTGTTACCACGGATACAAACTACCAATACGTACGCGTTTGGACTTGGGTCCATCTGAGAATAGAAGCAGAGGAAAAGTGTCTGAGAATAGAGGCAGAGGAAAGAGGGAAAGAGAAAGTAAGCGAACAGGAGAGAGAGAGAGAGTGCATGATGAATAGGGTGAATGTAGTGAGGGAGGGAGAAAATATGTGGAAGAGAGAAAGAGAGAAAGAGACTGGTTCTCTCAAGGACAAACACAGAGCAGACTAATAGGAAGAGTTAATAGCCATGAATTCCTCTCCCTGTTTAATTTCATGATGATTTTCAGTTTTTAAACATGAGGGTGGTGGGGGGGGGGGGGATAACGGTGGATTTAAATGGAATACATTTCCATTTGGAAACAGGGAAAAAAGCAATAACCCGGCAAAATAACCATTTTCAATTAAGTGGAGGGTTTTGAAGTATCCCTAGAACTGTGCCTCCCAGGAGAATTATTTCTTGTTCCAGCATGACAATGAATTGACACTTGAGACTTTACCCAGCGATATCAAATTACCTTTAATTGCTTTGTCTTTCATGTGTACAGGAATTGTAAAACGTCAAATTACAGATGTCAGTGAATTTCCTTGGTTTTCACTCTGACGAGACTCAATTTCCTCTCAATTTACGGTTATTTCCATGGTATATATCTCTGTTCTTTTTACGGAATGCATCTTTGTTCTTTTCATGATGTGTCTCAGCCGTTTGGTTTCTGCTGTCATAACAGTGTTACTTTTGTCTTGTCTTTTTTTAAGAGGATGTTTTCATCCGCGTTTAAAAAAAAAACTCGCATTGCTGTCCGCACCACAAAAATATCTCTGTCCATACGAAAAGCCAAAACTGAACACGATCTGTCAAATACCGTAAGAGAACGTTATGGGCATTACATTTACATTTACATTTTTGGCATTTAGCAGACGCCTTATTCCAAAGCGACTTACAATCAATACATTTGAATACTAAGCATGTGAATCAGCAGTCCACTATTCGTTGCATTACTGGAGAAACTGAGAAACAGTACAAGGGGGGCAATAGAAGTTCTTAGGGACACAGTAGAAGGGAAAGCGGGTGTCTTTAGGAGACGTAGTGGTGAGGGTCAGAAGATGTCTCAGGAGGAGCAGTTAAGATGTAACCTGAAGAGATGGGTCTTCAGTCTACGACGGAAGATGGGTAGTGACTCTGCCGTTCTGACAGCCGTGGGGAGCTCATTCCACCAGCGGGGAGCCAGTGTTGTGAAGAGACGTGATCGGGCAGACCGACTGCTTTTGATTGATTGATTGAAAACTTTATTAGAAGATTTGCAGAAGTAGGTACATGAAAGTACATATTACATACAAGGTCAACTAACAGGATAAAAACCCAAGAAAGCCACTGGCTTATTTCAATTGGGGTCCTTGATACTCAATTAATCGTTACATGTAAGACAGACAAAAAACTAGTACTATCTACAAGATAATACAGACAAATAACTAGTACTATCTACAAGATAAACATACATCCAACATGGGAAGAACAATACAACAAAACAGGGAGGGGGGGGGGGGGGCGACATAATAACATTGCGTTTGCTCAGAGTGTAGACCAGGTAGGGGGGTGAGGATTGGGGGATGGGGTGCTGTGTAGAGGAGGTGGGGCCAGTCGGCCAGCCGAGGTGGAGGAACGGAGTGAGCGGGCAGGGGTTTGGGGGGTTACCATTTCCTTCAGGTAGGCATGCGCAGTCAGTTGTAATCAAACGACTCAAAACGTAAACAGACCAAACTCTTTGAAACAGACAGAAAAGAAAAGTACAAAACAGACAGAAAAGCAAGTTATGGCGACCAAGAAGAAAGCAAAAACGGATTATTTTGTGTGGACCGACGATGAAGTTGAGCCATTGTTGCTGTTGACAACCGTTTTGCTTCAATGTGCGATGTGCTTCAATGTGTGAACGGCTTGACGCTTGATGCTTGACGTCATTGCATCAACACCAGCTTCGTTTAACATAACCACACTGATCCACTCAATCAGATATTTCTTTATTTCACTTTTTTATCCGTTTAGAGAAATCTCCGTTTATGTGAGTGAAAACGCTGTGTGCGTAGGCCTATGGTTGTGAGGCCTAATTGTAAAAAAAAAAAAAAAAAAGAAGTGTTTAGAAAAATATCCATATACATGTAGTCCAGGCCTTAAATGTGTTTCAAAACATTTAATATCTTCTGAGAGATAGGATCCTTGCCAGCCGTAGCCCATATGCGACAGCAGCTGGTGAAACCGGCTGTTGAAAGTCACCAACCAAACAAAATGCTCAGACGTTTATTCAGAAACATTTAAATACATTTCAACAATGTTGAAAATCAATGACACTAACTAACTAACTAACTGACTAACTAGGTATTAGTCGGGGTTACTCACCAGCTGCCGTCACATATACATAAACTACTTTGTAAATCACGGTACTTATCTCTACCCACGTGATGTTGTACAAGAACTGAATGTTGAAACTATAAGATGAACCAACCACACAGAGAGGTGGGCTTTTGTACTTTGGAACCCGAAGTTGACTGTACAGAAACCCCTCTTGCAAGATTTAAATAAACACTCTGAAAAACAGTTAAGGTAAGGTTAAGGTTAAGGTTAGTGTTATGGTTATGGTTATGGTTATGGTTAAGGTTAAGGTTAGTGTTAGGGTTAAGGTAGGATAGTGATAGAGTTTGGGTTAGGACATTAGGTAATGGATTATTGTTTAGAGTAAGGTCGTCCCAAGTATCCCTTTTAGCATCTACCAAACCAAAAACTCATTGAGGATTTGCAGCATTTGTTTCCCTGGCTGCTATTTTGAAATTGTGACACGCAAGAACATAAGAACACGATTTAAACCTCTCCTACAAAGGCGTTCTCACCCTCCGACCTCTTCAGGAGAAACGGAGAGAGAAGAGGAGGGGAAAGAGAAGAGGAAGGGAAGGGAAAGAGAGGAGGAAGGGAGAGAGAGGAGGAAGGGGAAGAGAGGAGGAAGGGAGAGAGAGGAGGAAGGGAGAGAGAGGAGGAAGGGGAAGAGAGGAGGAAGCGAGAGAGAGGAGGAAGGGGAAGAGAGGAGGAAGGGAGAGAGAGGAGGAAGGGGAAGAGAGGAGGAAGGGAGAGAGAGGAGGAAGGGAGAGAGAGGAGGAAGGGAGAGAGAGGAGGAAGGGGAAGAGAGGAGGAAGGGAGAGAGAGGAGGAAGGGAGAGAGAGGAGGAAGGGAGAGAGAGGAGGAAGGGGAAGAGAGGAGGAAGGGAGAGAGAGGAGGAAGGGAGAGAGAGGAGGAAGGGGAAGAGAGGAGGAAGGAAGAGAGAGGAGGAAGGGGAAGAGTGGAGGAAGGGAGAGAGAGGAGGAAGGGAGAGAGAGGAGGAAGGGAGAGAGAGGAGGAAGGGAGAGAGAGGAGGAAGGGGAAGAGAGGAGGAAGGGGAAGAGAGGAGGAAAAAGAGAGAGGAGGAAGGGGAAGAGAGGAGGAAGGGAGAGAGAGGAGGAAGGGAGAGAGAGGAGGAAGGGAGAGAGAGAGAGGAGGAAGGGAGAGAGAGGAGGAAGGGAGAGAGGAGGAAGGGGAAGAGAGGAGGAAGGGAGAGAGAGGAGGAAGGGAGAGAGAGGAGGAAGGGAGAGAGAGGAGGAAGGGAGAGAGAGGAGGAAGGGAGAGAGAGGAGGAAGGGGAAGAGAGGAGGAAGGGAGAGAGAGGAGGAAGGGGAAGAGAGGAGGAAGGGAGAGAGAGGAGGAAGGGAGAGAGGGGAGGAAGGGAGAGAGAGGAGGAAGGGAGAGAGAGGAGGAAGGGGAAGAGAGGAGGAAGGGAGAGAGAGGAGGAAGGGAGAGAGAGGAGGAAGGGAGAGAGAGGAGGAAGGGAGAGAGAGGAGGAAGGGGAAGAGAGGAGGAAGGGAGAGAGAGGAGGAAGGGAGAGAGAGGAGGAAGGGGAAGAGAGGAGGAAGGGAGAGAGAGGAGGAAGGGAGAGAGAGGAGGAAGGGGAAGAGAGGAGGACGGGAGAGAGAGGAGGAAGGGAGAGAGAGGAGGAAGGGAGAGAGAGGAGGAAGGGAGAGAGATGAGGAAGGGAGAGAGAGGAGGAAGGGAGAGAGAGGAGGAAGGGAGAGAGAGGAGGAAGGGGAAGAGAGGAGGAAGGGAGAGAGAGGAGGAAGGGGAAGAGAGGAGGAAGGGAGAGAGAGGAGGAAGGGAGAGAGAGGAGGAAGGGGAAGAGAGGAGGAAGGGAGAGAGAGGAGGAAGGGAGAGAGAGGAGGAAGGGAGAGAGGGGAGGAAGGGAGAGAGAGGAGGAAGGGAGAGAGAGGAGGAAGGGGAAGAGAGGAGGAAGGGAGAGAGAGGAGGAAGGGAGAGAGAGGAGGAAGGGAGAGAGAGGAGGAAGGGAGAGAGAGGAGGAAGGGAGAGAGAAGAGGAAGGGGAAGAGAGGAGGAAGGGAGAGAGAGGAGGAAGGGAGAGAGAGGAGGAAGGGAGAGAGAGGAGGAAGGGAGAGAGAGGAGGAAGGGGAAGATAGGAGGAAGAGGAAGAGAGGAAGAAGGGAGAGAGAGGAGGAAGGGGAAGAGAGGAGGAAGGGAGAGAGAGGAGGAAGGGGAAGAGAGGAGGAAGGGAGAGAGAGGAGGAAGGGAGAGAGAGGAGGAAGGGAGAGAGAGGAGGAAGGGAGAGAGAGGAGCAGCACGTTCTCTGGTAGTGATTTACGGGCGGCTGCACCCAGGCTAACCACAAATAGAACATGAGGATGAAAAGTGGATCTGGCCCACGCCTACTCCACTACCCGCCTCTCTCTCTCTCTCCCTGTTTCTCTCTCACTCCCTCTCCATCATCTCTCTCTCTCCCTCTTTCTCTCTCTCTCTCTCTCTCACTCTTTCTCTCTCACCCCCTCTCCATCATCTCTCTCTCTCCCTCTTTTTCTCTCACTCCCTCTCCATCTATCCCTCTCCATCATCTCTCTCTCTCCCTCTTTTTCTCTCTCTCTTTCACTCTCACTCCCTCTCCATCATCTCTCTCTCTCCCTCTTTCTCTCTCTCTCCCTCTCTCTCTCTCACTCTTTCTCTCTCACCCCCTCTCAATCATCTCTCTCTCCCTCTTTCTCTCTCTCTTTCCCTCTCACTCCCTCTCCATCCATCCATCCCTCTCCTCTATCCCTCCCTCTCTCTCCCCCATCCCTCTCCTCTCTCTATCCCTCCCTCTCTCTCCCCCATCCCTCTCCCCTCTCTATCCCTCCCTCTCTCTCCCCCATCCCTCTCTCTCTCTATCCCTCCCTCTCCTCTCTCTCTCCCTCCCTCTCTATCCCTGCTGCCATGCCCAGGCTGAGTGGAGGAGGCAGAGCGTAGGGGGACGTGCATCACTGCCAGCCTCCAGAACAGGTGGTACTCAGGGTCACCTTCCCTATGGACAAGGTGGGCAGAGAGGGAACGGTGTGTGTGTGTGTGTGTGTGTGTGTGTGTTTGTGTGTGCGACCGTGACTGAATGACATTCAATGACTTACAATGGCAGGAGTTGGCAAATTTCTGATTCCTGATTTACCACACCAAGTAATAGATGACAAGAATAGACAAGAATATTTAGTCTAGAAGCTTTTCACCATCAGATATTAGCGAGTTGTTTGTCCGAGTTTTCTGCCTGTCGTGACATTTGCTGTGATATGATTGGACCATTTCTATTTTGGGGCGTGGCTTAGAGATAGGCCCATTATAAATTCAGCAGAATTGAACTCTTAGTGCAGTTTCATCTTTCTGTATTGGAGGTATACATTACCTGAATCCACTCAAGGTAAGGCATGGTTAATATACAGTTGGATATTGAACTGATTCTTTTCCGTGTGTGCCTTTAGCTGTTACAGTATATGAAAAGCACTACTCAAGCGCATTGCTGAATTATAAATAAAGTTGAAAATAACCACTTTTTAACTTAATGGAGATTTTTTATAGGTATCAAACATGTTTGGACGCATGTCAGAGACACTTTATGTTTCGTTTTTTTCTGCTTTGATACTTTTACGCTACAATCCACCGACAGTATGTATCTTCGCATCAATACCTCAAAACACAAAAAGCACTTCCAGCACTAAGCTGAAAATGTAACCACGTCATGACCACCAATGTAAATGTACCGTATTAGATTCTAGAATCCTCCTTCTCTTCCTTGTTGCCTTGTTCCTTCTTCAACTTCAACAGGATGGGCTCTTCCCACGGCTCCACAGGCAGCAGGTGTAACGAGTTTGTACAGAAGAGTTGTGGAGCTGGCCGGGAATGCCACTGTCACAGACAGACTACGCACGACAGAGACACTTGTGGTTGTGTCGGCTGCTATGAAGAGTACGGAGGCTGCTTAGAGGGTTGCGTCGAAGTATGTGACTGGTTGGCTTCGATAGCTTCGCTGTTTGGATAAATGTATGTATGCTGTATGTGTTATTTTAGCTCTATAACAAAATAACGTTGAATTCAAGCTAAGAATCATAGTGATTGTAAACTCTCAATGCATCCTTCACTTTCATCAGGTGTCCAACTGCAAATGGCCATTCATTCCCTGTTCCTGTCCAATCAGAGGGCTGCCCATCAGAAGGTTGTTTAAATGTTCCACATTCCAATGAGATTCCTCATTGTCAGTCGACCAGTTTTGGTGTTTGTTCTGTCGACTCTTTAACACAAGGTTCTTTGTGTTCAATCAGACATGACCTTGCACTTACGAACACTTTCACTAGAGCTTTTTGTTATTGTTAAACTTGTCCTGTCTTGTTCATTTGCTTTATATTGAATGCCATGCCTTATGAGTTCAGTTGGTTTTGACACACACATGAAACAAATGAGTAGGCTAGATACCCTTGGGTGTTCCTCTTGCATCACGTAGGATAACCTCTGTTATTTTCATTAGGCAAAAGGAACAAATGTCCCTAGTTATTAGGTTGTATATAGGCACTAGATTAGGGATGCATTTCATTTTTGATTTCTCTGAGTTGACACCGCTCATAGTCTACCTGTTGTCCTGTGGCACCAGACATAGTCTACCTGTTGTCCTGTGACACGGCTCATAGTCTACCTGTTGTCCTGTGACACGGCTCATAGTCTACCTGTTGTCCTGTGACACCAGACATAGTCTACCTGTTGTCCTGTGACACGGCTCATAGTCTACCTGTTGTCCTGTGACACGGCTCATAGTCTACCTGTTGTCCTGTGACACGGCTCATAGTCTACCTGTTGTCCTGTGACACCAGACATAGTCTACCTGTTGTCCTGTGACACGGCTCATAGTCTACCTGTTGTCCTGTGGCACGGCTCATAGTCTACCTGTTGTCCTGTCGCACCAGACATAGTCTACCTGTTGTCCTGTGGCTTGTGTATTGGAACCTGCACTTTAGTTCTATTTGTTTGTGATTTGTTATTAGTTCCCCACATTAAGCTAGGTGCATACACTTTTTAGTTTGGGCTCCCCTATACCCCCTAGACGTAGAGCAGCAAGATCTGGGAGTCGTAACACACTTACTTATTTGTTGTACGTCGCTTTGGATAAAGGCGTCTGCTAAATGCCAAAAAGAAAAGACTGAAATCCCCTGAGATCCCCCTAACAGATCCCCCTAACAGATCCCCCTAACAGATCCCCCTAATAGCCAGACTAAAAACCTGGGTAGGACTTTCAGCCACTGCCCTAAACCTAAAATGCATCCTTGATGTTGTGCATCTCACACAGTTTTACAAACACCAATAAGAGACTGTGTCAAAAGAATGACATCCACCAGGAAGGCAACTGGGTGACAGAAGACTGAAATCCCCTGAAGGCATCAAAAGGAGAAAGAAATGACCAAATATTTGCCTTTCCCTTTTCCTTTGCCTCATGAGAGAATGGCCATTATGTTTTGTGCTTCGGACAATGAAGATAAAAAAAGGCAAGTGATCGATTGCTAAAGTGATTTTATGCTGAATACTTGGAAAACGTATAATTAAGAATGTGTAATCAATATATACAACATACTGTATAATCATGCCATAAACAGTGAATTTAATCACTCACCCTGTTGGTATGATAATTAAAGTACAGGCTGCACACACACACACACACACGCACTCACACACACACACACACACACACACACACACACACACACACACACACACACACACACACACACACACACACACACACACCAAGGCCAAGGTAGCTATGGGCAGGGGTGGGCTCAGCCCACCAAAACATGCATTTTGTCCACCCGATCAAAAGTTAAGATATTTTATATTTTTCTGAATTGTTGATATTCCGGGGGTGTGCTTGAATGTTTAATCTCATATTTGTATTTACTGTATGTCCATACTATGTCTATCAATTTAGTGTTGCCCATAGCCACCACCAGCCTCTGCCTTCCAAGAGGGGGAGAGGGATGGAGGGAGAAGGAGTGGAAAAGGCAGACCCACACACACACACTACATTTGACATGTTACGCTTTGGACAATGGAGATAAAAAAAGGCAAGTGATTGATTGCTGAATTGATTTAATGCTGAATACTTGGAAATGTTGTAATCAATTTGTATTGATAACATATAATCATGTCATAAACAGTGCATTTAAGAGTCCTGTAGTCAATAGTACATCCTATAGTGTTGTAGGTTGTTATGACTCTATGTAGAAGTAGGAAGTAGAGATCAGAAGAAGCCTGTCTGTGTCTGTGTCTGGAGTAGCAGGAAACACCTTGTGAAGTCAACAGCATGAGTAGACATCCCCCTGGGCAGAAGGACACCCCCCCCTCTGGACAGATGAATCCAGACTGAGCTGATAGGGAGACTAGGCAAAACAGGCCAGCTTATCTACCCTCTCTCCAACCACCTTTTTTGTACTTGTCAAAGAAGAACTTTGAACTAATTTGATTTATTATTCTGATCAAGGCAAGCTGTATCGCTTTTTACCCTTTTTTACTGAAACTTCTAATGAGTTGCTGAAACCTGCAATTAAAGTGACAACGACCTTGACAATCGCTTCTCGTCCCTGGAGGAGAATTGTGACTAAGTGGAGCAAGAAACTTACTTCTTGGAGAATGTGAAAAGTTAGGATGGATTCATTTCAGGGATTACGGCAGTTTAAGATAAAGATACTTTCCTGCTTCTTTAAACAATCTGGCAATGACAGCGAAATTAATAAGGAGATATTTTTGGTGTTTCACTCTGGGCTGTTGTTGTGAAATCTGGGCAACTTTTGCTTTGATACAAAGTCAGACAGAAGTACAGTTCATAGTACAGCCTTAGTACTGTGTGTGTGTGTGTGTGTGTGTGTGTGTGTGTGTGTGTGTGTGTGTGTGTGTGTGTGTGTGTGTGTGTGTGTGTGTGTGTGTGTGATAGGACCTGTCTTATAAATTATGTAGTATTTTGATCTGATGTGATTGGTGGAGAGATATCATCAGTTCTTTGACTTCCTCTCATATTTAGCTCCTTGATGTGACACACACATGCACACACACACACACACACACACACACACACACACACACACACACACACACACACACACACACACACACACACATGCACACTCACACACACACACACACACACATATTTTTTTTATTTATTATATTGTTGTTTGTATTTTTATGTCCTATGCACCAACCACACCAAGTCAATTTCCTGTATAATATACATTATGTGAATATACTTGGCAATAAAAGCAATTCTGATTCTGATTCTGTTTCTGATTCTGTGGATAATGGAATAGAAGCCTCAATTTCTCTCTCTTCCTTTTCTTTTCCCTCTTTTTCTCCCTTTTTCCTCCCTTTGCTCCTTCCCCCTTCTTCCCCCTCTTCATAATTTCTCCCCCCTCTGAACACTATCGTTCCCCTGGCCCAGCATAGAGGAAGCTGGTGTTAGAGTGGGATTCACACCCCTAGGATGAGAGAAGCAGTGCTTGTGTTTACGTAGGTCATGTTCTCATATGAAAGTCCCAATCATGACCCGGAGCAAGTGGATGAGACTGCAACATTGTTGCATAAATAATGTATATATGCGTTCTCACAGCCCTTTATGTAAACAAAGTAACATACACAATCGAAGCAACAGACGTGGTAGTTGATTGGTCATAACAATTTAAAATTGCCCGTTCGTCCCGCTCTTATCCAAATCAACACGCATGCGCTGTTGTTTTCCTATGGACAGCCTCGATGCGTCGTTTCTAACCGGAGCGAAACCACCCTTTTCAAGCGGAGCATCTGTCGGCTGTTTGCTCCGGGAGCGACTTCGAATGCGCGTTCTCACAGCTCCAAACGACGCAGAGCAAAGCGAACTTTATCCTAATCTCCGATTCCAAGTGAAGCAAATGTTCTAGTGAGAACACACCCTTAACGTGTGTATCAAGGGACACAGGTAGAGGTAGAAATCGGAGGACGGGTTCATTGTAATGCATGGAATGGAATGAGGATTGGTTTCACCGTTGCTCATTCCACTCCATGAAGGGAAAGATCACTTAAAAAAAATAGTTGTTTTAACCCTTGTGTGATGTTCACTTTTTGGACCCTTTCGTAATGTTCGGGTCCAGTTGACCCAGGACATCATTGGGGTTTTAAAAGCACTTGTCTTGACACGGTGCTCCTAGTCCCAAGGGTGACCCATACAAGGGGGTATACTCAGGGCGCAAGAAAGCCCCAAAATAGCCCATAATATTAAAGAGCGCCTCCTGTGGGCACAAACAGGTACTGTACCCAATAATGCACAATAGGTACTGTGTACACATTCAAAAGTGCATATATTTTGTTCTAGTGGATCTAGGGGGCTGCCCTTTGGAGAGGCTGGAGCAGAGGATGCTTAGTAACAACCCACAAAGTGTCAGACCCCTGGGAATAGGTGGGGCCGAACGACAGCATGATGAGTAGAAGCGTTTTTACGCACATGATGCCCCTAACTTTGAAAATGCAAAATCCACTATAATAAAGACCTGGGTGTCATAAATCATACTTATCTAGGAAAAATGTTAATGAAACAATGTTTTCATTGCTGTTTATTATTTTGAATTTATATTCTCAATTGAATTTCACATTTATCTAATTATAATCAAAGCTGTAAAGAAAATACAGGTGATGAACAAGAATAGAAATGAAAGAACCAAACTAAGATTGTTTTTGCCAATAGCTATGAAATACATCTCTCAAAAATGTCTGCAAATTCTGAATCACAAAACACGAACGGAATGTACACTGTTTTCACTGTCACTGTCGAAATACAGTATTATGTCTGAAAAATCCCAAATAATTCTGAAATACCACTGGCTACAATTGTGTGTGCATGGGTATGCCTGTCTAAACAACACATGAAGCACAGAATGTGACAGTGTGTGTACCTCAAATGTACTTTTTGCAGTTGCTGCATACGTTCTGTACAGTGCAAGAAAATTAAAAAATGTTTACAATGTTGCACTTCAAAGGGTAAAAAGTGCGAGAGCAGACGGCTTCTTTGCACGGGAAAGCTAGAGCAGATCGAGGTGTGTGAGTGAGTGAGTGAGTGTCAGTGTGAGTGTGTGTATGTTTCTGTGTGTCTCTGTGCATCCGGGCCTAAATGACCCGAAGATCTTATGAAGGACATAAATGTGTTGGGGTATTGCAGGATGTGTAAAACATTTTTTTTTTCACTT
>NC_137681.1:23926875-23931875 GCF_963989245.1 Nansenia antarctica | reverse complement strand
AGATTCACACATCAAATATTTTTTTTCTACCTTGTGACCCCAGGGGGGCTCCGTAGGAAGGCCAAACTACTGGCCTAAGTATTTGAATTCTGTTTGATTCTTTTTTCACTACTCAGAGTGTATTGCGCACTACCTACGTTTTGTTTTGTATTGCCCACTAATCCTCTATACCTGCTAATATTACAATGTGTATTCTCCCCATTCCTGCTACTTCATCCCTCAGGAGGACTCATAGACCCAGAATAAATGAATAAAGAGGTGTGGTGGGAGGCATATAAAAACAAACTGCATCCTGAACATGTTTTTCAGATCCTTCTGTTGTCCCTACGCCTTTGCAAATGCTGTAGACTGATCTCTCTATACTCCTTTTAATAAAGGCTTCAAGCTATTTGATCAATCTATTTGATCAATCTTGTGTGCTTCGATATTCAATATTCAATATCAACTGAGAAGAAACCCGAAATATCCTCAACAGTAATCATTTCACTTGATGATTAAGCTGCTGTATGTGTTGGTTTAAGTACATTAAGTGGTTTATTGGGGTGCTGGTTCATGGGCTTTAATGGGTCAAATAGAAAAGAAGCTCAAACACACTTTTGAGGGTTAGTGAGAATTCCAAGGAAAGTCATGAAGCAAAAGTCGCTGGTCTCGGTCTTTAAAATGAAACTGAATGGCAGAAGATTGCATTGTGCTCAATTTCTCTATCCTGGGATTGAGAAGTGAGTCACACACTTGTGGGGTTCAGTCCAACCTCACACTCGTCCTTCCACCCGAGAGGACTCACATTTGTTTACCAGAACAGGCGTGTTCACAATGGTCAAGGTCGATTGATAAATTCTTCATGCTCTGTTATTCCATGGGAACAAAAAAAAGTGTCCTTGATGAGCAAGAACCCTCTTCTTTATTTAATGTCTCTCTATTGCCATGGCGATAGTGGAAGTGAATGAATGCGAACTTTACTGGATTCACTGGTTTGTCGTAAGGTGTCGCTGTGCTATTTCCTTTTCTGTCCATTTACTAGGTTTTCCTGTTGTTGTTCAAAGTTTTCAAAACTTTACAGTGTGTGTGTGTGTGTGTGTGTGTGTGTGCGTGCTTGTATTTGATCAGAGAACTACAGATGTGTGTGTGTGTGTGTGTGTGTGTGTGTGTGTGTCCGAGACACTATTCAGCCTCAGCTTGGCTCCAGCGCAGCACAGGAGCGCCGCTCTAAACAAGTGAGCAGGAATAAACTGGCTTCCCTGTGGCAGAGCAGACGATCAAAAGCCATCCAGATCATTTTGAATAACAGTGAGTACCCCGAACCACCCCCCTGTCCTAGTGACATCACAATGGTGAAAACCCACTATGAAAATAAATGTCAAAGCCAGACATCAATTAGCGACCCACTCCCGTTACCACCCTGGAGTAGCCTACAATTAGTCCAACCTAGTGACTTTCCAGACACCTCCTACTTTACACAGGCTGAAGTAGAGACCGTCGTACACAGCCTACCTAACAACAAGGCTTGTGGTACGGATGGGGTCACATATGAAAGCCTTAAGACTCCACAGACATGTGAAACGTTAACAACTATTTTTAATGTGTGCCTGGAAAATAAAAGAGTGCCTGAGTCCTGGAAAGGAGCAATGATTCATCGCATCCCAAAAAAGGACAATATACCTGATGACCCATCAACATGGAGAGATATTTCTCTCCTACCCACCATCTACAAAGTGTTCATGAAATGTATCCTGTCTCGTGTGCTCCCCTGGCTAGTGGACAATAACATTCTGTCACCAAAGCAGAAAGCATACATCAACAGACAGGGAATGAATGAACATGTATTTTGTCTGAAAACTGGGATTGATGACTTCAAACATGAATCTTGCAAACTCTACTCTGTCTTTCTTGACTTCAGGGATGCTTTTGGAACTCTGACCCATAATGTCATGATCAAAGCCCTAGAGGAAATCCAACTACCTCAGGTGTATATTGACATTATTAAGGATGTTTACAGCTCTTCCTTCATACAGGTCATCTGTGGAAAACACCTCACAGACCCCATTCCCCTCCAGGTAGGCATTAAAACAGGCTGTCCGTGGAGTGCCATCAATTTTGTTCTTGCCATCAACGGGTGGATTACGTGTCTGTGTGCCTGTGCCCCACCCAATGTGCTTTCCCCCAACCCTGTACAAGGCTACGCCGACGATGTGCAGCTGGCGTCTCGTGAAGAGAGTGTCATCAAGAACATGCTCTCCAGAACAGACACATTTCTAGACTGGTCCGGTCTGGAGATTAAACAATGTAAATGTGCTCTCCTGTACCAGAGGCGAAGTGGGGGAAACAGATGGTACAAATCCAAAACGGACAGAAACCCTGAGTTCACCATCCTCCCTGTTGTTAAGGTGGAAGGCAGCCGACAGTCTTTGCCTCGCTAAGCTTCAATCTCCATTTCCGGAAGTATGCCACTAGTGCAGGGGTAGGCAACCTTTTTTATATGAAGTGCCATTTTCTTTTTCTCTTGTTAGTCAGTGTGCCAACCACAATATCAACATTAATTATGACTCGACATCAAACCAAACAGACCAACAGATCTGCAATTTTATTCCACAACATGAACAACAATTTTCAGCAAAGAGCTATGTATGCAAAGCCATGTATGCTAAATAAACAGGCCTAACAGTCAACTAACTGAAACTTGAACAAAATTACCAACATAACATCTAAGACAACTAAAACGTTGTGATGGTTATCATTTTAATAAGTAGCCCTAACTGGATGGTGATTATACAAGGGTCTTACTTGTATGAATTATAATTTATATTTATATAATTATTTGGTTGTTACTTACATTTTATTCTTTTATTCCAACCACAACAAACATTTTTTATTTATTTTTTGCAAAGAGCTATGTATGCAAAGCCATGTAAACAGTCCTAACAATCAATGTGATCCCTGGCCCTGTTTTCCTTTGCTCAACTCCATTATCTGGGGGTGGTACTTGGTCACTTTAAGTAACAGACAAACCGGTCCAAAACTTTCCCGCAGCTTAGCCACCTAACCGCACACTGGGTTCAACGTCATAAAGGGACCAGGTAATTTGATTGGACAAGAGGCATTCCATGAGTGCTGATCAGATTTCCAGGGCGAATTTACGAACACAGCTAGCGAACAGAACACGAAAAAACCGTCAGATCAGATATATAAACAGGTTATTTTGATAAACTGGACACATTTTGGGAATATATATGGTTACTTTCTCACCTGAAAACATATTAAAACTTCATAAAATGACATGTTATCACTTGTATTGCCAAAATTACAGCTTTTAGCCAATGGAGGTTAAAATGGACGATTTAAATTGCCCGCTGCTAGCCGGTGCGAAATGCATTCTGGGAAAAGGGCGGTGGCTGTGCTTTTTTCCCATGGGTTGTATGTAAAAAGACGGCGAAAAGGCGCTGAAGATGGCGCTTTTTTCAAAAAAAAGAGGTCAAGTGTGAACACCCCATAACACTTGTATCGAATCGAATTCAGAATTTTACTTTGAAAATTGGCGCCAGAATACGACTCTCGTGGAGTGGATGAGAGACTAGGGCTGCATTCGTAAATTTGCCCTGAGAGCGCCGGAGCGTCCCCGAGACCGCCTCTAGTCCAATCAAATTACTTGGTCCCATTGTGAGGTTGAACCCAGTGTGCGCGAATTTACGAACGCGGCCAACATAAAAAAATAATAAAAACATTCTCCCATTCTCGCACTTATTGCTTGCGTGCCACTGTTTAAGCTGGCGCGTGCCACTGCTGGCACGCGTGCCATAGGTTGCCGACCCCTGCACTAGTGTCTGCATGTCCTGGCTCAGAATCCCCTCCACAGACTGCCAATTTCCAGCAGAGTACACCACTGCGAGGTCATCTGCGTAGGCGTACTTCCGCGAGAGTGTGTTGGGCAAGTCATAGGTGTAGATATTATAGAGGAGGGGGGCCAGGACCGATCACAGAGGGACGCCGTTCTTAAGGCGTCGGAGCCTGCTTAGCTGTCTGCAACCGGTGGTGAGGGTAAAGCTGCGGTTATGGATGAGCTCCATGATCATTCTGACCATGTGCCTGTCCGGCAGCAGGTGTAGCAGCTTGCAGGTGAGGCCGCGATGCCATACGGTATCGTAGGCAGCCGTCAGGTCTATAAAGACGGCCCCGGCCTTCTTTTTTGCCGAAAAGCAATCCTCAATGTCTTGAGTCATAAGGGTGACTTGATCTACGGTCGACCTCCCGCGTCGGAACCCGGCCTGCTCACGTGGGAGCAGCGGGTCGACAATTGGTTCGATGCGGGCGTAGATGAGACGCTCGAGGATTTTGAAGGGGATACATAACAGAGAGATGGGACGGTAACTCTTAGGGTCCCCTTCAGGCTTATTCGGTTTAGGGATCGCAACAACTAGGGCTCTTCGCCAGATTTTGGGTATCTTGGGTTGGCGCAAACAGGAAGTGAGGAATGCTCTCAGCCAGGACTTCAAGGCGGGTGCGGCATGGAGGATAAGCTCCGGGCAGATGGAATCAGGCCCCGGAGATGTAGTCACTGCTAGGTGTTGGGGCCCTCCAGAGGTCTGACACTTCTTTTGCCACAAGTCGAGATGACTCGCGGTCTTTGCCCTCGTATGACCCACTTTTCACAAATTGTGATGCGATTTTATTTGCAGAGATGGGGCAGTGATACGGTAAACATGCAGAGCAGCTATCTAGCTAACGCGACAGAGAACAGTCTAAAACCAGTGTGTGTGTTTGTTTGGTTTGGTTTGGTTTGGTTCAGTGCTTTTTTCTCCGCTAGATGAGTTGAGGTATACCAACATTATAAGCATATTATCTTCATCAACTATCTTCAGTGTATGACACATCATTTGCAAGTTTACAAACTGCACTTTCATAATCTGTAAAAAACTGAAAAAAGACCTTGCTGACTTGATCCACCTTTCACCAGCACCTGTCACAAATGTCTGTCTAATGTCATTAATCCTGTGTAATTGTTTAAT
>NC_137681.1:23899375-23924375 GCF_963989245.1 Nansenia antarctica | reverse complement strand
ACCTTTGGTAATTGCAATGAAGCAGTTAACCAAGCACTCAGGCCTCCTTTATGTCCCTTCCTCCTCTAGACACCTGAATGAGAGACGACACCACCCCCCAGCCATCGTCTTTACCGCACCCGTCCTCCCTCTGTCAGTCTGTGAAGCAGTGCACCATGGGAGGTAGCGACGGCTGGGAGGAAAAGCACTCAGACACCAAACAAACACAGCCAGAGAGACAGACGAAACTCTGAGTCAATGTCTGAGACTCTGAGTCTCACAGGCCAGACTCTGAGTCTCACAGGCCAGACTCTGACTCTCCCAGGCCAGACTCTGAGTCTCACAGGCCAGACTCTGAGTCTCACAGGCCAGACTCTGAGTCTCACAGGCCAGACTCTGAGTCTCACAGGCCAGACACGGAGTCTCACAGGCCAGACACGGAGTCTCACAGGCCAGACTCTGAGTCTCACAGGCCAGACTCTGAGTCTCACAGGCCAGACTCTGAGTCTCACAGGCCAGACTCTGAGTCTCACGGGTCAGACACTGTCTCACCCTTCTCCTCTCGCGTCTCCACACACTCCACATCGTGGGCCAGACTCTGAGTCATCGTGGGCCAGACTCTGAGTCATCGTGGGCCAGACTGAGTCATCGTGGGCCAGACTGAGTCATCGTGGGCCAGTCTCTGAGTCATCGTGGGCCAGACTCTGAGTCATCTTGGGCCAGACTGAGTCATCGTGGGCCAGACTGAGTCATCGTGGGCCAGTCTCTGAGTCATCGTGGGCCAGACTCTGAGTCATGGTGGGCCAGACTGAGTCATCATGGGCCAGACTGAGTCATCGTGGGCCAGACTCTGAGTCATCGTGGGCCAAACTGAGTCATCATGGACCAGACTCTGAGTCATCATGGGCCAGACTCTGAGTCATCATGGGTTTGACAAGGGTTTGCAATAAAATCGAATGCTGAAATTGCTTTGCATATCCGGAAGATGGAATCCATGCCCTGGTGTTCGTAATTGCCTGTCTATTCATAATACAATTAGCTGAGTGACAGCAAGTATGTCAATACGGTGTCTATTAGAAATACTAGAGCGTTATTACACAGAAAAAGAGGCAACTTTATGTAAAGTGTGACATTAAGTGCTTGCATATCCTGATGTAAATAATTGCTTCACTATTGATGGTATGATTGCCTTCTTGAAAGAGGAAAAAAGATCAACTATTTAATGGGCAAATGTAATGATTTTGTAAGAAATGGAATAGAAATGTCTAACCTTGAGAGACGGAAGTGGAAAAAAGCATTTAGGCTGTTTTCTTTCATTGAGTTTAATGAATTTCCACCCACCTACTGCAGCATGAGGTATTATATCTGAACAAAAGAGAAACAAGTGAAGGTAATCCAGGATCCATTATGAATAGACTCTTCTGAATTCCTTCAATATCGGCCACTTACGTAAGTTAGTGCTCATAGTGCCATGTTCAAATCATGTATTCATCTTATCACTTGATAAGACACGACTTTGCAACCTTACAGAATCCAACCTTGGACGACCATCTTTTCTCAAGCTTCCAACACACTTTCCAGTGCCACAGAGGGAGAAATAAAATGAATCAATGCATTTACTAATCTAGCCTAGAAAGAAGACATTCAAGTACGACATTCTTATCTAACCACCTGGTAACACTTTACGGTTATAAAGTGATATAATATTATTAAAGTGGTTCATTAGGGTGCCTGTTCATGATATTTAAGTGGTCGAATATAAAAGAGAAAGTTCCAAGTTGTAATTACATGTATTAACCTCATCTCGGCTAAAACGTTGACGTGGGTTAATGTACTTAGCTACACATTTATTTATTAATAATAATAATAATTTAAAAATAAAATAAAATATAGTGATATAAAGTGATATATAATAATAAGGATACATTCATATACATGTATTTGGTATGTTGTAATGTACATGTATATTGATGCAATGGTTAACGGTGTATAAACCATTTAGTAATCAGTTAACAAAGCATACCACATTCTGCTAACTGCACTATTAATAAAGACACACATGAACTATCGATAATACTTTTTGGTCACATAAATAAAGGGGTGAAATACTACTCAGATTTAACCTGATGATTAGCTACTGTATGTGTCGATCTAAAGTGGCTCATTAGGGTGCCTGTTCATGATATTTAAGTGGTCAAATATAAAAGAGAAAGTTCCTTGTAATTACATGTATTAACCTCATCTCGGCTAAAACGTTGATGTGGGTTAATGTACTTAAGCTACAAATTATTATTATTAACATAACATGACTGCTAGCAATGGGGTCACGCAGCGCAGTCTGAATAATGAAATGAACATGAAGCAGGTGCTAACATTTCTTATCAAACATTGTTACTCCACGCAGCCAAGAATCAGTTACCTGCCATAGACGGGGACCGCCATAGACAGGGACCACGGAGCAATGTACTGTATGTGGTACTAGACTCTTTATTAGTGCAGGGCGGCTGTGGCTCAGCAGGTAGAGCCGGTGTCTAATGAACGCAAAGTCGGCGGTTCTGCGGTTCGATCCCCATCTGGCCATGTGTCGAGGTGTCCTTGGGCAAGACACTGAACCCCAAATTGCTCCCAATGGGGTAGCTCTGGTAGCTTGCCCCTATTGGTGTGTGAATGTGTGTGTGAATGGTTGAATGAGAGGCCATTGTAAAACGCTTTGGAATAAGGCGCCATATGTGCAGTCCATTACATGCAAATGTATGGGACCATACATCATACAATGTACTACACTCACTGCAGTGCAAGTCGCTTTGGATAAAAGGAACAGCTAAACGGCATGTGTTATTATATATGTCGAACATAACTTTATGTTCATAATCATGTGTGGATTAATGATCAGTTGAGAGTACTTAATCAAGAGAAAACGCTTTATGCTTTCTTGACATGTGTTCTTTAACTAGTGGTTGTTAAGCACCATCATTATCTGTAACTCATAACATTAATGTTTTGATGAACTTCATTTTGATTGTTATTATGTTGTATTGTCTTGTGGATGTTTGTTCACTGTTTGACCTGGGGCTATGAGTCAATCTATCACAACACAATGGTTGAATGCTATCAGAACAGGGGAGGCTGGTGGAGGTAGAAATCGGAGGACTAGCTTATTGGAAGGCATGACATGGCATCAATTCCTCATTCCGTTCCATGCATTACAATGAGCCCCTCCTCCGATGTCTACCTCCACCAGCCTCCCCTGGCATACCGCACAAGATAGACAGCACAGTATTAGAAGGTTAGATTTGTATAGAATGTACCCCTCACACTTTTAATCGATTTTAACTGTACACACATACAAAGTTGTTTGCAAGAGTTGGCTAACATTTAAAATGTTCCAGCTCGGTACAGAACACAATAAAGCACTGGTGGGCCCATTGCATCTGAGAGTGAATAAGATTAGCTCGGGTAAAGCTTGAACCGAATTGGAAGTTCTGTAAGGGTCAGGAACATCGATCTCTTTTCAGTCTGCGGCTCCGACTGCTTATATAGTAGATATCTTTAACCTTTCACTTCGGCGGACAGAGGCACCGGCTAGCTTTACATCTCCTCAGAAAACCTTCCGTGTAAACCGAAGGACCTTAGACCCAGGAGCTTGACCTCTGTTATAATGAAAAGTTTTGAGCAGCTACTGGTTAAACTCCTGTCCAGTCGTTCAGATGGATTCATTTTTTAGTTTGTGTACAGAGCCAAGTGGTCTGGGGGATGATACAGCTTCCCTGGATCTGCAATACATTCTCCAGAACCAGGGAATTGCCTACTAGCTCCTATGCCCTTGTCCTGTTCATAGCCTCCAGTTCGGCGGTGAACACAATCTTACCGGCGATGCTTTTTAACAAGCTGGCATATCTGGGCAAGAGAATTCATTTCAAATCCAAACGGTTTTGAGTACAGGAGCTAAAACAAGACAAAGTGCTTCCTCTTTCGAATACTTACAGTATGGAGGGCAGGGCACTGTGTGTGTCATTGGATCTACGACTTCTTCTTACTCATTGGTTGCCATCTGCCCTCTGTTGCATCACTGTCTGCTATGCGCCTGCCTTGAGAGTCTGGCCTCTTTGAAGTTCTCCTCTCAGTGAAGAGACGGAGAGCCATTAAAACTAAAACAGTACGCTTCCATAACAACAGCTACCCAGAGGCTGTATGCTCTGTCAACTAAACGCAACTGCAACTGAATTTAGTATCATCACTTTATGGGCTGACCCAGTGCTATTTATCTCAGATAATGTTTATATTTTATACTGTGTGTACTGTGTGTATTTCTCGACTATATATTTAAAAAATATATTTCTAAGTGTATATGTATGGATGTTATTGTGTGGAATTGTCATTATTTTACATATGTGCTACACTGAAGCAAATTCCTACGTAAAAAACAATATACAATAGGTATGGCGATAACATGTTTGATCTATTGTTACCATCAGTGTTATGATCACAATGCAAGGTACAACTTCTAATTCAAACAGGTGAATAAGCAGTGGAGACACACCATTTATTTTCTCATTTCCTCAGTACACAATTCACACTTTGTTGTTGTAATCAAAAATCATGCTGATGGATGCAGAATCAGAGAGATAGAGAGGAACCACGTTGCACCATGGACGTGCTATAGGAGATCTCTTCTGCCTGCAGCAATAACACTGTACAACTCAGAGTCAGGCTAGGGGATGTTAAATCATACTGGACTGTTCTTACTGTATAGAATGTTCCATAAGGTTCAGATGTCTATTCTATTCTATTCTATTGTCACTTTACTTTTGTTGTGGTTTATGATCCCAGCTGCTGTAACGCCTTAATTTCCCCTCGGGGATCAATAAAGTACCTATCTATCTATCTAACTCTGATCACAGCTCCCGGCTCCCAGCAGCCTCTACTAAAGTCTCAAATGAGTTTGACACACAGTGCCCAGAGGTGTTCACCTGGCACCAGGCGAGACAGAGAGTGGGCGGTGATCAGAGGGCAAAGCATTGTGGGAGGAAAGGTGGCGGGAAGGTAAGAGTGTGTGGCGTCTTGACTGCACAGTGTTTGAGAGGGCTGAGGAGAAAGCAGTAATAGTACTAATGCCTCTACCTCCTCCTCCACCACCTCCCTCGAAATGAAAATAACTGTCAGAATTTGAACTATAATGGAACAATTGTACGTTTATCAAGGAGATATTTTGTCTACACGGGAAAGAAGACTAGGCTTATATGTCCTCATTCACAATGGAAGAGTTGTGTATATGCGTCATCGTGCTTTCTCTCCCTCCCTCCCTCCCTACTCATACACGGAACCCGCAAAGAGGCATAGACCGAATTAAGCTGCAGAAGAACAGCATCACAGATAAGACACAGAACGAAAGAAAAAAACAGGGGGTACCAGTGAATAAACAGTCTATTTTCTGCCCTTTTTTTTCTGTCTGTTAGATTACCAGTCGGCTGCAACATCCAAGCCTCCCCCCCCCCCTCCTCCTCTGTCTCAGGCTCTGTCTCTACCTGTGTCGGTGTTCTCCTGAACCCCCAGAGGCAGGAGCAGGAGCTTTGAAGACTTCTCCAGCGGTAGCCCCCTGACTACAAGCCCGAGGACTCTGGCATAATCACACTTGATCGTCCTGTGCCTTTCTACCCTTCACTCCTACAAGTATACACGTGTATTACGCTGTTCCCAATGCATTAGAGACCCTACCAGCCAATGGGACTGTCTGACGATGATGATGATGATGATGATGATGTCTGCTACTTTTGGATCAGCGCAACAAAGCATCAAAAAGCCAATTTACAGGTCGGAATAGTATCTCGGTACGCCAGCGCGCAGAAGAGGAGAGGAGAGGAGAAGAAGAGAGGATGTAAGAGTAGAGAAAGGAAGGAAGGAAGGAAGACGTATGCTTAATGATGTTAATGTTTTGTCATTCGGCTGCATGGGTGTGCTAATGTTGAGGTTTAAGAACCGTCGGGAGGGGTGCGCTAAGTTCACCTGTGTCTCTGAGCGCTCAGGAGGATCACAGGGACACAGAGGGGAGTGATTACACTCTACACATTCTAAAAGGCCCCCAGTTCTGCCTTGAAGGCTCAACTCTTCTCTCTCTCTCTCTCTCTCTCTCTCTCTCTCTCTCTCTCTCTCTCTCTCTCTCTCTCTTTCTGTCACTGTTCCTCATATCCTCTCTCTCTCTTCCATATATCCCCTCTGCATGCATGCGTTGCGTGCGTGCGTGTGTGTGTGTGTGTGTGTGTGAGAGAGAGAGAGCTATCAGAGGTATTTAGACAAACAGTAGGATTAAAGCATGATGCAGACTACAGCAGTCTTTATGCAGCACACAGAAGTGTCACTGTTACTTAGTGAAATACAACAGCAAAAAGTCAGCTCTGAAAAACGAGAAAAAAAGTATTATTGTTTTTTTTAAGTAAAAGGTATACTAAAACTAGTGCAAGAATGAGTGTGTATGTGAATAAAAAAGAAATAAAAAAGAAGGTCATGAGTTCACATTCAACCTGGGAACACCACCACTAGTGTGCCCTTGAGTAAGTAAACTTAGCCCTAAACTACTCCAGGGAAACTGTCCCTGTAATCTCTAGTTGTAGGTCGCTTTGGATAAAAGCGTCTGCTAAATGGTTAAAATGTAAATGTAAAATGGGAGGAGGGGGGGAAAGAAATAGTGTGGAGGAGGGAGGGAGGGGCAGGGGGTGGTTTGAACAGTGTGGTGGAGGGAGGGTCAGATAAATGACATGTCTCTCTCTCTCCTCTCCTCTCTTCTTGTCTCCTCTCTCCTTGTCTCCTCTCTCCTTGTCTCCTCTCCTCCTCTCCCCACTATGTCCTAGTTACATCATGTCTCTGAGTCTACCTTTAAACAGCCACATCTGAGTGACAGCTGTCATAATCCCATGGCCTTAAACAACCCCAAGTTTGAAGGTCTCAAAAGAAGGACATTAAATAATCAGTCAGTGTTCTTCTGACACGTCGAGCATAGTCATTGGCTGTGCCCTGCCACGTCCCCTTGAGGACACCTGTTAAAGTTCCCATGTATTGGTTGACCAGGACCAGAGTGTGTATAAAGAAGGGGGCTCAGGCCAGTAGGCTACATTACTTCTGTCGAGACATGGTTTTCAGAATGAGGAGTGCTGTAGCTCTGCTGGTGTTGTTTTTCTGTCTGTCTGGGTCAGGGGCTCAGGGAGAGGGTCAGGGAGAATGGTATACCTCAACTGGGTCACGGGAAAGATGGAGAGAGCAGGGAGAGTTTGACCACTACACCTGACCTCTGGGCTGAGCTGAGAGTGCTGAATAAGAAGGTGAACATCCTGGGAGCCATCGTTGTGTAACAGAGAGTGGAGCTGAGGAACACGGAGACCAGAGTGACCGCCAGCGAGAGTCAGGTGGATGAACTGAAGAAAGAGAATGCAGCCATGGGGTCCAGAGTGACAGCCAGCGAGGGTCAGGTAGAGGACCTGAAGACAGAGAATGCAGCCATGGGGTCCAGAGTGACAGCCAGCGAGGGTCAGGTAGAGGACCTGAAGACAGAGAATGCAGCCATGGGGTCCAGAGTGACAGCCAGCGAGGGTCAGGTGGAGGACCTGAAGACAGAGAATGCAGCCATGGGGTCCAGAGTGACCGCCAGCGAGGGTCAGGTGGAGGACCTGAAGACAGAGAATGCAGCTCAAGCAGCAGAACTGTCAGCCATGGGGTCCAGAGTGACCGCCAGCGAGGGTCAGGTGGAGGACCTGAACACAGAGAATGCAGCCATGGGGTCCAGAGTGACCGCCAGCGAGGGTCAGGTGGAGGACCTGAAGACAGTGATTGAAGAGAGACCAAAGGTGGCGTTCTCTGCTGCCTTAGGTGCTTCGATAGGACCTGCCTCTGGTCATACCATTGTGGTTTACCCTAAGTTCATCACCAACATCGGCCAAGCCCAATCACAGGAGCCTTCACAGCACCAGTGAGAGGAGTCTACTACTTCAGATTCACCGCCTATGAAAACGACGGCTCAACACATGTTCCTGTGTTCTTGTTTACATTTACATTTACATTTACATTTTTGGCATTTAGCAGACGCCTTATTCCAAAGCGACTTACAATCAATACATTTGAATACCAAGCATGTGAATCAGCAATTCACCATTCGTTGCAGGAAGAGTAATCTAGCTCGGGCCCGGGGCCACTGATAGAAAAAAAAAACTTCTCCCTATCGCCTTCTACTAAAACGTTTTTTTTTTTTTTTGAGAAACTGAGAAACAGTACAAGGGGGGCAATAGAAGTTCTTAGGGACACAGTAGAGGGGAAAGCGGGTGTCTTTAGGAGACGTAGTGGTGAGGGTCAGAAGATGTCTCAGGAGGAGCAGTTAGGATGTAACCTGAAGAGATAGGTCTTCAGTCTACGACGGAAGATGGGTAGTGACTCTGCCGTTCTGACAGCCGTGGGGAGCTCATTCCACCAGCGGGGAGCCAGTGTTGTGAAGAGACGTGATCGGGCAGCCCGACTGCTGTGTAGAGGAGGTGGGGCCAGTCGGCCAGCCGAGGTGGAGGAGCGGAGTCAGAGCAGCCCCTGCCTACCATTTCCTTCAGGTAGGCAGGGGCTTTCCCTTTAGCTGCCTGGTATGCAAGCACCAGGGTCTTGAATCTGATGCGAGCTGCTATCGGGAGCCAGTGCAGGGTGCGAAGGAGAGGGGTGACATGCGAGTATTTGGGGAGGTTGAATACCAGCCGGGCAGCAGCATTCTGGATGAGCTGCAGAGGTCTAATGGCTGAAGCGGGGAGCCCAGCCGGGAGTACATTGCAGTAGTCCAGGCGGGAGATGACCAGTGCCTGGGTCAAGAGTTGCGCTGCCTCTCTGGTAAGGAATGGTCGTATCCTTCTTATGTTGTAGAGGAAGAATCTGCAGGAGCGAGCCGTTGCTGCAATGTTCTCCGCACAGGATAGTCGGTTATCCAGGATCACTCCAAGGTTCTTGGCTGTCAGGGAGGGGGTTACAGTAGAGTTCTCCACTGTGATGGAGAAGTCTTGGAGAGGGCAGGCTTTCCCGGGGATGAAGAGGAGCTCGGTTTTGTTAAGATTGAGCTTGAGATGGTGGTCAGCCATCCAAGTTGAAATATCAGCGAGACATGCTGAGATACGGGTTGCCACGTGTACATCAGACAGGGGGAAGGACAGGAAGAGTTGAGTGTCGTCTGCGTAGCTGTGGTAGGAGAGCCCATGTGAAGAGATTACCGAGCCAAGAGACTTGGTGTAGAGGGAGAAAAGTAGGGGGCCTTGCCCTCTTGTTTAAGAATGACCAGGCGATGATGTATGTCGCACAGAAAACTCATACAGGGGAACAGTTTGTATCCAGTGGGCTGACTCTCCAGCTGGAGGAGGGGGACTTGGTCTACATGCGCCTCCACTCAGGCAACAGCCTCTATGAAGTTAATACCATTCATAATTTCAACACCTTCAGTGGCTTCATGCTTTTCCCTGTGTGAAGAGATCAGCTGTCCTGATGAATTCAGATGAAAAGTGTTAAGTGTTCCAAGAGCTTCTAATGTTCCTCTGACAACTTCTCATTAAACATAATAAAAGGGAAGAAAAAGTGTATTTGTGTGTGTTGCACTGCATACACCATATACTGTATATAGCCTATATATACTTTTTCCTGCTGTGACTGGTGGATAGATGATTCCCTCAAATATATTTGTTGTAGGTCACTTTAGATAAAGGCGTCACCAAGGGTGAGAGAGAGAGGGAGAGAGGAGAGGGGGAGAGAGAGATAGAGACGGATAGAGAGAGGGAGACAGACAGAGGGAGAGAGAGATATAGAGGGATAGAGAGAGGGAGAGAGAGAGGGATAGAGAGAGAGAGAGAGACAGAGACAGAGAGAGAGAGAGAGAGATATAGAGGGATAGAGAGAGGGGGGAGAGAGAGGGAGGGAGTGGGCCAGAGCTTGGTTGGAGAAAGAGAGATAGGATACAGAGGGGTAGAGAGAGAAAGAGAGAGAGGGGTATAGAGAGGGAGAGAGAGAAAGAGAGAGGGAGAGAATGAGAGAGAGAGAGTGGGGGAGAGAGAGGGAGGGAAATATACCCACCATAGAGATAGATAGATACTAAGATAGATACATCATCATCAACCTTCCCTACCCCTAACCATCTCCCGTAACCCTGCCACCCCCCTTTCCCCCTGGACATTGCTGTGTTAATTGTTCCCTGTTCGTTAACTGTGTTTTCTGTTGCCTGTTGTTTCTGTTTTTCCCATACTGCCCCGGAAAAGCGCTATATAAATACAATGAATTATTATTATTATTATCATCATCATCATCACCACCACACAAAACCAAGGACCTTTATAGCAAGCAATGTTTATTAAAAAAAATCTCCTACAAGAACTACACAGAATTATATAAGGCCTATTTGATTAAACTACTATTGCTATTACTGTACAATATTGTACCAAAAAAAGAGTGTACCTCTGTAATGTACAACATTGTATATACAAAGCACATCTGGACACAGGTTCTCAGGTAATACAGAGACAACTATAAATAGATTTGACATTACAGTCTTTTTTCAAATTTTTTTTCTTTTTTTTCTTTTTAGTTCTGGTTGTTTTTCTCAAATGGACATTAAAGAAATGCATATTTAACAATATTCAATCAAAACAAAAGTCATCATCATCCTCACTCCATCAGTTCACACACACGCCAGGCTGTTCAAGTGCACGATGATTGATTTGAGATTAACTTGATAAGATGGGAGACAGAGGATCCCAGCTCCTGGAATACAGCAGAGCCAGGACACACTGTATGTGTGTGTGTGTGTGTGTGTGTGTGTGTGTGTGTGTGTGTGTGTGTGTGTGTGTGTGTGTGTGTGTGTGTGCGTGTGTGTGTGTGTGTGCGTGTGTGTGTGTGTCAATGCCTCTGCACCCAACCACTCCAAACACAAACACGCACATGCGCGTACGGACACACACACACACGCACACACGGACACACACACATGCACGCACACACGCTCGCACACAATCCCTCCAGTTGGCAAGATGAGGTAAGAGGAGCAACACAATTGTAAATACATCTGGAAATACACATTTATATAGAGATTAAAACATTACAACTAGAATCCAACCACCTTGTACAGAGCAGGGGGAACGCAGTAACACAACGGCATGTCTGAGGGCGGGGGGGGGGGGGGAGGGGGGGTAGACAGAGGAGGAGAAGGTGTGTGTGTGTGTGTGTGTGTGTGTGTGTCTCTGGGGAAGCTGGGCAGAGGGGGAAGAGAGAGAGAGGGAGGGGAGGCCACCGGAGGAGGGTGGTATATAGTAAATCTGTTTTTGCAGAGCAGCGACTTCGTAAAACAGCCGTTTCCGCTCTCCAGCTCTGTCTGGGACCCCCCGAGAGACAACAGGAAGTGCTTCTGCCGCCCAGTGTGCCGCCCCTTCATAGGTCATAGGTCCACTTCATAGGTCATAGGTCATAGGTCCCCTTCATAGGTCGGTTCCCTTTATGATGAGAGGTGAAAGCCTGATGCTCACACACACACACACACACACACACTCTCTCTCTCTCTCTCCCTGTCTGTCCCTCTCTCTCTTTCTGTCTCTGTTCCTCATATCCTCTCTCTCTCTCTCTCTCTGTTCCTCATATCCTCTCTCTCTCTCTTCCATATATCCCCTCTCTCTCTCTCTCTCTCCCTGTCTGTCTCTTTCTCTCTCTCTCTTTCTGTCTCTGTTCCTCATATCCTCTCTCACTCTCTCTGCTTCTCATATCCTCTCTCTCTCTCTCTCCCTCTCTCTCTCTCCCAGCCCATCCCCTTCTCTCCCTCTGTCTTTCCCTCTCTCTATTCCTCCCTCCCTCTCGTTCGTCCCTGTGTCAACGGAGGCATCGCAATACAGAGGTGACATTTCAAGCAGACAGATTAGGCCTCTCTCCAATTAATTTTGCTTTCCTTCCCCCGTTAAATACACAATCAACCAAAGGCAAAATGTCAGCGAAACAAACGAGAAGCCGCCATGCGGCTGACAATTACCGCCAAGCACCTCAGAAATGCCAATATGTTAAAGCTGGAGCAGACTGTGAGATGAATGGGAGGCCAGGGGAGGCTAGTGGTTCAGGCCAGACCAGGGGAGGCTGTGGGGGTGGTTCAGGCCAGACCAGGGGAGGCTGTGGGGGTGGTTCAGGGAAGGCCAGGGGAGGCTGGTGGTTCAGGGCAGACCAGGGGAGGCTGGTGGTTCAGGGCAGACCAGGGGAGGCTGTGGGGGTGGTTCAGGGAGGCTGGTGGTTCAGGGCAGGCCAGGGGAGGCTGGTGGTTCAGGCCAGACCAGGGGAGGCTGTGGGGGTGGTTCAGGGCAGGCCAGGGGAGGCTGGTGGTTCAGGGCAGGCCAGGGGAGGCTGGTGGTTCAGGGCAGGCCAGGGGAGGCTGGTGGGGGTGGTTCAGGCCAGACCAGGGGAGGCTGGTGGTTCAGGCCAGACCAGGCGAGGCTGGTGGTTCAGGGCAGGCCAGGGGAGGCTGGTGGTTCAGGTGGGGTGGTTCAGGGCAGGCCAGGGGAGGGGAGGAGGGTGGGGTGGTTCAGGGCAGGCCAGGGCAGGGGAGGCTGGTGGGGGTGGGGGTGGTTCAGGGCAGGCCAGGGGAGGCTGGTGGGGGTGGTTCAGGGCAGGCCAGGGGAGGCTGGTGGGGGTGGTTCAGGGGAGGCCAGGTGAGGGGAGGATGGTGGGGGTGGTTCAGGGCAGGCCAGGGGAGGGGAGGAGGGTGGGGTGGTTCAGGGCAGGCCAGGGGAGGGGAGGAGGGTGGTTCAGGCCAGGGCCGGACTCCATGGATGGAATGAGGAATGCTATCAAACACTGGAGCCCTTGTGAAGGGGACAGCCGGTAGGTGAGCAAGGCCAAATGGCTGTTCTGTACAAGGTCTCTAAGCCTAAGGGAGATGGAACACCTGCTCCAGTCCACACAGTTCCAAAGGGGAAGGCTTTTAAAGTATGGCAGGATAGATTGGGGTAACGGGTCGGTGTATGCTGTGGACCTAGGTGCGGTGCAGGACAAAGAGGCAGTGATTACTGAGACGAAAAAACGGCAAGAAAAAAATGGTAGCTTGTAGGAGGCAAGCTACCGGCCCGCTCATTGGGACCAATTTGGGCTTCGGTGTCTTGCCCAAGGACACCTCGACATGTGGTCAGCCGGGGATCGAACCGCCGAACTGCCGACCTTGCGATCATCAGACGCCGGCTCTTTTATTTTTTTTATTTTTTTTATTATAAAAATATTATTTTAAATACAATCATAGCTATACATATTCATACATGTTCATTTTATAGCCTTCATTGTATTCTAATTCAAATAAAATAAATTAAAAACCAATAAATAAATAAAATAAAAACAAAAATAAAATAAAAAAATAAAAAAACACACCCATACCATTTTGGTATGAGATGCATCCATCTATTATTCCGTCAGTCCTTCATAACCAAAATAACCCTTTAACATAGATCAATAACAAATGAATACCTTCATGTATCTCGTCCCGTCTGCTATGTCCGTTCCCGGCCACGTCTTTCTCTTGATCGGTGACACCACCTTCACCCCCCACGACTCCAGCCTGTACCTGATCACGTCATCCTTCAGATATACCGGGAGATTTAAAAATGAGACCACCATTTCATCCACTGCCAAGTCCGTTCCCATTATTCTCACGTCTTTTATCATAAAACCATCCGTGAGCTTGTGTAACGATGGTCAAACAGCCAAACTTCTTTCATTCAATTCTTTTATTTGACCTGCAGAGAAGACATATAAAACACAATTCTTCTCTGTTCTGCAACTCTTGTGAATCCATGAAGATGGCGGCCATGTTCTAGTCCCACCGTCTATGTATATTTCACGTCAGGATAATTTGTTTACAGAACGAACACAAATTTCCCTCAAACATTACAAATAACAATTACAAACAACATGTGAAGCAACATACCTGCAGAGAAGACATATAAAACACAATTCTTCTCTGTTCTGCAACTCTTGTGAATCTGCGCGTTCAAAATAACATACAATAAATGTTCTGTTTCACATCATCACAATACATGTAAAAACAAACAGCACAGTACTACACCAACATTTTCACCCTACATTACAAGATTCTCCATACAAACAACAAAACACGAGGAGCATTTTACATAGCCCACATACCCATGAAGATGGCGGCCATGTTCTAGTACCACCGTAAGTACGGCAACAAGAGAAGGACAAAAGAACGCGCAGACCTGCAGTACACCCAAACTCCAATGGGGGCTCCAACAACAACCAGGGCTGCTCAAGCACGGCGAAACTCATCTACATTCACCACAACTAAACATACATTCCCAACTCTGTTACACCCACCTCCCCTGAATTTCGCCAACCTTGAGCAGCAACTATACATTTAAATACTACTTTTTACTTTTTACACTATTACATAGGGCCGCCAAAGGACAGGACAGCCAACTTGAAAAGTATCCTATAAGGATGAAGTGGAAAGAGAGGTAAACTATCTCTCCAACCAACTACTGGCGGTAGGATGCGTTCTACACCCCACAAGACCCTATTTTTTTTTTTCCTGTGTATTACTAGCCTTCAAGAGGCCACAACCTCTTATGAAACAATCAGAATAACGAACAAACCTATATGTCATAGGATGTCAGTGTGCACAGTGTATACATGCACTGAACTGAGCTTCGGCTTATCTAACTGTGGAAAGCCTGGAACACTGACCTACAAACAGCTCGAATGTTTGACTTAGTGTCTTGGATAATGTCTTGTCCTGACATAGTATAAATCAATCTGTCAACTGGTTTGATAAGGCGACCAAACTTGGACTTGACCTGTGTGACTGTACTAGGATGTTCACACTGTGTAACAGAAGCTAGAGTGTCAGTACGCTGTGTGTCACTAGCATCATCTGTCTGATTTGTGTTACCAGAAACATCAGTACAATCATCAGCGCTAACCACAAATCTAGAATCAGAGTTAATGGACTGATCTACCATTTGCTCCTCAGCCATCTGCTCGGGGACCCTCTGAGGGGCAAACGAGACTGAAGACACTACAGTGTTAGTAGCCTCTGTCCGTGAGTGGTCAGGGAATGGTAACTGGGTGACCCACTCTAGGGTTCTTCCCTTGGGATCCTTGGGCTCTGGAACAGTCAAGGGAACATCCCTCTCCCGAACAGCTCTTCCCCCATACTCCATGTCTTCAACCTCCCCTCCCTCACTCCCAGGACAGGAATCCACTCTCTCCGACTCGAACGCGGTTCCTCTACTCACTTCCCCAGGCAAGGAATCCTGTTCCACTTCCGACACGGACATGTCACTTGGCTCATTTGATGTATGAACAGCAGACAGGGATGAAACTGGGTCAGAGATCACACTCGTATCATACACCGGCAGAAAGTTCACCAACAACAATAGATTACGGTGGACTACCTTCTCTCGTCCAGTGACAGTGTCTTGTATCCTATATGTGTGAGTCTCAGAGTTCCTATCCACCACAGTGTATCCAGTAGACTCCCAACGGTCAGCCACCTTTCTCTTTCCTCTCTCTCTCTTGTTCGCCAACAGCACACGGTCTCCGACGTCAATGGTGGGCCCTTTCACTCGTCTGTTGTAGAGCTCTGTGTGACGGTGCTGTTCTTTTATGACATGTTCCTGGGCTATGACCATAGCTTCTCTCAGATCCTTCGTGAGAGACATCACATACTTGTCGTAGCTGACCACAGCTGGATCATTCAGGACTGTCCGGAAGAGTATATCGACAGGGAGACGAGGAGTACGCCCAAACATCAGATAGAAAGGTGCATAGCCAGTTGACTCATGCGCTGTGCTATTGTACATGAACGTCAGAGTTTGCAAACGCCTCGGCCAGTTGATTTTTGCCTCTGGTTCAAGCGCTCGGATCATGTTACCGAGAGTTCTATTGAAACGTTCCACACTACCGTTACCCATCGGGTGATACGGGGTTGTGTGCGACTTTCTGACACCGGAGACTCTGAGCAGCTCACTCACTAGTTGACTCTCGAAGCTAGCTCCCTGGTCGCTGTGGATACGTTCTGGGAACCCAAAGACGCAGAAGAACTTGTCCCATAGAACTCTCGCCACCTGTTTGGCTGACTGATCTTTGCAGGGGAATGCCTGGGCCATTCTTGTAAAATGGTCAGTAACAACTAACACATCAACTGACTTGTTCCTTGAGTCCTCCGCTGACCAGAAATCAATGCAAACCAGCTGAAGTGGCCTGGTTGATGTGATACTCTGCAAAGGCGCCCTCGCAGCAGGTTCAACAGTCTTACTGACAATACACCGCTGGCAGTTACGGACGTAGTCTCTTACGTCTCTGTCGAGGTTGAGCCAGAAGAACCTCTGTCTGGCCAAGCCAAGACTCCTGAACTGACCTTGATGGCCGGCATGGTCATGAACACCTCTCAGAACTTCAACTTTCTTAGACTCAGGAACCACATACTGGCGGCGTTTTGACTTCACGACTTGATCCCTCGAGACTCTGTAGAGTATCCCATTGCTCACAACAAGTTTCTCCCAGTGCTTCAGGTACCTCATGACTGTGACTGATTCCTTATCTCTCTCTCTCCTGGAGGGTCTCCGATGTCTCTCCACATAGTACAAGACTCGAGAGAGAGTTCTGTCTCTGAGCTGTTCATCCCGGAGTTCCTTCTCACTGTAAGCAGGAAGTGAGTCCTGACCACCTGGGACTAACTGAGGCAAATGGTGCAAGACTGCTACAGCACGCGTTCTTGCTCCGACCTCCCACAGATCGTCATATGACTGTAGAACAACAGACACTTCATCCATCTCCATAGACTGAGCGTGGACATGCAGAGGTGATGGGACACTTTGAGCGTAACTCTCTGCCTGGCGTGGAGTGTCACCACTATCATTGGACGACCGGAAGGCGTCCTGTACAGAAGCACTCGACACATCCTGGACTTCGGAGAGGAGATTCTTGTAGGGCTCTTCAAGTAATCTGTGACTGACTCTCTGCTTGACGAAAGGCACACGACTCAAGGCATCAGCGACAACATTCTGTGGGCCTGGCACGTACTTGATGTCGAAGTTATAGCTCGCTAACTTAGCCACCCATCGTTGCTCGCAGCAGTCCAGCTTGGGCTTCGTCATGATATGAGTCAATGGATTATTGTCCGTCCAAACAGTGAAATCATGCCCCTTCAACCAATGGCTAAACTTGTCACAGACACTCCACTTCAAGGCTAGGAATTCCAACCGATGGGCTGGGTAGTTTCTCTGAGACTGAGAGAGGGACTTGCTGGCGAATGCGATTGGCCTCGCTCGGTCTTCACCCTCTTGGATCTGCGACAGGACAGCACCGATGCCATCAAGGGACGCGTCCGTTGACAGCATGAAGGGACGGCTGAAATCAGGGTGAGCCAGGACAGCCGTCTCAACCAGCGCCGTTTTCAGCTTCTGGAAAGCCTGCTCCGTTTCGGGGGTCCAGTCAGTAACCTTCAACTTCCTGCTTTGTGACCTTTGTTTGGACTGTTTCACCTTCCCTTTTCTCTTCTGGCCCGTCAACAGAGAGAAGAGAGGCTTTGCAATAGCGGAGAAGCTAGGCACAAAGTGCTGGTAATAATTGATCATCCCCAAGAAAGATCTGATTCGTTTCTGTGAGGGGGTTACACCGTCCGCTTCCATCAGGTCAGCACTTGTCATCTTTGCGATGCTCTCAACTTTGCTGGGATCAGTCAACACACCGTTGTCATTAATTATGTGGCCGAGGAATTTGACGGATTTCCGGAGAAAAAAACACTTCTTGGGGGCCAATTTCAGGTTATGACCACGCAGTCTACTGAACACCATCTCCAAGCGTTCCAGAGCTGTCCTCTCATCAGGGGCGTACACCAATAAATCATCCAGATAAACCAGTAAGCTCAGATAGTTCTGGTCTCCGAAAATGCTAGTCATCATACGCATGAAGCTCCCAGGACTATTACAGAGGCCCTGCGGGAGGCGATTATACTCATACAAGCCCATAGGTGTTGTAAAGGCAGAGTACTTTCTGTCATCCTCGTGTAGTGGCATGTTATAAAACCCTGAGGTTAGATCCATAGTACTAAACAAGGAGTTACCTCCAAGTGCAGCTAAGCAGTCGGCCTGGTGAGGGAGAGGGTGAGCATCCTTCAGGGTCCTCTTGTTCAGCCAGCGAAAGTCTGTACAGATACGGAGATCTCCGTTCTTTTTCCATACAAGAACCAACGGAGATGCATATTCACTGGTTGACTTCCTGATTATATCTTTCTCCTCCATCTCACTCAGTACTTGGCGCAACTTCTGATACTGACTGGGGGGCACTCGTCTGAATGGGAGCCGGAATGGCCTGTGATCTGAGAGGTGAATGCGATGTATGAAGCCCTTTGCCTCTCCACAATCCAGGTGATGGCGTGAGAAGATGTCCTTGTAGCGCACAACCAGGTCAGCCATCTTGCTTCTACACTGTTCAGACACGTCACAGGAGTGTATGTCGAGCCCACTCAATCCCATGTACTTCAGTTCCTCATCAACAGTGCGGGCCGCATTTTCACTGGACGGGGTTACTTGACAGCAACTGAGTAGTGGGACCTCAGCAGGTCCGGTCTCATCCATGTCCTCGAGCGCAATGCAGGAGAAGACGTCGGCCAATTTAGCATTGCGTCTTACCAAGACGGGCCTGTCGGACGAGTTGATCAGCTTCAATGGAACCCATCCGTCTCCCCACAAAGGAGTAACAACTCTGGCCACCAGAACCCCTCTTGGAGCTGAGCGACACGATGTGGGCTCTGTCATCACAGCGCTACCAGGAGACACAATAGTGGACTTGGGTAGCTTGCCCCACATCAGGTACTCCCGACCAGGCTCAAGACACACGGCTGAGTTGCACCTGACTGTGCCTATCTTGTCAGGTATGACGTCACCTCGCCAACGGTTCAGACCAGCGAGCATCGAGAGAAACTGTTCAGATTCTGGATCGCCAGCAGGACAGGGCGTAGACACAGCCTTCCAGTAGCCATCACATTGCTTATACTGCCGGAGGATATATTTAATAACATTGGTGCCTAGTATCAACTCATCATGCTGGCCTTCAACTACCAGAGTGGGAACCATAATCCTACAGCCATACACCTCCATTTCCACGTTGAAAGCTGACTCAGGCTTGACACGGCGACCACCACAGCCAACAAGCACCACATTTGAACTGAACTGGTTATGCTCTGTAGCAACTCCAACCTCTCTAAGCTTTCCCTCTGCCGTCTTACTCATTGTACAAGCCATAGACCCACTGTCTAGCATAGCATTTAGAGTCACTGTATTACCAACTGTCACAGGTGTGTAGAAAAGGCTGTCACTACCACTAATTGTATGCGTATTCTGATAAACAATATCTTCAGAGTTATCACTTGAGCTTTTGAGAGCTATATACACTGTCTCAGCACTAGATTCGTCCTCACAATGGGAGTTTACTTGGCGACCTATACTTTCTCCCTCTGAATACAGGCCACCTAGTTTCCCTGAGGCTGAGGTGCTCGGGACGACCTGGTGGGACACTCAACTTTTGTGTGACCTGGGGCTAAACAGACAAAGCACAGCCTCTCTGACATGCAGTGTGAGATGGTAGTGTGTCTACTGTCATCACAGACTCGGCAGGCCTTCTCACGGGCGCCACCCTGGTATCTTCCGCCACGAGGAGCACTGTCACGCTGCTGCACTTTCCCCATCATCTGCTCCAGCCTCTCCATAATGCGAGCAAGAATCCTGTCTTCAGATTGCTGAGTGTTCTGGGCCACAGCAGTCGCGGAGGAGGGGCATGGAAGCTGGCCTAAAGCATGGTCCTGGGAAGGAATGAGGGTAGAAGGCGGACACTGTGTGTGGTACACTGGACTATGGGCAGGAGCAGGGGGGTACTGGGTGGAACACTGCTCAGACACAGACTGAATCGAAGGCTCTGGATGAGACTGCACAGTGTGGAGGGCGGTGGCATGGCTCTTCAATGGCACAGAACTACCGGTCCTGCCAGAGGCTCTCAGCTCTCTCTGATAATTATCAATCTTCAACTGTATGTCTCGTGAGCTCCACTCCTCAATAGCCTTGCATTCCAGAATACGGGATAGTCCAGAGTCCGGGCAATGCCTGACAAACATCCGTGCTACCTCTTCACCCACGTTCTCCATCCTCCTACCTTGTCTGCGAAGGCCCTCACCAGCTACATCAGCTGCTTTGTTGATCCTCAACCAGTAGTCTACAGGGTTCTCATTGGGTCTGGGTAGAGTGGCATAGAAATCTGACAACGGGAGGCATGATGACACATCACTGAAGTACTTGAGAAGGATATCATAGATGAGATCAGGGTTCTGCTTCACATCAAGTGTCTGATCGCTACGCAAACCAACCCTCACGACATCCTTTGCCTTACCCATCAGCCTTGCCAGTATCTCCTCAGCCTGTTCATGCATTGGACATTTCTGCTTTCTCAGATAAGCTTTAGACATGTCAATCCAGTCCTGGACTGAACACTTATCAGAACTATCACCTCGGAACATTGGTGGTTCCCTGTCTGATTTTACATTCACAGTAACGCGCGGAACCTCCTGTCTAACAACATTAGGATCAGTTACAGGATCTGGAGGCGATGTGCAGTTGAGGTGTGCACTGCTCATACTACTTGAGTGAACTACACCAGCTGAAATTAACTTGGTTACAATGGACTCGCCAATCTGAGCACCTAGCTGACCCATCATGTCTGAAAGGTGATGAAGAGCTTCAGTGTCATTAACACTGGGTGTGGATGTGGGAGGAGCCTCCCCTGTAAACTGTCCGACAGCAGCACAACCTGGGTCCTGACCTGACCCTGTGCCTCTACCACTGTCAGTAAACAACTGGGAACACCCCACCTCCCTACTATTCAACCCACCGATGACAGCACTGTCTGCTCTGCTCTGACATGCCCCCCATGCACCCCTCCCCATCAGGCAACACTGGACTGGCAAAAATCTCATCATTAAAACCTGGCCTCTGAGCCATAGTGGTACAGACTTGCGTTGTGTAATATTACTGAATGAAAAAAATAATAATAACAATAATGTTCAAAAAAATATATAAAGTTACAGCAGGACATAAAAACCAAAACAATCAAAGCACTTTTTAAACTGATGTAATCACAGACCTCAGACTGAATGACCATTTACTATAATACTCTGACCACACTTGATCTATCACACTAAGACCTGGCATCCACGCAGCATCCACGGAGATCGGCGTTCAGCTGATCTTGAGATCGACGTGTCACGGCACCAGTGTAACGATGGTCAAACAGCCAAACTTCTTTCATTCAATTCTTTTATTTGACCTGCAGAGAAGACATATAAAACACAATTCTTCTCTGTTCTGCAACTCTTGTGAATCCATGAAGATGGCGGCCATGTTCTAGTCCCACCGTCTATGTATATTTCACGTCAGGATAATTTGTTTACAGAACGAACACAAATTTCCCTCAAACATTACAAATAACAATTACAAACAACATGTGAAGCAACATACCTGCAGAGAAGACATATAAAACACAATTCTTCTCTGTTCTGCAACTCTTGTGAATCTGCGCGTTCAAAATAACATACAATAAATGTTCTGTTTCACATCATCACAATACATGTAAAAACAAACAGCACAGTACTACACCAACATTTTCACCCTACATTACAAGATTCTCCATACAAACAACAAAACACGAGGAGCATTTTACATAGCGCACATACCCATGAAGATGGCGGCCATGTTCTAGTACCACCGTAAGTACGGCAACAAGAGAAGGACAAAAGAACGCGCAGACCTGCAGTACACCCAAACTCCAATGGGGGCTCCAACAACAACCAGGGCTGCTCAAGCACGGCGAAACTCATCTACATTCACCACAACTAAACATACATTCCCAACTCTGTTACACCTGTCCTTCCCTCTCCTCGATGCCAGCGTGATCTCATATTTTCGGTCTCCTTTATCCCGACAGCCCTCTACATTTCCACACACCTCCTTTATGCCTCGTAACATTTCCATCATAGTGATATTGCTTCCCTGCTCCAATCCCACTTCCACCGTCAAACTCGCGTCGTACCGTTTATCCGTGTTGTTTTCATCGTCATCCATTCCGTTCGCTGTGTTCGTTGCCATGTCGTCCGTCCTTAGAAGCCCCCGATCAGCACGAAGCTGTCGGGGTACTCAAAATCCTAAACTCGCTTAAATATAGATGTTATTATAAAGTTCGCTTGTTGTTTGCCAAAACACGCTCAAACTTTTTCTCAGACTCTCTCTCTCGTTCACCTTCCGCTCATGCGCATAGACGCCGGCTCTACCTGCTGAGCCACAGCCGCCCCGCAGTAATAAAGAGTCTAGTAACGTAGTGAGAACATTAACCTTCAAATGTTCTAGTTGTGAGAAGAGAGATATGCAGCGCAATTCCCTGCGGGTCTACTGTACTGTATACTGAATACATGAACTACACACTTCATTCATTTGACATATTTCATCATATTTGTTCATTAAAACTAAAAGGGCACATCTCATCGATATAAAATGAAATAATAAATACATAAATGCAAGAAGGTCTACAACATCAGTTAAAAAAAAGTGAAACTGAACACAACATCCCTTCTTTCAGTGGCTGAGGTGTCAGTGAAGTCCACAGACAAGCGCTCCAGTGATACTCCGGCTTGCGAGCCACATAAAATAACGTGGGTAGTTTTAAGACAAACACGGCAATAAGGCAAGATAAATACAGTGGCTATAGTTGTAAGACAAGTAAGATGATTGGACAAGTGACAATAGTTGTAAGAGACAAATAAGGCAAGAGACAATTGAGCAATACAATAAAATAAGTAGTAAAACATTTTTGGGGGTTTTAATAATAGAAAGTATTGCACTCAGTGGCTGTGGGTGTAAGAGGTAGTATTGAGTCAAGTGACTGTGTGTTTAAGGTCTGGTAGTCCGTGTACATGGGGTGTGCTTGGGGAAAAATAGTCATTTTTCCTCAGTAGGCTTGTTTATAAGCCTGATCGCCTGGGGGAAGTAGCTGCTGGTTAGCCTCTGAGTTTTGGCCCTGAGGCACCGGAAGAGGGGTTGGTCTTTTAGACAGCATGGGTTCAAACAGACTGTGGTTGGGCTGCCTGGGGTCTTTGATGATCCTCCGGGCTTTGCTGACTCACTGTCTGTTGTAAATGTCCTGGATGGAGGGAAGCTCACATCCACTGATGCGCTCGGCTGAGGGTGGTGCAGTTTCCCGTGCCAGGCGGTGATGCACCCAGTCAGGACGCTCTGGGTCGTGCCTCTGTAGAAGGCCCGCTGGGTCTTGGACCCCACGGCAAAGTTCTTCAGCCGCCTGAGGTGAAAGAGGCACCGCCTGAGGTGCTGTGCCTTGTTCACCACCTGTTTGGTTTGGTGTGCAGGTTCCAGGTGATGTGGACGCCGAGGAACACCAACACCAACGGCAACACCAACCTCATGGGGAACCTACACACACCAACCTACACACACCAACCTACACACACCACAGGCAACACGGCCAGCGCTCTGGTCGTCACGGAAGCAGACGTGCGCAAGAGGTTCAGACGCATCAACATCCAAGTCAACATTCCACATGTGTTTATATATCTGATTTAGACATTGTAAAAAAAAAATGCTGTTGTGTCGTCTGTTGTGTCCCATCAGAGTAATTCTGTTATTAAGTGTCACACGTCCCTCTGGACCTCTGTTTGGCATGACTCGTATTAACATTAAAATGAAAAAAAATATATAAAATAATTATATTTGTATAGCGCATTTCTCACAAAAATGTGCACGAAATTTGACCCGATGTGCTTCACAAAGAGCAAATGAAGCTGCTGAATGTTTGGCCTTGGAAGAGCAAACACACACACACACAAACACACACACACACACACACACAGGAAGAACAGGAGACACTGACTCTCACAAAGACACACACACACACACACACACACACACAGGAAGAACAGGAGACACTGACTCTCACAAAGACACACACACACATACACACATACACACTGCCTGTCCTTATTGAAATCAATGGCCGGGGCCAGCCTTCTAAACAGCCCAAACTGGCAGGTGAAACCATCCAGAAGGAGTGTCTGATCTGTTCATAGTGGGGGGGTGACTGAGCCCCAGGGTTAGCGGGGAGGGAAACAGGAGGGGGGGACGGTGGGGGACATGTTAGGGGTGTGGATGGTCAGAGTAGTGGACTGTGATCTGTGATTTGCAGCCTGGGAAGAGGCCCGGCGGGGGGCATGGGTTAACAGGGTTAATTGGCCAGTTCGACAGCATCCGAGAGAATCAAAATGACCCACCTAGGACCTCCCGCCTCTACCCCCCCACCCCTCTACCCCCCCCACCCCTCTACCCCCCCCCCCCCTCCCCCTTTCCCTTCCCCAGGTGAGCAAACTCACTTTCTGCCCCTGAACAGCGTTTCAAGCTGTTGCTGTTGGATGGTAATTCCTCGCGAACAACACACACTCCCAGCTCCCACTGCCAAGTCCATCTGTTGGTCTCCGTGAGCCATCCCCACCCCCCCCCCAACAGCCCCCCCCCCCCCCCCCCCCCCTGAGTCCAGGCAATCCCAGCTAGCAGAAGCCAAACCCGACGAAGGCGGTAAAAGCTTCCCTTCCGGCTGTTACCGACGTGCCACATGTGTGTGTGTGTGTGTGTGTGTGTGTGTGTGTGTGTGTGTGTGTGTGTGTGTGTGGGAGGAGGAGGAGGAGGATGCTGTCACTTTCCATCAAAGCGAGTCAAAGCAACAGGGCGGAGGAACTAATCATCCTCCACATTCAGGTGTGGTTCGGGGGCCGTTTTGAGCAGGTTCCAGCACGTTCCGGGCGAAGAGTGTGATTTTTTTTTTTTTTATAGCGGCGCTTTCCTTCGCATCCCAAGCTGGTCTAATCACGCCTCCGTTCTCCAGGAAGCGCACGCTCCGGGGGAGCGTCGTCTGCGATTGACTTGGCGCGCCGCCGTCG
>NC_137681.1:23881875-23896875 GCF_963989245.1 Nansenia antarctica | reverse complement strand
TCCAAAGCCTGAGCCGGTCTGAGCAAGCCAGGGTCAGGAAGACGAGCCTGGCGGAATGCACCCCACGGGTCATTAGGCTCACAATGCTCCGCAGCAGGATTAGCTGGGGCTGCTTTCACTCCCTGTTAACAACAGCCCGAGACCAAGACAACATTTCTTCTGGTGTGTGCGCGAGTGTGCGTGCATGTGCGTGTGGGAGTGTGTGCGTGCTTGTGTGTGTGTGTGTGTGTGTGTGTGTGTGTGTGTGCACGTGCGTATGTGTGTGGGGTGGGGGGTTTCTCGGTGTGATTGTGTGTGCGTGTTTGTGTGTGTGTGTGTGTGTGTGTGTGTGTGTGTGCGTGGGGGGGGTGCATGTGTGCGTGTGCGTGCGTGTGTGTGTGAGTGTGTGTGTGTGGGGGGGGGGTGGTGCATGTGTGCGTGTGCATGTGCGTGTGTGTGTTTGTGTGTGTGTGTGTGTGTGTGTGAGTGTGTGTGTTTGTGTGTGTGTGTGTGACCAGCTTTACTTCTTCTCAGGAGATCAGGGAGTGTTGATTTCCATAGTTTTCTTCCTCGCCCTCCACCCTGTAAGTCATAGAGAGGCTTGAACTTGCCTTGTCTGGTGTCTGACAGCTTTGCACCATTTACGTTGTCAGCGTATTTCACTGCTATTACGGCAGGCGATATATAAAAGGTCACCTAAAAGTGGGTATGACTCACCGGAGTAATTCGAGAAGAAGAGGAAAGGCTTTGTCTCGATCTTCCTCCATGAACCACCAGATCACAATGCAGGAAGCCTTGTGAGCTTTACAGACACACAAAAGAACTGCATCTCTGACATCTTTGCTCCTGAAAAAAAAAAAATCCGTGCCTGGAGTTCATATTATATTCAACAGTAATACTTTATGTGATGCGTCCCTTCATGCACGTTTCACATTGTGGTGCTTAAATGACATTTCATGTTCGTGATGACTACGCTATTCCTGCCTTATCTTGCATAGCTTTTCAACAAAGGCAAAAGACATACAAAACAAGTCACATTCAGTGCAATAACCATGATATGATAAGTAACCTAATATACTTCTGCTAAATCCCATCAGTACATTCAGAAATGTATTGAAGTTGTATATGTATATGATGATAGGTTATGCTATGTTTCTAGTATGCATACATTGGTTAGTGTGGTACGGCAACTGCACTGTGTCCGACCGGAAGGCCCTGCAACGGGTGGTGAAAACCGCCCAGCGCATCGTTGACACCAAACTCCCTTCCATCCAGTCCCTCAAGGCAACCCGGTGTCGATGGAGGGCGGCGAACATCATCAAGGACACCTCTCACCCCAACCACAAACTGTTTGACCGCCTACCTTCAAAGAGACTCAGCAGGTACAGGATCCTCGGGTCTGTTTGACCGCCTACCTTCAAAGAGACTCAGCAGGTACAGGATCCTCGGGTCTGTTTGACCCCCTACCTTCAAAGAGACTCAGCAGGTACAGGATCCTCAGGTCCCGCACCAGCAGCCCTCCACACACCTCGCTGAACTATTGCCCCCGCCACACACACACACACACACACACACACACACACACACACACACACACACACACACACGAGACTATGACTCTCAGTGACAATGACAATAAAGTTAAATCTAATCCAATCTAATCTTATGTTTAGCTGAAAACCTTCTTTTCATCAGGGATAATTAAGCAATCACACAAGAGGGAGTGGTGTTAAATGGCCTCGAGTGCGATATTGCTTTTATACAACAGTTCTACAAGCACCATTTATTAGTTACAACTATCCATTTTGAGCAAGTGACACGCTTTTGCAGGTTATCAATTAGGTTTTGCAGTTTGTACTAATTGTTTTGAGAAATGCACTAACTGTTGTGCAAATGTTAATAGTGATGTGAGAAATGCACCAAAGCGACTGAGAAAAACTGTAACAGTAATAAGCGACAACAGATTATGATTCGTTTGTTTATTTAATCATTTATTTGGCTCCGCCAACACATAGTTCCGCAGCTGAACTTGCTCTTAAACTTGAACTGGACTGTTGCCAAGCAACCTGAACACAAACATGTTCCTGCACGCATGTTACCGCAGCCTAGCAGGCTACTTTGTATCATGTACATTCACGTTTCCATTTATTGTAATATCAGTTTGCTCTGAAGTATCTAGACTTTCCTTCCTTTCGTCCTCTTCTGACCACCATTCAAAATTGAACTCAAATGTTATTTGTGGAAATATATCCATCTTAGCGGTGCAAAACTTCTTACAATATGATAGATAACGACCGTTAATGTAACCTAGCTTAATTACGGTCATTTAATAGAACACCTGTGCGGCGGAGTGATACGTATAGTTAAAAGTCTCAGTGCTGTTATACTCTATATCAGCACTCATGGAATGCCTCTTGTCTAATCAAATTACTTGGTTGGAACTAACAGTTGTATAATAGTAATTCTATGATGGCAAAGGGCTCTTGTACTTGTGAGACTCAAACAATACAAACCAAATATAGACCTAGTTGGCGTGAGTTACCGTGGTAGTTTATTTTATGTTCTAAATTAATTCTGCCTTTATGAACTTAATTGTGTTTGCACTGCACTGATAACAACAACTATGCTAAATGCTGCCAGTTCAGGAAATTCTACATGATTTAATTTAGCTTTGTGGAATCGCAGCAGCAATTCAATTGTTTGTGGTAAATAACAAATAACAACGTTTTTGTTCAGTAATTAACACGGGTAAGACGGTAAACTTGAAAGACGTCGCAGGAGAATGCATTTACAACGCGCAAAGCATGCATGTAGAGAGAAAACTATTTCATATTTAAACCATTAAAATTCTTGAGGTGAAATGGCGTGTATTCGAGATTCAGAGGTGAAACTCTGGCCTATCAGCACAAGGTTAAGGAAGGTTAACGTGTCGTTACACACCTCATAGACCTTCCTGAACATGCACACACTAGTTTCAATATTTTCAATCATATATCAAAAACACACAAATCTTCCATTCATTTCCCATCACACTTCATTTCCACCAATTTCAACCAAAACGGGGCGGTGCCAATTAGTGTGAAATTGGAGCAATGATAGAGACTCACTGATAGAGACTCACTGATAGAGACTCACTGATAGAGACTCACTGATAGAGACTCACTGATAGAGAGATAGAGAAACACTGATAGAGAGATAGAGAAACACTGATAGAGAGATAGGGAGATAGAGAAACACTGATAGAGAGATAGAGAGATAGAGACTCACTGATAGAGAGATAGACACACTGATAGAAAGATAGAGAGATAGAGAAACACTGATAGAGAGATAGACACACTGATAGAGAGATAGAAACACTGATAGAGACTCACTGATAGAAAGATAGAGAGATAGAGAAACACTGATAGAGAGATATAGACTCACCGATAGAGAGATAGACTCACCGATAGAGAGATAGACACACTAATAGAGAGATAGACACACTGATAGAGAGATAGAAACACTGATAGAGAGATAGAGACTCACCGATAGAGAGATAGACACACTGATAGAGACTCACTGATAGAAAGATAGAGAGATAGAGACACACTGATAGAGAGATAGAAACACTGATAGAGACTCACTGAGAGAGATGCTGGCAGGGAGAAGGGGAACCGGCTGCCTACTCAGTGAATGGTGTGGGTTGTTTTCCTTCTCATCTTCAGGCAGGCAAACCCTGAGGACACCTACGTACCTGTGACAGGACCCACTGGGAAGACCTGATAATGAGTCCTCTCGTATATTATACACTCTCCAGCTGGCACAGTCCCCCACAGCTACACACCAAGCCAACATTTACAGCCAACACACATCAACAGGTTTGCAATAGACGTATGTATCGTTAAACATCACGCCTTATGTCGTTATTCACACTTCAGTATGACAAGATTCAAAGCCATGTCACGGTTTCTTGTGGCTTGAAGCTTGGTTGGGGAGAGACTAGGGATGCAAAGCCAAAGTAGCATGCCCTCTTGTTATAAATATGTCTATGTGGAAACAGTTGAGATCTCCTCTACGATTGCTGGTTCTTTTGATGTACAATGCAGGCTGGCTGTTGTGTGTGTGTGTGTTACAATGGCTTCTGCTTTTTGTAATATGGGCAGTGAAAAGCGTACACAATGCTTAACAAATAATCTGCTAAGTTTGTTTACCATTGTTGTTGTTGTTGTTATTGTTGATTTTAATGTGTTTACCTCAGCGCCACTTTGTCTTTCCATCCATCTCCTCTGACGTATGTGTTCTCTCTCTCCACTTACTTACTCTGTAAACTATCGAAAGTATCAAACAAGTTTCCTTTTACTTCAAGGACAGACATTTGTAAGGGCAGTGTAACATTATAGTCGTGAGTAGGTAAAGTCACAAGGTACTGTAGTACAAAAGTCTAAAAGCCTTACAAGGCCAAACAATGCAATTTCTCCCACCAGCCTCGAATGACACAGGCTGGAGATGCAAGCAAGCTGGCCTACAGAGCTACCACCTGCTAACGACAAAGCGTCTAAAATGAAAGGGAATCTGTTTTTTTGTTTTTTTTCATAATACGCAACTTGAAGCTTTGAAGTACCCACACGATAACAAATAACATTTTTAGGATCACTACATACTCATAATTTGTGAATTGGATTCATTGTCTCGTCTGCCGTAGGCTACTGGGTAAGTGAGACATGGCTTGTAAACAAACTTTCGTTTTTTTTGTTCAAAAGCAAGGACTGTGTGATCATCTAATTATGTGTAGTTACATGTTTTTAGCATGTTTTTCAGCATGTTGTAATGTTATAAACATGCAGTTAGAAAATCGTCTTCAACTTGTTTTCCGATTTCATTGTATGACACATCATTTAAAAGCTTACTGTCTTTTCAGAATATGTAAAAAAAAAAAAAAATGAACTTGAGTCTGGTTATTCCAAACATCATCTGGTGTCACCTTGCTCCCACCAGGCTCCATTGTATTTTGACTATCCTGACTGTCCTGAACTTGAATGTACGTTGCTTGAACGTTATAAGTAAGTTGATTAAATGTTATTTTGTTATCCCCAAACGTTCCGGATCTCTGACCTTGAATAAATATCAGATGTGGACCTTATGAGTAATAACTTTGAGAACCTGTTGTCTAGACCACAATCGTAATCTGTAATTTAATTCATGTTGGTGAAGGTTGTTTCTCTAACTGTTTTTGTCTGTTGTTGCGTGCGCTGTTGGAGGTACTTTCGACGTGGTTCAGGGTTACTGCTGGAACAAACCTACTCACTGGAGATAGGAGTACTACAGCCCTCTCTCTCTATATATATATCTCTCTCTCTATCTCTCTCTCTCTCTCTCTCTCTCTCTCTCTCTCTCCACAGCCCTCTCTCTCTCTCTACGGCCCTCTCTCTCTCCTCCCACTTCTTTCACCTCTCTTTCTGGAGTAACCCATCATTCATGACTATTATTTCTCAACTATTCTTGTCTCCCCCTCCTGGATAAGTCTCTCTCTCTCTCTCTTTCTCTCTCTTTCTTTCTCTCTCTCTCTCTCTCTCTCTCTCTCTCTCTCTCTCTCTTTCTCTCTCTCTCTCTCTCTCCACTTAGAGCTGAGAACAGCTGCATAAAGCACCATGATGTTATTGTAGTAGACTCTCAAACCAGTACTGTGGAATTAGTTTTGTTCGTGTAATGGCTAATGCCTATAACTCTAAACCAAAATGTTCTCAAATGTCATTTCAAAGTGAATTTCTCTTATTTCAAAGCACTTTATATCGATACGTTGTGAATTAACACGCCAGCCACCACGCAAAGCCAACTAAGTTTAAGGGACTGAATGGAATTGCCATGCTAATTCCCCCTGTAGAAAGAAATGATGTGAATACTTGGGGAAAAAAAGTAAATCAATGATAGCGCGAGGCTAACGCTTTGTATTCAATAGACTTGATGCATTAATAATGGTAGACTAGATAGACCATTAGATTGTGCTTAACAGTAATCAGATTCCAAAGCGTCTTGGCATCCATTATCAAGTGAGGTCAAGCGGAAAAACCACTGAGTTAATGAACTTATAAGTGAATCCAGCAGGTAAATTGCGGAGGATCGGTGTAGGGAGGCCAGGGGTGATCCAGATTGCAAATTCTCTGTAACACCCAAGAAGTTAAAGGATGCTAATAAAATCAGCAAATCGGGAATGTGTGTAGAATGAGCATTCTGTCTAATCTGTAACACGCTCTGGTGGGCCCCGGCTTACTCTGAGGCCAATGGGCATCTTTCATAGACGGGGGGGAAATTACTTTGGTGCAATTCATTCTCAATGGAAATGTGTTTCGAAGCTATAAAGCAGCCGGTCTTTGTTGCGGCCCTCTCTTGATGAATTGTGGCGTGCGATCGTTTGACTGTAACGAGGACTCGAGCGCCATGTTTAAAAAGGGGCCTTTTTGTGGATTAATGATTGCATGTGTGTGTGTGTGGGGGGGGGGGGGGGTTGTATGTAATGTTTACGTGTGTGTGTGTGTGTGTGTGTGTGTGTGGGGGGGGGGGGTTGTATGTAATGTTTACGTGTGTGTGTGTGTTGGGGGTGGCGGGGGGGGGGGGGGGGAGGGGCGTGGATTCCACACAGATTCTGTGGGATTATGTGATCATGTCATTCCTGGGACATTTGTTGTCATGTTAATGTTGGGGCATTTACAGAATGCAGACAGTTTATCACTGTATTGTCTGTACTTACCGTTCTGCTGTGTCCCTGGGACATTTTGTTGTCGCATGGGCATTTACAGAATGCAGACGGTTTATCAGACTGTTGTGTCTATGTTTATCCTCCTTAAATTCCTGCAGTTCCTGGGCCCTGGTTTTTGTATAAAAGAGCTGTACTTTGTGTGTTGCATTGTGTACTTTGTGTACTTTGTGTATTGCGTTGCGATTCCATCTCAAGAGAGATTGGGCGCCCAACTCAGACCGTGTGTACTTCAATAAAATACCAATGCTTAGATTTAAAATCCACTATTTGATTCTTATTATATCCACCACAGTATGTGTGTTTACGTGTGTGTGTGTGTGTGTGTGTGTGTGTGAGTGTGTGTGTGTGTGTGTGTGTGTGTGTGTGTCTGGTACAAACACACCCTGCGTGCCGTTCCACTAAAGTGGATTAGTATATCGGCGATTGAAATAAATCAGGCGATCAGGCAACTCGGGATTGGAATTCAAGCCTCAGGTGATTCCTCGAACGAGGATCAGGCTTGTGTCATCAGTGTTCACAGAACACCGGCTTAGAAATCCTCGATATGGGCGCGTGCACGCAGACATAAAGAGCCCCGAAGAGTCGATCTGTCGAAATGAAGATACTCCACTCTGCAGGGGTCCTACATTTGCGCAGCATTCCGAATTATTGATCTTTATGAAGACGGCAGTGGCGGCTGGCCGATAGAGGGCGCTGGGGCGCCGCCCCCACCTTCACTTCCTAGTTCCCCACCTTCACTTCCTAGTTGCGATTTGTAAAAGTTTTTTTTTTAAATAAACATTGTTTATTCACAAAATGCGGCTGATATTCTGTCGGCGCCTATCAGCATTCATTAAAAATCCTCCAATACAATAAACATTTTATCTGTGTGTGTGTGTAAAATTCACTGTTAAAATACATAGGGGGAGGAGTCGGGTCGCCGATCGAATGCAAGTCTATGTTAGGCCAAATACTTTTCGCTTACACGTGAGCTGTAGCAGCGCTCCAATTGGCTGTGTCTATTTCTCGGCCGGGGCGCAAAAAGTTGCGTCCTGAATATCCGGTTGTATTGCAGACAATGCATTATGCTGAGGACTTCCGACTTCCGGTTTTCCGGACTTCCGGGCTTCCGGAGTATTTTAAATGAACATTTGTAATGTCTGTCTCTGATGTTCATGGTCAATTAAATCAGTCTATTTTGTGCAACTAATAATGTTCCCGCTAATGGGTTAACCGAGCAGCCTCGCACCTAACGTGCAAGCACCTAGCTTCGAACTATTCATAGCAATATGCGCGGGGCAAAAATAATCTATTGCCTCTAAAATCACCACGAACAGAACGGCGGAGGTACGGGTAAACACGGCTCATGTTGGTGTCCTCAAAGGTAAGAGCTGTTTTTCTTTAACTCAACTGATAGCATTACCTTGCTGTTGTTGTTTACCGAATGCTCCATCTGACTGTCACACTGTAATTGTACTTGTGTAAACAGTAACACAGACGGGGTGAATTTCATGAATGAAAGTGAAAGTTCTGTCACAAAACGCCATTACGTATCCTCACACATGTTTAAGTGGGTATTGCGTGGGTAAAGTGAAATTACGTCTTTGTTTTGAGCGCCAGTGCGCGTTTTATGCGCGTGCACGCGGGAAAAAAAATCGATGCGCGCGCGAAAGAGGACCTCCCGCCACTAATGTGAAAAATCCTGGAGGAAACACTGCTGTGCCCCACCCAAATTTTTTAGCACCAGCCGCCACTGGAAGACGGAAAAATAAGATGTAAAATAGTGCAATACTGCCGCAATTAACAAGGCGAGGGAAATGGTTTGGCAAGAAATTGCTGACCAATTAAATGCGTAGGTCATACTAGCCCCAGTTATTGTTATATGTTCATATTTTAATAAATTAATATTTACCACTGTGGTGATATCAGCAGCAGGCTACAAGCCGTCATATCGTCACAATGGACTAGTGGTATCGACCGCTGCCATAGTAGTTAATCGTCATTTTAAATCGATGGTTCAAATCCCTCTTCAGACGCACTTTTTACTGCATTTCGTTGTCTGAATCTAATCTAAAATCTCATCTAAAAAAGTATGTAGGCTATAAAATGATGGTGCAGGCTAATTTACAAGAACTGACACGATTACAATGGTGTTTGAAGCCTTTGCATGAAGGTTTCGGTTAAATGTAAAAAATAAATAAAAAGAATCACTAAAATCAAGTCTCAAACTCACAACCTTCGGAACTCTAGCTGGTTGCCTTAACCACTGCGCCAGCCAGACCGCTGTGACAAAAGCAATGCAAGTTAATAAAGATACCTATTTATTTTATTTTATTTTTTACACTTTTTAATTTATTTATCTATCTATCGATCTATCTATCACACTTTCAAAATATCAAGTTATCTATCACACAATCAAACTATCTATCGATCGATCACACTTTCAAAATATCAAATTATCTATCTATCACACAGTCAAACTATCTATCTATCTATCTCGTGTGAAGTGGGAACTAATATTTCCTAAAAGACACTTGAGGAACTGTCGTTCGGGATGTAGTTTCCGCCGGTGAGCCTTTTTTGACGCACGCATTACCTTAGCCAGCCTGTAAGTCTGCTCGGGACCAGGCTAATTATATCTGACTCAGAAGGATAGGTTGCATAGCAACCAAGCAGCGAATTATTTGAGCCACATTGATGGAACCGACCGCAAGCTTATTTAAACCTGGATCAGAGTTAATCGCTTGGATCAGAGTTAATCTGGCATAGTGGAACGGCCCCCTGAAGGCCAACCAAAAGATGAGGTGACACCAACACCAACAACTGAGAAGAAGCAACAACAACAACTACCACAACATCATCAACAACAACTACAACAACATCATCAACAAAAACAACAACAACAACAACAACATCAAAAACAACAACAACAGCAACAACAACAACAACAAACCGCCTGTCCAGGCAACTTCCTGCATCCAAAGCCACAAGGCCTGTTAAAGGGCCGGCGCCTTCACCAGTAGCAAAGCAACTCGGACGATAGCGAAACCCCATAGAGAGACAGGCTGTCTGACCCCAAGCTCCAGACCTACCCCCCCCCCCCCCCCCCCCCGCCGTGCTCCACATGTCCCACGGCGGCAGGACTTGTAATGACGACCGGCTCTACGGCTGCTCCATTCCTCTGATGGAGGGAAGAAACTGAGCGGAAAAAAAAGAAGAAGAAGAAAAAAGATAAAACACACCTTTTCTAACATTCTGCTGTGGAAAAGAAAAGAAGGCTGAAGCGAAAGTTCACGTCAGCCACGAGAGAGAAGCGAAGGATGAGAGAGAGAGAGAGAGAGAGAGAGAGAGAGAGAGAGAGAGAGAGAGAGAGAGAGAGAGAGAGAGAGAGAGAGAGAGAGAGAGAGAGAGAGAGAGAGAGAGAGAGAGAGAGAGAGAAGAGAAGAAGACAGGGCCTACAGGACAGAAGAGAGAAGAGAGAGAAGAGACAGAGGAACACTATTCCCAGTGTGGTTCCCAGGTTTGGGCTCCTCCTCTGTCACCTCGGAACATACAAAGGCTTGGTGGACGGCGTCCTCCGACGGCTCTGCGCCTTTGATGGAGGGCTTCTTTGAAACTTCTGAACGAGGAAAACCGCTCCTGCCTACAGTCTGACGTATGATCTCGCCGTCCGGGAGTTGTTGGGGTTTTTTATGAAACGTGCTACGATGCTACGATGCACATCCTCCAGTTTGTTTGCGTGTCTCTCTGTTACCCATGCGAGCGAGCGTCTTTTGTGTATGTGCTTTATACCCTTTCGGTCTTTTGCAATTGCTTTTTCTTTTCTTTCTTTCTTTCTTTTTTCTTTTCTTTTCTTTCTCGTTCTTTTCTCCTTAGATGAGGTTTGTGCCTCTGTGTGTTGTCTCATAACCGAGGCTTGCAACCCGAAGGTCGCAGGTTAAGTCAGCTTCGGGGAAAACAAACAAACGTACCCCCCCGTGCAGTTTCTCTACTATAAATAAATAAATAAAAATATATATTTGTAAAATTATGCTTCCTTCTTCTACTAGCATTGGGACTTCCCAATGCCCCCTAGTCCAAGCATAGATGTGTTTTTCTTATGATGCCTGATGGATAGATGATTCACTTATTTAGACAATGTATTTGGTGTAAGCAGCTTTGGTTAAAGGCGTCTGCAAAATGCCAAAAATGTAATGTAAATGTAGTGGTTTTGTTTGCTCAGTCTTGGTGTTACCTTAGACTCTGATCTGAGTTTAAATTCCCACATTAGCAAGGTGAAGACGGCCTTTTTTCATCTGAGAAACATCGCCACGATCCGTGTGTTTTTACCTCAGCGGGATGCTGAAAAACTGATTTGAATCTTTTTATTTCAAGTAGACTTGACTACTGCAATGGTCTCTTTACTGGCCTCCCCAAGAAGTATGTAGAGAGACTCCAACTAATTCACAATGCTGCTACTAGGCTGCTGACAAAAACTAAAAGGAGAGAGCATATCACTCCAGTCTTAACTGCTCTGCAATGACTACCTGTATCCAGTGTGCGAATTAAATCACGGTGTGCGGGGGAGCCCAGGGATTTAAAAAAAAAAAAAAAAAAATTTTTTTGAAAATCAATGACACATCGCTAGTCAACTAACACGGCTTGTTTTGTGAGCCTGCTAACAATGTAAAGTAGTGTTCTAGTTAACTAGGTAACAATGTAAAGTAGTGTTCTAGTTAACTAGGTAGCAGTTCAATCCGTTTCGCTGCTGTATTTTGGCTTGACTAGCGAGTTTGTGTTGTGATTCTCAACAACGTAGTTTCACCCTTTTCCATAGTTTTGAATAATACATGTGTGGACTGACGATGTAGCGCAGCCTAACTTATTCTAATAATTATTTAACATAGTTTTATTCTGATAATGATTCCCCCCTCCTCCCAGACAAGGTCACATTATTATTGGATTGGTTGTTTGGTGCCGGGTGAAGTTAGCTAAACATTTAACCTGCTAGCTAACAAGAGAAACATCATGTCACTCTCCAAAGGTGTAAAGAGGAAAGTTGACAGTGAAAACAGGGCATTTAAAGAGGAATGGACAGCGAACTATACGTTCATCCTACCTGGTTTCATCAATGCAAAGCCGTTGTGAGACTCACATCTTCCGTGCTCACAATGAGTCGTCCTTTTCGTCAATGAATGGATTGATTGATTGATTGAAAACTTTATTAGAAGATTTGCAGAAGTAGGTACATGAAAGTACATATTACATACAAGGTCAACTAACAGGATAAAAACCCAAGAAAGCCACTGGCTTATTTCACTGGCTTATTTCAATTGGGGTCCTTGATTCACTATTATATCGCGAATGCGATAAAGACGCGCTAGAGGAATCGATTGGTGCATAAAAACCTTGAGAACTGCCGGATTAAAGTGACGTCCATAATAATAATAAATAATAATACATTAGACTTATAGCGCTTTTCTAGACACTCAAAGACGTCCATATCACCAGATAGCCAACAAATAGTGACAGATGGGAGATGCCAGTTTTCTCATTAAGTGAGATTTAATAGCCTAATATTATTTTTTCTATTTTTAATGAATGGCTCATTGTAATTATTATCCCTAGTAATGTAGCGTGTTTGCTCTGTCATTAAATGTTTTTCAGGAGCATATAGGCTAAGCGGATTCAGTTTATTTATTTATTTTTTGCGACGATTTAGTTGTCAATGTTTTTCATAAAATTAAACTGCATTTGCTTTGTTACTGTTCACATGTGTGGTGCAGTCACATTCACATAGCCTATAAGTAAACATTAAGTTTGAATTATTTACTGAGCTGGCGTTACTTTTTTCAAACCACACACCGCATGTCGGCTATTTCAGCACCACGCGTTGTCCACCTACTTATCACTATGAGGGGTTCAGCGTCAGTGCACCCCGCTGCAAGTTACTGTCGCATAGTTGTAGCCAATAAAGGCCTATATGTAGGCTATATAGGCTATTATATATCATTTATATTACCTAATACCAACATCAAAATAGATTGTATGCCTCTACAAATCATATTACACCAGGTAAAATCCGTCACAACTTGGAATAAATCCATCGCAATTTGGAATATTTTAGAGCTCCCCCAAAATGTCACAAACCATGTTTCCAGGGGAGCTCATGTCACCACTAGGGGAGCTATAGCTCCCCGAGCTCCCCCTTATTTCGCACCCTGCCTGTATCGTTCGTTTAGAATTTACTTCAAAGTCCTTCTACTTGTGCTTAAAGCACTAATTGGGCTGGGACCAGCCTCTTAATGACTTGTTGACAACCTATACACCCTCAAGAGTACTCCGGGCCTTTGCTGCTGGCTTATTGGAGGTTACTATCAAAGTCTAAAAGTAAGTTGGTGATGCTGAATTTATTAATTATGCCCTTAAACTGTGGAGTACGTAACCTCAAGAAAACAGGGAAGCAAGCTCAGTAAACATCTTTAAGGACCAGTTAATAAAACAAATCTTCAATGTAGCTTTTGATAAACATTTTATCCGTAATTTTATTGTATTAATAAATTCAGCACTTTGTTGATGTTTTAGTTGTTTGTGTTTTAATCTGTTCTTTTGTGCGGTATTTGTACAGTACTTTGAGCTGCATTCTTATGTATGAAAGGTGCTATAAATAAAATAAATAAAGCTTATAATGATTATTTTTTATTATTATTAGTCTGGTTGTGTTTTCAACTGCTGGTCCAGTTTGTTGTGGTACTAAAACAGGTTTTATGATGGGTGAATAAAGGGCACTATTTAGCTTGGAGTTCTGAGTTCTCTAGGTTATACAACATAGAGTTGACAGTGATGACAGATGCAATTAACACAGTGACAACTCAGCTGGATTATCTATTTTAGATTCCCTCCAAAATCGTTCTCCTCCTCCCTCTGAGTAATAATAATAATGATAATAAAAATAAAAATAAATTATTATTATTATTATTATAGCTCTTTTCTCAGTACTTAACAACATTTACACTCCATGGAGAGAACAAAAATAGCTAGCTTTATAAAAAATAAATAATAATAATAATAATAATAATGAAATAAAAAATAAAAAGTAAAAACAATAATCAAAATAAAGAAAGTTTCAGTTAATTAAATAGACAGAGCCCCATTGGTTCAGAACCAGCCATCAGCCATCATTATATATATATATTTTTTTTATAAGCAGACCCAGTGCAGAACCAGCACCTTGGGTGGGCAGGGGTGGGGGGGGTCGGAGCGGCAACAAGGCCAACGACGGATGGATGGACTGTGGAGGAGGGGGGGGGTGCTTTGGGCAGCTCTAAATATATATATATATATATATTTATTTATATATATATATATATATATATATACATATGGATCTAAGTACCAATATGAGATTAAACATTCAAACATGCCCCGAGAATATCAACAATTCAGAAAAAAATATGTTTTAGTAATTCTTGAGAGAGGATGGGCAAGAAGCACGTTTTGGCTGGATCCACAGTCACCCAGACCTGGCCCGAGCATCAGGGACTGTTGGGTTCTGTTCTATGACTCAGCATGCACAGGGCTTCAGAGCTGAACCCTGCCCAGAATACTCCCAGACGACTACCTTCAGCAGAGAGGCCAGGGAAGAGCAGGGGAGAGGGGGAGGAGAGGGAAAGAGAGAGAGAGAGAGAGGAGGGAAGAGGAAAAGGAAGGGAGGGAGGGTGAGAAAGTTATATGGAATGGATGGAGACAGGAGGAGAGGAGGCCTGGGAAAAGAGAGAGAAGGAGAGAGGGAGAGAGAAGAGAGAGGCAGGTTGTGAGAGAGGCCAGGGAAAAGAGAGGGAAGGAGAGAAGAGCGAGTCAGAAGGTGGTAAAAGAGGCCAGGGAAAAGAGGGAAGGAGAGAGGGAGAGAAGAGAGAGTCAGAAGGTGGTAAAAGAGGCCAGGGAAAAGAGGGAAGGAGAGAGGGAGAGAAGAGAGAGGCAGAAAGTTGTAAGAAGAGGGGCCAGGAGAGGAGCCCGTAAACGGAAGGGAGGTGGAGAGAGAAGCTCCAGTTTCAGAGCTTCAATCACGGGAAGGGACCGTGAGCGGCATTGACACCGTGCTAACCGCTAAGCTACGCCATCGATTTTTTTTACACCGTCCTCAGAGTTTTTCCGGCGCTTTCCGATCGATCGCAAAACAAAACGGGCTGCCCTCAGAACCTTTCAGTCTACTTTCTTCCCTGTTTCGTGACGTCCTCCCTTCTCGACCTCCTCCTCCTCTCCTCCTCTCCTCCGTTTCTCCTCTCGCACGCACCCCCGTTCAGAGACTTCATTTCTCAACAGTTTCTCAA
>NC_137681.1:23866875-23871875 GCF_963989245.1 Nansenia antarctica | reverse complement strand
ACAGATTAGATTACAGCCTGGATGAGCCTGAGCAGTGTCTGTGTGTAATGACTCTGCTGTCGCCACGGCAATCAGAAACCACGGGAAACCATCAGAGATTACCGGCTCGCCAAGTTTCCACTGGATGTCGTATACCGTGGCTGTGAAGAAGAAGTATTGCCGTATCCGTAAAGAAACCGGGTCTGCGCGGTGACATCATTACCCGTCCAAACTTCAGATTAAAAGTGCCACCCTCGGAAATACCAGGTTCATACCTCTGTCTTTACCTCTGGTGCCAAACCACTAATGTAGCTGATATGAGAGGAATGGAAAGTTAATGTAATATTCATGAGGCCTGATGCAATTACAAATTACACCAATGTCCTCTCCCCGTCTCTCTCTGCTGTCTCCCTCCTCTCTCCCTCTCTCTCTCTCGCTGTGTGAGGTAATACAATTTACTTCCTGGACACCTCCAAAAAACAATTTCTGCGATGGTTCTGTAATCGTACGGGGGGGAAGGGGGGGGGGGCGGGGGAGGAGGGGGGGGCGGGGGGAGGAGGGGGGGGTGGGAGCTGGAAATGAAGATTCCTGGAGCCCCCGCATAGACAAATTACCTCGTTATTGAGGGTTTGGCAGAGCAGGGATGGAGATTGGGGAGCGTGCCAGCCAGCCAGGAGTCTGATTGTAATTTATATGACAATGAGTCTACCTGTAGCCTGCCGCCGCGTCGCGCGTCTAAAGGTTGGAGGGAGACGATAGCTCATCACCCGGGAGCATCTGTGGCGAGATGAGGCCGGTCGGGGGGGGTGTGAGGCGGTGGTGTCGTTGATGTAAGTACCGGCACATTCCGTCTAAATTTACCGGCCTGTCTACCGGCGCCCAAAATTGGTTCACTCTGCAAATGGGGAGAACGATTTAAGTCTTTCCGCTAAAACGATTTTTTTTTTTTTTGGCTTCCTACCTTTCATGCTCTCTCGTGCGTTTGGTCGCTCGGTCGCTCTCTCTCAGATACTCTCGCTCTCTTTCTCGCCCCCCCCCCCCCCCTCTCTCTCGCCCCCCTCTCTCTCTCACCCCCCTCTCTTTCTCACCCCCCTCCCTCTCTCTCTCTCTCTCTCTCCCCTACCCCCCCACCGTGCGTCATTGTTTATTTATCCTGGCCCTCTCTTGTGGTTAGCCAGTTGGCACGCAGAGGTGTGTGTGTGATGGGGGGAGCGGGGGTATTCTGTCAGTGCAGGTAGGACCTCAGGTGCGTGGGGGGGAGGTGCGTGGCGGGGCGGAGGGAGCCAGGTGTGGGGTGGCAGAGATGGAGGCCTCGCTGGCCGTGTCCTTGTGTTACCCTGCCGAGGCCTGCGGGACGCCAATTAGGCCCAATCCACTAGTGGAGCTATTAGAGAAGGCACAGATGTGTGTGTGTGTGTGCGCGTGTGTTTGGGTAGAGTGTGTGTGTGTGTCTGTGTGTGTGTGTGTGTGCGTGTGTTTGGGTAGTGTGCGTGTGTGCATGTGTTTGAGTAGTGTGCGTGTGTGTGTGTGTGTGTGTGTGTACAGATCTCCAAATCGCTCAGAGGTGTGTGTGTGTGTATGTGTGTGTGTGTGTGTGTGTGTGTATGTCCGTGTGTGTGTGTGCGTGTGTGTGTGTTTGTGTGTGTGTGTGTGTATGTGCGTGTGTGTGTGTGTGCGTGTGTGTGTGTTTGTGTGTGTGTGTGTGTGTGTTTGTGTGTGGTGTGTGTGTGTGTGTGTGTGTGCGTGTGTTTGAGTAGTGTGTGTGTGTGTTTGTGTGTGTGTGTGTGTGTGTGTGTGTGTGTGTGTGTGTGTGTGTGTGTGTATGTATCACAGACACATCTCCAAATCGCTCATCTGAGCCACGCCGGAGCAGGGATCAAACAGACACTTTAGAGAACGAGATGTTCCTCTATTGTCGTCGAGAGTTTGTCTGTTCGAAAGTGTTGCTGTTGTTGTTGTTGTTTTTTATTATTTAAATCCATTGGCTCGACACACTCGGTAATTAGTGGCGCTTGGCATCCGCACATGGGCTGGCCGCCACCGAGGCTCATTTGTGTCTGACACAAAATGGCTGCCAGTTAAATTGTTTTCCTGAAACTCTCGGTACAGTATTCACACAGTGGAGAAACACAACAACACACTTGACCTCTGACCTCTGCCTGCGTATGAGCCCTGAGATAAAAGACACACCTAGATGATGTATATGCAAAAGACCTACTTAGAATCTCATCATAGTACTGCTTTCCGCTGATCATAGTGTTTTCCATTGTGCACATCAGTGTTCAATTGGTTCTTACAAGTGTCTATTCATTGGATGGTGTGTGTTCATTTTGAGAAGACATGAAAACATTTTGAATGCAGTGTTTGCTTTTGCAAGAGATTTGTGGAGTTAAGGGTTTTGTGTGTGAGCTTTTGGATTTGTGTTAAGAGTTAAGAGAATGAGCTATGCTTTGAGAAAACGAGTTAAATCGATATAAAAAAAACTGTTACATCTGTTGCTTTTACCTTTCCGGTATAATAACAAAGAAAGAAAGAGAGAAAGAAAGAAAGAAAGACTTAGATGCTATTTCCAGCTCTACCCAGCTACAACAGTCATGATCAGGTGTTAAACAACGTGTCTCTACTGAGTGCCCCCCCACCCCCCACCCCCCAGACTGCCCTGTATGTGTCTGGCTCCAATCTGAGCAGATTGCCGTAAAACAGCAGCATACCCCTTTAAAGTGAAACGACCCTCCGGTCGGATACTTAGTTTCTGATAGCAGACTGGTTGGTCAGGAGCTGACTGTAGTGTGTGTGCTTGTGTGTGTGTGTGTGTGTGTGTGTGTGTGTGTGTGTGAGACAGAGAGTGAGAGAGAGAAAAGTGGAAAGAAGACAATTCTGGACAGTAAGGCACCACCAGAGAGGAACTACAGCAGTCGTCTGGCATGATAAGGTCCTAGAGTGTAAACGGCACAGTAAGTATCTTTTGGCTTGGCTTGGCTTGGCTTGGCATGGCAGTGTAAGAACCCTCCTGATGTGTAGTTTGGGGGTCTGCTACCCAGCACTCCAGGCCCGGAGGCCCCTCAGTCTGCTACCCAGAGCCCCAGGCCCGGAGGCCCCTCAGTCTGCTACCCAGCACTCCAGGCCCGGAGGCCCCTCAGTCAGATACCCAGAGCCCCAGGCCCGGAGGCCCCTCAGTCATCTACCCAGAGCCCCAGGCCCGGAGGCCCCTCAGTCTGCTACCCAGAGCCCCAGGCCTGGAGGCCCCTCAGTCTGCTACCCAGAGCCCCAGGCCCGGAGGCCCCTCAGTCAGATACCCAGAGCCCCAGGCCCGGAGGCCCCTCTGTCAGCTACCCAGAGCCCCAGGCCCAGAGACCCCTCAGTCTGCTACCCAGAGCCCCAGGCCTGGAGGCCCCTCAGTCTGCTACCCAGAGCCCCAGGCCTGGAGGCCCCTCAGTCAGCTACCCAGAGCCCCAGGCCCGGAGGCCCCTCTGCGGAGGCGGTGGAGGGGAACAACCATCTGGTAGGTGTCAAGGTGCTGCAGGTGGTGCAGCTGCGGAGCACGTAGCGCGCTAATGCTAATGATCGCAATTAGAGGTGACGACGGCCCTCCTAAAAGACCTCTCCATCCCCACTACCCGCCAGCCGCCCCCCCCCCCCCCCACACACACACACACACACCTGCAAAATGTCTCTCTTCTTCTCTGTAAATAACAAAAAATGTATAATAAGAATTAAATGAATAATAAGAAAGAATACAAATCAAAACCGTCCTTCTTCTAGGATTGTGACTGCTAGACTGTGACTCGCCCCCCTGGTCGGGAGCATAGATTTCTCTCAGTTTTTACTTTCATTTCATCAAGATGTTGTTGACTTCACTCTCCCCTCCTCCTCTGGTGTTTATCATCTACTGTACCGGCCTGCAGACAGAAGATAAGCCCTCCTGTGAATATAGAGTAGGACGGAGGAGGAGGAGGTAAAACTTGTGGGTTTCTTCTTCTGTTGTTTGTGTTTGTGTATCCTGTTTAAAAACCCTGCCGGGCATCTTGCGCTCAAATCAATTAAACGCATAAAAAACCATTTGAAAGCTGCCCACGTCGCTGGCTATTTGGCTTTGTTTGTCTCTCTGTTTTTCCCACCGGGAGAGGAAACGATAGTAACAGCGGAAACGTTTGAAAACAAACACAAAAAGAGGACAACTGGCAGCGGAGAGGAGAGAACCAACGGAACTTTTTTCTCTTCACACTCAGAAAGAGATTGAGAAGGGTGTGTGTGTGTGTGTGGTGGGGGGGTCATTCTTTCTATGATCCATCTCTTCCGGTGGAGAAAGCAAACATTAAAGACAACAAAGTAAAAACTTGCCAATTACTTATTTTCTTTTCCGTTTGTTTTTCTTTTTTTCGCTCACATCCGGCGTGTGCGTACGAGGGGAGGAGAGCACCGCGGAACAGACGACTGTCACTCTTAACCTCTCCTGTACTCTGAAGGATAGAGATGTATCTCTCTCTCTCTCTCTCTCTTTCCGTCTCTCTTTTGCCTCCTCCCTCTCTCACCTCTCTCCCCTGCCCTCTCTCTCCCCCCTTCTCTCTCTCTGTCTCCCTCCCTTCCTCCCCGCCTCCCTCCCTCCCTCCCACCCCCTCTCTCTCAATCTTATTTATTTTTCCACTCTTCCTATCTTTCTTTCCCTTTTCTATTTGCTGTAATCTGTGAGAGAGTGTCAGGGTCTGACGCCAGGCTGTGTCTCCAGCTGACATCTGACACAGCCCCGGGAACGCAGTCAATAAACTCCTCTAATTGAGTGCCACTGGCTGCTGTTTATTGACAAAATAAGACGGGGGAATTAGGTGTGTCTCCTCCCGGCGCTCTCTGCTCCTCTCGTCTCCTCGCCGCCCGACAGCTGTCCACTCCCCATCCATCAGAGGCTCAGCGTCATCCCCCCTCGTCTTGTCAGAGGAAAGGCAGCCGACTTGAAAAAAACAAGACAACCTCTCTTCCTCGTCTTCCTCGCCTGTCTGTCCGTCTGTCTGCCTGCCTGTCTGTCT
>NC_137681.1:23840940-23866675 GCF_963989245.1 Nansenia antarctica | reverse complement strand
CACAAAGGCATGCCACATGCACGCAGATACAGACACCACACACACACGACACACACGTTGAGAAAACATCCCGGTGTCTGTGGAGGAAGGAGATGGTAATCAGTCTTCCTGCTCTCCTAACGCAGCTTAAGGAACATCCCTGCCACGCTGAGATGGATGTGGGTCAGGTATGCAGAGATTTAAACATGAAACACCACCGCATAACAGCTGAACACATTAGATGAACCCAGGAGAAAGAGCGAGAGAAAGAAAGTCAATGTGCGCGTGCGTGTGAAGGTAGTGTGTGTGTGTGTGTGTGTGTGTGTGTGTATGTGTGTGTGTGTGTGGGTGTGTGTGTGTGTGTGTGTGTGCGTGTGTGTGTGTGCGCCCATGTGTGTGTGTGTGTGTGTGTGTGTGCATGGAGTGTGTGTGCATGGAGTGTGTGTGTGTGTGTGTGTGTGTGTGTGTGCGCCCATGTGTGTGTGTGTGTTGTGCGCGCCCAGTGTGTTTGTGTCTGTGTGTGTGTGTGTGTGTGTGTGTGTGAAAGTCCCACCTCACATTTTTCATATCCTTCTTTTGTGATCTCCACAGAGGACAGTGTGACTCATCCACACATTGTTTTAATTGCTCTCCCTCTACCTTCTTCCCTGTGGGCTTGTATCCTGATCACAGTCAAAAGTGGTCTAGGTGCGCCTTCATTATGCAGTTGTATTATGCATTGCGGGGATAAATACTGCAGAAAGTAACCGCAATGAATTCATTATCAACTTTTCCTACTGGGAATAGACTCACTCTTGAGAGGAGCTGGGGGCTTTTATTTTCCCGACGCCTCGTATAAACTATAAACTATAAACACGATGCATTCTGAATATCTTTCTCTTTTGTCTTGACATTGCCTGTCGGAACGCAAACATGCATAATGTCGGACCAAAACAGTTCACTTTGCTCAGGTCTCTCTTTCTTTCTAGTTCTTTTTCCAGGGGAGACGAAACGATGGTCTGGTACATATGGGTCGGTAGCGACAAACCCAGTTGGTCTACTGTCACTGTGGACCCATAAAACTCCTCTGACAGCCTCGTCTCATTCCAGAACCTGGCATCCGGTCCGACACCAACGGCATCAGAAATAAAATTAAAATTGCTCTGCAATCTGCCGTTGATGGCGCTCGGGGTAAAAAAATGACAGATACAACAGCCGGCGATGGGTGAGTGACAGCGTGGTCCAGGTGGGGGGGAATTATAACGCCCCAACCCCCCCCCCCCTCCCCTCCCCTCCCGGCAGTTTCAAATTAAAAGCTTGCTGTGTTACAGAGGTTAAAGCGTGATGCGGCTGGACAGTAAATCTCTGTGTGGTTTGGGCCCAGGCCCCGCCGAATCGATAACCCTGAGGGGGGGACATTCTCCATGGTTGATAGCCCCTCTTCAGCTGGGTGATGGGATGGTATTACCTAACCCCCCCCCCTCCCCCGCTCTTCGTCCCCGGCATGCCAATGAGGGCATTCAGGACAGGGCTGTGTTTAAAACTTTACCACACTGTATTAAATCCAGTTTCAGAATTGAGGGTAAATCAATAGCAGGGATCTTATTGGAATTCACCACAAGATGAAAGATCAGAAAGAGGCCATGTCTGGAATAAAAACCAATAAGCAGCAACTGGCTGTGGGTTATGTGTATTCTTTACTTAGCCTCTAATTACTCACAGACTTGTTTTGACCGCCGGTTTTATTTGATATTTGAGAGGAAAACGACACAATAATACGAACCCATTTCTTTGCATTATGAGTTTCTGAAGCAGGGGGTAAGAGAGATATTAAAGCCAATAGCTTCTCAAAGTGGATATCAAACTGTATCTTCACGCAAACACATTTTTATAGAGAGCTACCGAGCCGTTTTCTCGCTCAGACATAAACCTCTAGTGTGTGATAGGCTATAAGAACATCCTCCTGACATGTTGCCCTTCACTTGATTGACAGCCTGCCACCATTTCAAGCTTTTGAAGTACATTATTTGACAGCAGTGATGAAAACTACATGAGAGAAAAAAAGTGTGAAGTACACGTAGCTGTATGTATCTGGCTCCAGAGGCCAGGCAGAGTCAGTCAATCAAGAAAACTGCTTTCACTGAAGGAAATCCCCTCGAGCTCGTCTGGTTGTGCTGGGGCTAGCTTGGTTAATTGGTACCAATGAACTGAACAGATTTCTGGCAAGTAACCCAACACCAGAGGGATGTTCAGACCGCTTGGGAATCCAACAGCGCACCACAGAGTTTTGCCTTTAAGCCATTGGAAAAATCTCCCCCCAAAAATATGTTGACTGTTGAGTCTTGAGTCAGTGAGTCTTGCGGCAAAATGGCCGCCGTGAAGCCAGTTGTGTGTGGTGTTGTTGTTGTTGTTGTTGTTGTTGTTGTTGTTGTTGTTGTTGTTGTGGGAGTGATAGAGAAACCACAACATCATGTCAGAGAGTTCGGTTAAAGTTAGCTGAAGTTAGAGGTGGCTATTCAAACAACTCCATGGATTACAGTTTCGCCTGGCCCATCGACTAGACTACGTTCAAGATAAGGAACCATCTGACTATTAGGTGCAAAATAGTGAACCAAAATGTAGTGAATTGATTTGGGCATGTTGGGTTTGTATAACTACTCAACCAGACTAAAGGCCCTTGCACACCAACGCGTTTTTTACGCGCGTTTTTTACGTCCGTTAAAAAAATAAATTAGAACTCATGTTGTGTCAACCACGCTTGCACACCAATCCGTAATTATTCGTCCGTCAAAAAAAATAACGCAACAGGTTCGATTTTCTGCGTTTTCGCGTCCGTCAAAAGCGTTTTGAGAGTAGTTTTTTTTTTTTACTCTGGCCAACTCTGGCCACCGTACGAATGTACACTGAGGTAAATAGTGAGAGACATCTCTGAGGTAAATAGTGAGAGACACACATCTCTGAGGTAAAGTAAAGTGATAAAATAAGAGAAAGTGATGGCCTCCGAGAAGCTAATACTACTTGTGTCAGAGCACAAAGCTCTTTATGAAAAAAAGAGCCGTGATTACAAAGATTCAGAATATAAAGACAGAATATGGCAGAGTATTGGAGAGCAGACTGGAATCGGGAATGGTATGTATTGATTACGAAAGATTAGACTAGTGGTCATTATTAGTTTTTCGTTTTTATTTTTTTATTTTTAAATCATGTTCGAAATAAAAGAACCGCTGTTCTGGATCAATTGGATCGCGGTAATTGGTGGCCTTCTTTATGATGTGTGGTTCCAGTATTGCTAGCAGAGAATCAAAATGGACCACCGACATCCTGAGGTAAACCTGGAAACGATCTGGATAATTCCTCAGATCTTTTATTAGCAGTTGAAACTCCCCTTGCTGCCGACGAGTTCTGAGGATGGGGTGGATCCAATATTTTCTTTTCCTTTTCCTATTTTCAAGAAGTGAGAGGAGCACAAAATCATCCTCACTGCTTGAAGACTCCATGTTGCGTATTGCGAAAGGGTTAGGAGAGGAGAGGAGAGTAGGCGTGTCAACAGACCCTAAAAGTTTGCAACGTAAAAAAACGCAACGGACTCCGCAACGGACCGGTGTGCAAGGTCTCTGTGCGTAACGTTTTTTCCCGGATGACGGATTAAAAATACGCAGGCGTAAACACACGCATTGGTGTGCAAAGGCCTTAAGTCATGTTTCTGATCGTGTCTCTATCGTCTCTTCCTCGTAGTCGGCAGTCTCCAGCTACCTCGTGTCCCTCCGTCACCCCGCGTGTCCCTATCCTAGAGACAGTAGCGGGTTTAGGGAACAGCATGACTCACCGCTATCCCATAATAAGCCACACGTCTGTGTCAATGTGTAGCGAGTCTTTAGTCCCCGTCTGTGGCAACTCCCAGAGCGCGCAGGCGGCTCAGCGGCGGCTTAGAGAGACGCCCACCCCCCTCCCGGTGCCCCCCCCCCCCCCCCCCTACCGTGGCCCCCCCGTGGTCCTGGTCCCCCCCTGGTCCTGGTCACCCGTGGTCCTGGTCCCCCCCTGGTCCTCCGTGGTCCTGGTCACCCGTGGTCCTGGTCCTCCGTGGTCCTGGTCACCCGTGGTCCTGGTCACCCGTGGTCCTGGTCTGGTCCTGGTCACCCCGTGGTCCTGGTCACCCGTGGTCCTGGTCACCCGTGGTCCTGGTCCCCCCCGTGGTCCTAGTCCCCCATGGTCCTGGTCACCCGTGGTCCTGGTCACCCGTGGTCCTGGTCCCCCGTGGTCCTGGTCACCCGTGGTCCTGGTCACCCATAGTCCTGGCGCTGGACTGCATGTGTTTGGCTACTGGACAGTTCCTCAGGGCTGGGCTGCCTTGTCTCCTCCGTCTCCCCCCCCCTCCCCCGCCGCCTCCCCCAGGCGTCAGTCATACAGCTTCATCCATGGGTGGGGTCAGACAGACAGACAGACAGGCAGTGGCCCAAGGTGTTAATGGAATCTCATGTGTAGCAGTGAGTTGGCAGACTCCGTAATCATTAGCTGGGGGTGGGGGGATGAGATGGGGTGGGGTGGGAGGGGGGAGAGGAGGAGGGAGAGGGGGGGTGGGCAGGTGACTGAGACTCATTTCTTCTGGTTTTTTCCACCGTCTATCCATCCCTCTTTCTTCACGATTCATTATTTCCCGTCTGCCAACGCCGCGGCGGCTAGAGCGGTCGGTTCGCCGGTCGTCGTTCATCCTGCGCCGCCCCCCCCTGGTCCCCTAAGGCATTGACCCCCCCGCCCCGTCCCCGTCCCCCACTGTCCCCGTCTCTCCCCCAGCCCCCTGTGACGCCCCGCCTCGAGATGGGGAGAGCAGTAGCAGCGTTTAGGACAATATCGGTGGTGGTGGAGGTGGTGGTGGTGGAGGTGATGAATGCGCAGCCATGCTCTGAATACCATCAATAAAACATTGTCACCCGAGACATCAGTCTTCTTGTTTGTTCTCTTTCTCTCCTTCCCCTCATTTCTCTCTCTCTCTCTCTCTCTCTCTCTCTCTCTACTGTGACTCACTCTCTTCACCCACCTTCTGTCTATTCGACAGCGATGTACACACACACACACACACACACACTCACACACACACACACCTTTCTCATCCTCCCCTAAAGACTTTTCCTGTTCTCCTCACTGTTCGTCATCTTTCCCATCTTTTAAACATCCAGCGCTGTTACCATTCCGGCTCCACAGGTGTGGGAAACTAGTCTCCATGCTAACGAAGGGGTTAGGCTTCTTCTTCCTAAATCTGATTTAATGAGACCCAGAGAAACTCTCAGAGCTCCCCGACACAAAATGGCCTCTCCCTCTCTCTCTCTCTCCTTCATTTCACATGCATGTATTCTAATGTAACCATGAGTGTCCTCATTTCAACTTTTTCATATTCCTCTGGTGTGATTAGGGGGACTGTTTGAGTTTCCAGATTTTTTTCCTCTGTATCTTTTTTATGCAAAGTTGTTGACCGAGATTGCTGGCGAAAAAACGAGTAAACAATTTATTCAGACGATAGTAATGAGGTGGCACGCCAGAGCACTCGGGGCTATAAGCCCAGGCAGTAGGTAGACACGGCTAGACCGTATTATTGGACCCCTGAAAAACAGAGGGCTTTGAATTATGGCACTGGCCAAGACGTATAGCCACTTGCGAGATGCTAGGAAACTGAGTCATAGCTTTCACCCAATCACCAGAGTGCTTTTTGTCTATGAGCCACCCCTGGAAGCCAATCCCATGAAAGCGTTCGAAATCAATTATTCAGAGGTAATGGAATTGTTTAATTCTGCTTTTCTTGGTTTGTTTTCATTTCCTTTTCATTTCCCGGGTGCCCCTATGCTGCATACATTACGTTTCTAGATGTGTGTGTGTGTGTGTGTGTGTGTGTTCAGTGGCTGTGTCTTTATTGTGTTCTGAACTTTGATAAGAACATTATGGAATTATAATCCATTCCATATTCTTCCCTTTTGGTCGTATCACTGCTCACATTGATGCTGTAGAAAGGCTGACAGAATGCCATCTAGATGTGATAGTGTGATAGCATGCTAGCTCTCAGAACAAAGACCACCAGATCAGGACTGGAACACTGAGAGAGAGAGAGAGAGAGAGAGAGAGAGAGAGAGAGAGAGAGAGAGAGAGAGAGAGGAGAGAGAGAGAGAGAGAAGGAGAGAGAGAGAGAGAGAAGGAGAGAGAGTGAGAGAGAGAGAGTGACAAAGAAAGAGAAAGAGGTAGAGAGAGAACAGAGAGTGAGAGAGACTAAGAAAGAAAGAACTGAGACAGGACTCGGAAAGAGCAAAGCAGAGAGAGAGAGAAAGAGACAGAGAGGGAGAGAAAGAGAGAGAGAGAGAGGACATGAAAAGAGCAAAGCAGAGAGAGAGAGAGAGATGACTTTGAAAGAGCAAAGCAGAGAAAGAGGGATAGAGAGAGAGAAAGAAAGAGAGAGAGAGAGAGAGGAGAGAGAGAGAGAGGAGAGAGAGGACATGAAAAGAGCAAAGCAGAGAGAGAGAGGACTTTGAAAGAGCAAAGCAGAGAAAGAGGGATAGAGAGAGAGAAAGAAAGAGAGAGAGAGAGAGAGAGAGAGGAGAGAGAGGACATGAAAAGAGCAAAGCAGAGAGAGAGAGAGAGAGAGACAGAAAAAAAAGCGATAGAGAGAGAGAAAGAGAGAGGCCCAGCCAAAATGTGCAACTGCAGCCATCACTTGACTTGACTTTCTATCCGATTACCAATTAAAGGTTAGGGCTGGGCGTAAAGAGGACGGCGGGGCCGTTTGGAATGACTCACGGCTGGACTTATTGGCAGGGCCCCGCTGCAGCTGGAAGGAAGTCAGGAGCAAACACTGCAGACGCTCAGGGCCTGCCACTACATACACGCGCATCACACGCCTCACGCGCATCACACGCTGCGCGTAGGGCACCAAGCGCCCGGAGGGGGGCACCAGAACAGCGTGACGACCATCATAATAATCATAACGATGAATTATTTAAATTCAAAGCGAAGCAAAACAACACAAGGCACCTTAGGAGCATTATTAGACTGACCACCGTCAGTGCTAGCTAGCGCTATCCATTCGTTTTTAGCGTCCGCCGTCCCCCCCGTTAAGGCACCCAAATGGCCAGCAGGGGCCCTAGGCGATGCTAATACAGGTACGGTAGGGGATGAGGTTTTCTCGAATGTTTGTTTGTTTGTTGTTGTTGTTTTTCTTTTTTTTTCACCTTTTGGCCATTGTTCTCTTTCTCTCCTTCCCCTTTTCAGTTCAGTTCCTCCACTAAGATCAAAAGTCGGTATGCACATAACCAAACCCTCCAATCAGAACTTTCTCCTCAGAAGCTTTCACGCCACAAGCTCCCGAGAATCCGACATGAAGGGAGGAAGACAGGAAGGGACTCAGAAGAGACGAGACACAAGTGACTGCAGGACTGAAGATAAAGAGTTGCGGGAGGCGGCCATGTTAATGAGCTGTGACTAGGAGGAAGAGGCGGTGGCGGCCATTTTGTGGCAGTGGGGGAGGCGGAGGGACGAGGTGGAGCTTTTTTATTCCAGGGTCCAGATATGCTGTAACACTGGGCCTTCCCTGGAGCCAGTGTGTGTGTGTGTGTGTCTCTCTCTCTCGTGTTTTCTTTCTCTCTCTCTCTCTCTCTCTCTCTTTCTGCTCTCTCTCTCTCATTTTCTCTCTCATTCTCTCTTTCTGTTCTCTCTATATTTCTCTACCTCTTTCTCTCTCTCTCTTTTGTCTTTTTGTTCTCCGTCTCTATCTTTCACTACCTCTCTAACTCTCTTTTTCTCTCTCTCTCTCTCTCTCTCTATTCTCTCTCACATTCTCTACCTCTCTTTCTTTCTTTCTCTGTCATCTCTCTCTCTCTGTTTTCTCTCTCTACCTCTTTCTCTTTCTTTCTCTCTCTCACTCTCTCTCTCTCACTACCTCTCTAACTCTCTTTCTCTCTCTCTCTCTCTCTCTCTCTCTATTCTCTCTCACTTTCTCTCTCTCTCTCTTTCTCTTTCTCTCTGATGCTGATTCATGACTAACTCTCACAGTGAATTGATTACAGCAGCTGTCTCATTCCTGGCCGTCCATCTGCTCCGGCCTCTATCTAAATTGCAACTCCTCCAAGAAAACTGGCGCCCCCCCCCCCCTCACCGCCCTCCCCTCCCCCCTCCTTCACTCCTCCACCACCATCTCCACCACCTTATTCCCTTCTTCTTCAGCGACATGTTCAATCAAGTTCCTTTCAGAGCTTGTCTGCCCTCGCTGTCATATACTGAGAAAGGAAAAGAGGAAATCTGAATAATAGAATAAAAGGGAATCTGAGGAAAAAATATAATTGTTGAAATATAAAAGAAAAAAGCATTCAAAAGCATTCAATCATCTATGAATAGTCGGTGAAATAAGGGCTGCACCCTTTGAAAGGTGCATTTTGGTTTTGTGTTTTCATGTATTTTTTGTGGTTTTCTTTCATTGGTTGGCACTCTCTTTCAGCCATTTTGTAAAGTGGTATTTGAATGTGTAAATGCCTTATAGGCAAACACAAATGTTATTTTAGGGTTCTTTGTCATGGGTGATGATTTATGTACAACCATTTCCACACAAATAACTATTTTAGTTCTTGGTACATCAGAGACAGTTTTTTTTTTTTTTTTTTTTACTATTGTGAAAGTTCTTCAGAAGCAACCATGCTGGGAAATGGCCCTTCAGTTGAACAGACATTGGCTATATTCTTAGAAAAAATAATGATCATAATTATTATTATTGCTCCTTTGAGGTTCAACGCAGTCGTTTACTCTATGCTTCATTAACGAGGTGTCTCATCTCATTCCACACAATCTATTTGAAGTCGGGATGTAACATGTGTGTATGTGTGTGTGTGTGTGTGTGTGTGTGTGTGTGTGTGTCTGTGTGTGTGCCTGTGTGTATGGGTGTGCGTGCGTATGTGTGCATTCAAGCGTACATGCGTGTGCTTGTGCGCATGTGTGTGTGTGTGTGTGTGTGTGTATCTATCCCAGTGAGCAAGTGGCTCCATCTGTGGGTGAGTGACTCCAGGTGACACCTCCCGCTCCCCCGGCACCGGAGCCTGGGCCATTAAAAAAAAAAAAAAAAGAGAGGGAGAGGTGTTAGCGTGTTAGCGTGTTAGCGTGCTAGCCGCTGTCGTGACTACACACATCCTCCATCACCTACATGGTGCCCTCTGTACGAGCACAGCACCGCATCTCCAGACCTGTCAGCTAGCCTGTCCAGACAGGAGAGACAGAGAGAGAGGGGAGGGTGAGAAAGAGAAAGAGAAAAAGAGAGAAAAAGATAGAGAGAGAGAAAGAAAAAGAGAGAGAGAGAGAGAAAGAGAGGGAGGAAGAGAGAGAGAGAGAGAGGGAGAGAGAGAAAGAGAGAGAGAAAGAGAGAGAGAGAAAAAGACAGAAAAAAAGAAAGAGAAAGAGAGAGAGAGGGAGAGAGAGGGAGAGAGAGAAAGTGAGAGAGAAAGAGAGAGAGAGGGAGAGAGAGAGAAAGAGAGAGAGAGAAAGAGAGAGAGAGGGAGAGAGTTATGGTTTCCTAGCAGAAGCCTCTGGTGAGGCCTTCAGATGGATCCCAGAGTTCCACCGTTAAATTCCTCAATATTTATGCTTCAATAAAACTGGGTCAACTGGGTCACAAGCCTTTCTCCTCCCTGAGCCCGGAACGGGGCAAGGATACCAGGCGGGCCCCGCCTCCCATCACTGATTGGAGGAAATAAAGACACTGCTAATGGATTATTGTGGCCTTCCACAAGCAACGGTTTCTTTAGAAAGTTCCCCTTTTCCTAAACTGCATCATGTGCTTTTTTGAGCAAAAACTGAAAAAAGGTTGCAGCAGCAAAGGATTGGATTGGAATGTATTGATTGAAAAAACTAAAGCAGACACACAAAATCTAGTTCAGCTCAAATGGATGTGACCATGTGACCATGCAGTAGGGATACAAAAACACTTGATATTAGAAGAAAAAAGTGTGTGTGTGTGTGTGTGTGTGTGTGTGTGTGTGTGTGTGTGTGTGTGTGTGTGTGTGTGTGCGTGTGTGTGCGTGTGTGCGTGTGTGTGTGTGTGTGTGTGTGTGTGTGTGTGTGTCGCCCCAGTGGATAAACGATTACAGCGCTGCCGTATTGAAGGATCCAGTAGTGTGTGTGAGGCTCTCGGTAGCCGGTGTGTCATGCGGAGCGGTGGCACAGCACAGCTGCAGTCAGTCAGCCCGGCGATCCCAGGAGGGGGAGTCTGTGCAGGGAGAAAATTGGGAGGATAGCTATGACTGAGCTGCAGAGCTGCAGACTCCACCTCAGACGCTCCATTCTAAACTCAATTACCACAGAGTTGCCCCCCCACCGGTCCCACTACCGGCCCCCCCACCGGCTCCCCCACAGGCTCCCCCACAGCCCCCACCCCCCCCCACCCCACCCCACAGGGCCCCCCCAGCCCACCAGCCCTCCAGCCAATCAGCCTTTATTGGGATAGAGACAGTAGAGATTGACAGGAAGGATGGGTGAGAGAGATGGGGGGGGGGAGACATGGAAGATATATCGAGGGGCAGAATCTAAACAGGAACCTTGCGAGTATGTGATATGCGTGTTAGTGTGCTACGCCACTAAGCTCCATGTTGCGCAGCGTTTGAGGCACTGAGAGAGTCTGGAGATGAATTCAGACACATGGGTAATCACAGGCTTGGATGAATTTTCTGGAGAATACCGAAAAGGCAAAATGCCTGTTTTCTTGATGTCTGGTTTGGGTTAATGGTGGCCTAGTGGATAGTGAGTTGGACTGGTGATCAGAAGGTCATGAGTTAAAATCCCACTTGGGGAACACCACCACTAGTGTGCCCTTGAGTAAGGCACTTAGCCCTAAGTTACTCCAGGGAGACTGTCCCTGCAATCTCTAATTGTAAGTCGCTTTGGATAAAAGTGTCTGCTAAATGGTTAACAAATTATAATAATGGTTTTAGAGTAGAAGCACAGAGCGGCATTCTGATCAAGAGAGGAAGTGAGGGGACTGTTCTCTTGTCCTGACAGGATGTGGAATCTACAAAGCGGTTTCCAGGGGTGTGGGGGGGGGGGGTTCAACGGTCAACTTCTGAGATTTACCCAGACTGAACCGCCACGCCTGCGTCACGCTTTGGCTCAGGTCAGAGGGAAGAGCAGAAAGTCACGATTCCCATCATGCATCATGTTATCTGCGGGAATCAGCAGCAGATGCAGATCGATAGATGTCATCTTCAGGGTTCAATTAAAGTATCAATACGTGGAGAGATGAAGACTTGAAAATGACAACTTTCTCGCTTTTTGTTTTGTGATTCATAGTTTATTCCAACTTCACAATTTTTTGGGGGTAAAGGCACAGTAATAATAATAAGAATATCTTGGTTTTATATCACGTCTTTCACAAACCCAAGGACGCTTTACAGAATTTACAGACAAAAAGTCAGACAGACACAACAGGAAAAAAAACAAAGAGACAGTGACAGTGAGAAAAATAAACTAGGGGCCAAAGGCCTTGGTGAACAGATGAGTTTTGAGATCTGATTTGAAAGTGTCCAGGGTAGGGGCATTGCGAATCACAGAGTTCCAGAGGGTGGATTACAGTGTAATCAGTGTTACAATACACTGATATTATAGAAGAGAAGATTGGAAAACGTTATTATTCACACAATGTTGACATTTGTGACACCGTTTCATTAAAAGGTCCTCATGTCGGGAATTGTGAAACCTTGCAATGAGCCAAACAAGTCTTGTTGTGAAAAAACAATTTTTCAGTTTTTGGCATAGGAAGACAAATAAAGCGATGAAGAACCCACTCGATATATACATATATACCCCCATTACCTCTGTGAAAAAACTCTGTGAAGACTTTGAGCCTGGTTTTCTCAAAATGGTCATTTGGAGGGTATCAACATTAAAATATCCATGACTTCTTCAACTTGTTTCAGATTTCAATGTATGACACATAATTTTAAAGCTTACAGTCTACCCTTTCATAATCTGGAAAAAAATGAAAAATGATTTTGCCCTACTTGCGGACTTTTTAACCATGCCCTGTCACATTTTGTCTTCACAGTGGCAAACACATCAGTGGTGGCTGGTAGAGGTAGAAATCGGAGGACGGGCTCATTGTAATGTATGGAATGGAATGAGGATCTAATATAATGAGCCTGTCCTCCGATTTCTACTTCCACCAGCCTCCCCGGATACACATAGTACACAAGACATCAAACATTAAAAACATCAAAGATGAATATCGTTGGCAGGCGAGGTTGTCTTCTGAAATTCTGACTTGGATAGACTGGCTTTGATAACCACAGCTACCGCAGAATCATTGAGTCTATCAAGTGTTTCCTTGTTACTCCCTTCCCCATGTCACCTTCCCAGGGTGCCTTGCGGGTTATTGATACCCCTCTATCAGAGACAACACAGGTGTGCGTGTGGGTGTGTGTGTGTGTGTAGGGCGGAGCGGGTTTCCTTTTCCCCTGAAAATTTAAATGACATTACGATGTAATTGCCAAGCAGAGCCTCGTTTTAATTACCCTCTCTCTTTCCGCCCCATTGGTTTACATTGTGAGCACTTTAATTATACAATTTATCACTTTTTTAAACATGAAAAACAGTGTAAACGCACACTCATTAACGCACGTTGAGGAAAAAACATCAGCAGGTTTTTTTTTTGTTGAAGAGAACCCAGTAAATCAAACAGCAGGCCACTTGTTTGGATTGGGCTTTCTCTCTCTCTGTGTACCCATCTCATCAATACCACTTAATCCTCAACAGAACCCTACAGGTGGCTCAATGTCTTACGGTCCAGGTGTTGAATATCAATTTTAATGTCCAAAGGGCGCAGTGTGACGTCTTTATTGTCGGGTTTTGTTTAGTTTTCATTGTTCTAATGAGGGGAGAGGCTAGTAGAGTGACTAGCTCCATTGTGCAGCGACTGTCTCTTTGTGTGAGTGTGAATCAGGACTGTCTGTTCTGGGATAAGGGATGTTGACTGTGCTCTCCCCTCCCTCTGCCACTACTGGATCTGCCAGTTTTTGGTTTTGGACCCCTTTTGTAGTTTAGTTTGAGGTGTGTGTGTGTGCGTGTGTGTGTGCGTGTGTGTGTGTGTGTGCGTGTGTGTGTGTGTGTGTGTGTGTGTGTGTGTGTGTGTGTGTGTGTGTGTGTGTGTGGGGGGGGGGGGGGGGGGGGGGGGTGGGTGTGTGTGTGTGTGTGTGCGTGTGTGTGTGCGTGCGTGCGTGCGTGCGTGCGTGCGTGCGTGCGTGCGTGCGTGCATGTGTGTGTGAACGGGTCCTGTTCAAAAGCACTTTCGTTGGTAGGTTAAAAACTCAATCAGTTTACATCAAGAAGTACTGTTAGTGTGTCTCCATTATTTGCCGATTACTTATTGCACTGCCATCACATGTTGAAATTGTTTTAAGGTCCTCTTTTTTCCTAGTGCTTTAAACTATCTACGAATTATGTGCTATCATTTGCCTGTGAGAAATGTACTATTTGACTTTCAATCCCTTTCATTGATGTGAGGGAGTTGAAAGTGAGAGGAAGTGAGAGAGAGAGGAGTGTGTGTGACAGAGATAGAGAGAGAGAGAGAGAATAAAGTAAAAATAACATTTATTATTTCTTTATTCTAGTCGTACATTACATAATCTTTTTGTTCGTTTTTTATCTTCACCCTTGCTTTGACAATGTAAACGTATGTTTCCCATGCCAATAAAGCCCTTTAAATTTAATTGAAAATTAACATTTAATTGGTAGGGGGAGGGGGGAGAAAAGGAGAGAAAGAGAGAGAGAAAAGGAGAGAGAGAAAGAGAGAGAAAGTGGGGGGGAGCGAGAGAAAGAGAGATGAGAGAGAGAGACATCTGCAGTATGGAAATATTGGGTCTCTCTTCCTTCTTACTGTCAGACTCAGACACTGCCCAGGGGCATAATAATGTATAGAATTGGCATCGCTATGGGAACAGTGGAGCAAGACAAGAACATTGTGTAAACTCCGTCTTCTCTGTGAAGTGCTAGGCTTGTCACCATACCAACATTTCAACAAACTATCTGATTCAATACCACAACAGCATATCAAGTATCACAATTTCCATTCGTATCATCACCACAGCCAAAGAGAAAAACCTCAGGCAAAGTAAAAAAAAAGAAGAATTTCCTTGCACCTAATCTCCTCTATTTCGTGTTGCAAGTACGGAAGGCTTCTAATCATGTTTAATTCAACTGTTGGGCGCCTGTAATCAGCAGGTGTTATGAGGAGAGGAATTAAACTACCGAAGGTAAGGCCTATAGCCAAAATCCATATGACATCGTGGATTTAATAGAGGTAGCCAAAATCCATATCACAGTCATGCATGGATTTATAAAACGACATTCTGCTCAGCTCGACGGAAATTCATCGCCAGGCACTCATGATAAAAGGTTCCGGTTCTAGAAAGTTCTAGCAGCCTGTAGAACAGTGTTTCCAAAGCAGGTTATCGTTATCCTGGTGTAGAACGGGGACATCGTACAACTTTACTGCTGACTTCAAGGTCAGAGCTTAGGTCCTACAAGCCCTGGCCTACAGGCAGCCCGACGCTGCCTCTCTCTAGCTCTCTCTTTTCTATCTCTCTATCTCGCTCTCTCTATCTCTCTCTCTCTCTTTATCTCTCTCTCTTTCTGTCCTCTTTTTCTCTGTCTCTATCTCTCCCTCTCTTTCTGTCCTTTTTCTCTCACTCTCACTCTCTCTGTTTCTGTTGTCTGTCCCTCTCTATCTCTTTCTGTTTCTGTTCTGTCTCTCTCTCTCTCTCTCTCTCTCTCTCTCTTTTCTATCTCTTATCTCTTTTCTATCTCTTATCTCTCTCTCTCTCTCTGTGTGAATAGTTTATAGCTCTGAAAGGTAGAAAGGTGAGTTCAGTTCCCCTCCCCTAGCAGCAAGGTTACCGTGGCTACCAAACCCCTCCCCTCTCACCACAGCGTGTCATAACTACCTCACCACAGGGTGTCATAACTACCTCACCACAGCGTGTCATACCTACCTCACCACAGCGTGTCATAACTACCTCACCACAGTGTGTCACACCTCACCACAGTGTGTCATACCTACCTCACCACAGTGTGTCACACCTCACCACAGTGTGTCATACCTACTTTCGTATATATTGGTATCTGTTACTACTAAAAATGAAGAAGAATTCTTGAGCAAATTTAAGACTTGTTTATTCAAAAAAGCAGGTTACACAGCATGGCCCCTCAATGGAGCTGATGGTCCGAATCGGTCAAATATGGATGTGAAGAAAAAAGAGGCAGAGCCCATCTGCGTAGAGGACTTTATACCCTGTCACTCCCACTGTCGCTGAGTCCACGTTATTTTAATTTGGTTGAATACAAAGTATACCAGTGAGATCATAGTAGGCGAGGTCATTCTCTGTCCTGCAAATAGGATGTCATTGTCTTATTATAATGCAACTCACCCTATGGTCTAATACAATTCCAATGCAACCTATGTTATGGGCGTCTTGCTGGCTCGGGCCCTAATGCAATTATATCTTCCCATGATGACATTCCTATGGGCGTCTTGCTGACTCGGGCCCCAATGCAATTATATCTTCCCATGATGACATTCCATCCTCTGCACATGCACGTCAAAAGGCCATTGTTTAGAGGGCCATGGCTATGGTTACAGAGCATGAAAATACACTACACAGCCCCCCTCGGAACACGCAGAGTGTGTTCCGAAACTAAACGACAGACAGAAAAACTACATCAACCCATCAACTACATCAACACATCAACACATCAACACATCAACACATCAACACATCAACACATCACTCAGTTCATCATGCATAATACAAAAACTGAGATACAGAAATTTCCAACGACCGATGTTTCCCTCGTCCGAAGCGGCAGGGTCAGAGGTTGCTAGCACATGGCCCCAGTTGGAGAACAGCCTTTACCGCTGTCTCAGATTGATAACACTTTCATAGTCAGGAGCTTCCATTGTCGCGTAACCATTACATCACTTCACAACCGACATCAATCACATGATATAGAAAGAAACAAACAGGAACCGAAGCAAACAATCACAAAACATCACTTAATAAACAAATCATCAAAAGAGGAAACAAAATCAGAAAGCAAAGCAGAATCCAGCTTTTGCTCATCAGCTATGTCGGCCATCATTAAAGCATTAACCGGAACATCAGAAATACACTTTCCAAAACATTTGATTAAAATACCAAGTAACATAATACAGATGATAATGACAACAAGAATAATAGCGACGGACCTGATCATATTACCAATACCTGAAAAAGCAGAATCAAAGAAATCCAATGTATTCCAACCGTGTTCTTTACGTAAATCCTCTATACCCTTCTTGTTAGATTCATGGAAATCATACAGAGCGTTACCAGAATCCGAAATATAACTGCAACATTCACCGCCTATCAAAGCACAAGTACCACCCTGACTGGCCAAAATAATGTCCAAAGCCATTCTATTTTGGAGAGCTACATTCTTAGTTTCAGTCAATTCAGTAGCCAGGGCAGATACTACAGCATCCGAAGCATTAATGTGTTTTTCAAGAATGGATGATAGGGCACTTAATTCAGTCTGAGAGTTGTAGACACCATAACTTGGGAATATTAGGCCAAAAAACTTCTGAGCGGTAGATAACGCCCTACGACTACGATGGGTTGCTTGTTTGTGAAGTACAGACATCTCTTCCCGAGTAACTTTCCTAATCAAAGGTATCAGATGAGCTAAATAACAAAGACCCTCACTCAAAGCAGGAAGCTTAGAGAATGCATTATTATCACACACAAGAAACACACCCTCCGGGAGTTGAAGCTCCGTACCAGGATACACGAAAATATGACTAGGGCCTATACAAGACGCGGCCCCTAGCTGACGAAGCGCGCTGCCCTTGAGCCGAGATTGTATGTCAATACAGGTTGTAATATTTACGAGAGGCATGACCTTAAGCTGCGTGGTGCCTTTCTGCCGTCTGGTAGTATTGGTATCATGTAATTTCATTTGAGGCACCATAGCACAATCAACAACTTTACATTTCAATCCAGAAATAACAACTGAACCTCTCCACCGTGTAGAAGTCACACTCCCAGAACATAACAGATGAGGACTCAATGCAGTACCATTCAATTGAACGAACATAGCTTGGATAATATATATCTTCTTCGGACCTGTTGGTTGTGACAAATGTGTAAGCCTATCAATAATAACCTTCCCCACACCGCTAGGCCTATGGTGTTCGTTAACTGCTGCTGTCAGACGTTCCAACACACCAATATCCACACCTGCATAGGAAGAATTTAAAGGAACCAGAATCGTGCTGGGCTGACAAGAAGAGCTCTGGTTCTTGCCCTGTAAAACAAATTGGGCTAAACCCTGCCAATTATAATGAAACCATTCTGCTTTAGTTAACGGTATGGGGAAAAACATAGGAGCAGACGCACTTACAGGGACCTGTTGACAAATCCAGCAATCAGAATAATTCATTTTTGAAGCAAAATCTTTCATGATACTAGTGGCAGAATTAGGGTGGGACCGTGTCCCCAGGTGATTAGAATCATACAACAAATAATCGTCAGTAGCGACTACAATCGCCTTCGTAGAAGCCTTTACAGCAACATTTTTAACCTTTCCTGGTAACTCAACTGGAAAAATATATTCATGCACAAATTCCCTACAGTCCACCAAAAAGTCGTGTGGAAAGTCAGGAATGTTACTACAAACTTTGTCCTTGAAATTGTTGGATTTGTCAAACACCTGTTCACCGATATTACGTCTAGCACACCAATACGAGTTCACCTCATTGTCAACATTAGTTAATGTCACAAGTGTTGACATTAACTGTTGTGTAAGTGTAATATATTTGGCATCCAGTAAGTACCACTCAGCCGCTTCAGTCGAGGCATAGATCAAACAATCATCAACAGTACAACGTAAATGTGGGCAAATAAAAGCTCTACCTAATGTGATAAATCTTTTCTGACGTCCAGGCATAACAGTGTGTGAGTGAAGTGTAGCATTGTCCAAGGAAGTCAATGGGGTAGGAACACTAAGGGGTATATTAGTCTCTGAAACGGCATGGCTTGAGTTTCCTCCTAATTGGCCTCGGTGTATCACGGGATCTGTCTGGTTGGGGTGTATCACTGACAGGTCTATGTCTCTCAATGGTACCTTGGTCCGGGCAGCCGCCCGGGTTGCTGACATCTCCGTCTGGAGCATTGTCAGGGTCGGAAGGGGTGACAACAGGGGCAACACCAGGCTTGGTAGAACCCCCAAGAGGGGTGTCGCAGTCCCTTGGTCCTTCACGATCTCCATTGGCCCACTCATCTCTGGGCTGGACAGGGTCTGGGACGAGGCCCCCGGCATCATCTGCATCACGGCGCAGATACTCACCAACATCTTCGTCAGCCTGGATGTCCAAGCTGTGGACTTCCTCGTCCCCAGGGGTCTCCTCACCATCCTGCTGAGGCTCTCCCTCATCGTCCTCATTGGGTGCCTTGATGCAGTGATGAACGTGATACCAGGTGGGGGACCCCTTGATTTGGATGGCAGTCCCAGTGCACCGAACGACCTCGTATGGTCCTTCCCGTCGAGCCTCATGCCACTTCCGTCTGTAGACCTTCACGTATACTTTGTCACCCGGCTGCAACGCGTCCTTCCTCTCCTGTGCGTTCACCTCCTCTTCACGTTCCTGTTTGTGGAGCACATAAGAAGAGATACTCTTTTGCCGGTTAGTCATGTACTGTACATAGGCTTTCATGTCACTCTCCAAGAGAGCCAAACTTGGCCCTTTCCCACTGGTTCGTGCACAGGGAGCTGTCATTATTCTCCCCATAGCCAGTTCATGGGGAGTCAAGTGCAGCCCTCGAATCTCACTGGAACGACAGGCCATCAATGCAAGAGGGAGTCCTTCCACCCAATTAAGACCTGTATGCTGACAGACCTTAGAAAGACGGTTCTTAAGGACCCCGTTCATCCTCTCTACCATCCCCTGGCTTTGAGGTGAGTAAATACATCCAAATCTCTGCTTGATTCCCAACTTTTGTAGTATAAGCTTTACCGTCTTATCCACAAATTCCTTACCATTGTCTGACGCTATCCTATCTGGAATTCCAAACCTAGGTATGAATTCTCTGCATAGGAACTTTGCTACAGACTGAGCATCCTTTTTTCGAGTGGGGCATGCTTCTACCCATCTGCTGAACCTGTCCACTACAACTAACATGTACCTGTATCCTGCAACAGGACGAATCATGTCCACATAGTCAATCACCAAATGTTTCATTGGCCCGTTTGGGGTAGGGATATGCCCAGTTCCCACTGGTATTCCAGGTCTGATATTGTTTTTCAAACAGACCACACATTGACCAAGGATATGGTCTATTTGTTCCAATAAATATGGAGCCCAAAAACCATATTCCTTGGTGATCTTGCGTCTTACCTCCCCCCTGGCCACATGTGCTAATCCATGGGCTTCCTGTATCAGCATGCCTAATAAATCTGGGGGTGCCACAACCAGTCCCTCATGATTTCTCCATAGACCTGTGTCATCCTGACTAGCCCCCCTTGTTAACCATAGGTTTTTGTCTAGCGCATTTGCCCCACTCTGTAACATCAACAAATCCTCAAGCGTGACCATGCCCTGTAACTGTGTTTCATGTGTGACCAGCAGAACTTCACCTGCTTTGTCTGCTCCTGTAATGGCTTTGGCTGCATCATCTGCAGCCCTGTTACCTTGTGTGACATGTGATGAGTCAGATCTGTGTGCGGCACACTTCACTATGGCTAATTCCCTTGGTTTCATCATGGCTTGTAACAGCTTCATGATTTGAGCGTGGTGCTGAATAGGCGAACCATCAGTTTTCTTAAAACCCCGTCCCTTCCATACAGCTCCATGTAGATGACACACATTATGGGCGTAGGCAGAGTCGGTGTACACTGTCACTCTTCGTCCGGTTCCCAAGTTGCATGCTTCTGTGAGGGCAATTAACTCAGCCAATTGAGCTGAACAAGGCTGAGGAACAGCCTCGGCTTGTTCCACAATGAACCCTGAATTTTGGGATCGGACTATGGCATACCCAGCACGTAAACTTTCTCCTACCCGGTAACAAGATCCATCAGTCCAATACTCAACGTCAGCTTCCTTTAAAGGCAAAGCTAGTAGATCTGCTCTAAGCTTAGAGTACCTCATAGCTTCCTTCACACAATCGTGTGGTTCCCCATCTTCTGGGGTTGGCAAGGTCTCTGCTGGGTTAAGTGTGTTACATCTTAGTAATGTTACATCTTCCCTTTCCAACATCCTGTAATAATTCCTAATCCTAGGCATCGTCAAAGTATACTTGCCTTGATTCAAAAGATTCCTTAGACTGTGGTGGCAGAGAATGGTAATTGGGTACCCCATTGTTAAGGTTGTTGCCTTCTCGTACATAAGATATGCCCCGGCCATTGCTCTGTAGCATGGCGCGAAACCCATTTCTACCTCTGAATATGCGACAGAGTAATAGGCTATGGGCTGTGGACTAGGTCCAATGCCTGTTGGTTGCGTAAGAACAGCGCAGGCATACTTCCCTTTGGCTGAAGAAGAAACATACAATCCAAATTCTTTGGAATAATCTGGAAGCGCTAAAGCTGGCGCTTCTTGTAATTTGTGTTTAATTGTCTCAAACGCCAAATCAGCTTCCCTTGTCCAAGTAATGCAACATTGGAGTTTATCACTACCTGTTTCCTTAATCATCCCCCTCAATGGAGCGACCAGTCTAGTGTAATCCTCCACCCATGCTGAACTATACCCAGTAATGCCCAAAAACATCATCATTTCCCTAACCGTTCGTGGTTTTGGAGCCTTCTGAATAGCTTCCAAGTGTTCGTTAGTGACACTGCGATGTCCCTGTGTAATAGATTGTCCTAAGTAAGTTACCTTTTCCTGGCAATACTGTAGCTTCTTTTTAGACACCTTGTGTCCCTTCTCCGCCAAAACCTTTAACAGTTTAACGGAATCCCTGTGACATGTTTCTTCATCTGGGGCACAAAGGAGTATGTCATCCATGTACTGAATGGCAGTACTACTTATCGTCTGCCCTAACCCGTCTAAGTCCTCCTTCAAGACCTGATTAAAAACATGAGGACTGTGTTTGTACCCTTGTGGCATTCTGGTATATTGATAATGTTGACCTTTGTAGGTAAACCCAAATAACCCTTGACTTTCTACACTAAGAGGTATAGAAAAGAAAGCCCCGCATAAATCAATCACTGTAAATACTTTGGCTGTAGATGGAATCTGAGTCAACAGCACATGAGGATCAGGAACTTCAGCTGGATAGCTGACAACTACCTCATTCACAGCCCGTAGGTCATGTACCAGACGATATGAACCATCAGGTTTCGTTACTGGCAGAAGAGGTGTGTTACTTAACGGATATTGAGTTATCTTCAAGACTCCTGCCTTTAACAATCCTTTGATCTGTGGCTCAATTCCATCAATTGCTTCCTGTTTCAATGGGTATTGGTTTTTCCAAGGGGGTTTTGCACCCGGTATGAGTTCAACTCTCAATGGACGAGCTGATTTCACAAATCCAATGTCTGTACTGTTCTTTGCCCACAGGTCTGCTGGCACATTCTGTATCATTTCTTCTCTGAGGTCTTTTTCAGGTTGTACAGGAAGGATTAGCTGGTTCATTAGCTTCACAGTCTGCGGATGTCCTATTCCTTGAGCAGAGATCATCAGTTTTGTGAACTGTCCATCAATGCTCCTCCAGATAGCAGGGTTTTCTTTTGTCGTTACAAATCTGGCTTTTTCTGAGTCTGCCATCATTGCCCCTAAATGCTTCTGTTTATAGTGTTCAGATATCATAAGTGTCACATGAGGGATGCTACCCTCAATCTTATGCTCCTGATCTAGATAAATGTCCCTGTTTATCTTCATAGCCACTCCCTGAGGGCCTAGGATTATACAACTTGTACTAAGCTGTACCTGTTTTGGCTGATGCTTCAGCCACTCATCTGGGTTTGCATCTGCAACTTCTCTAAAATACTGGAGTGTACAATGCAATGGATCAGTAGGCCTTCTGGCCTCGGACATGTGTGCCAGGATATAATTGTCCCACATCCTTGCTGGTTCCATTAGGTCTGGGCTAAGCCCTCCCACCCAATACACCATAGATGCGTTGTTGTCCATCATGACAGACAGCTGTCTGTTCTCTTGTGGCACTGTCACCCGACAGCCGTCAGGTGTGCATTTCACTGTACAGTTCAATTGGCATAGTGCATCTCTCCCTAGTAGCCCTATTGGCGTGTGTTCTGATACAAGTATTGACAGATCTGCTCTCTGTCCTTTGTACTCTAAGCTTACAAGCTCAGTAGTAGGGATCAGCTGTTTAATTCCCTCGAATCCGATTGTCTTCACATATTTCCCAGACATAGGAAGGTGCGTGGCATCTTCAGGCTTCAGACAGGTGTAGGCTGCTCCACTGTCCACCATCAATTCTAATGGACGTTGGTTGACCGACACCCATATGGTAGGTTCATCTTCAGGCCTGTTCGTCACCACCAGCTGGCACCCCCCTCTCGGATCTTCTGGGCACCCCTATAGCCCAGCTGCTGGGCCTCCGTAGGGGTTCACCACTCCTGGAGCCGGTGTAGCAGGGGGCCTATATCTTCCTTTTTGTTTCCCCCCTGCGCCCCCCTGGTTCTTCTTCCAGCAGGTACGGGCTAAGTGTCCATCCTGGCCGCATTGGAAACATGGTCCTAACATCTTCTTCCCGGCTGCGGTCCATCCCTCTTGTGGTGGTCCTTGGCCAGGCTGGTTGTATGGCTGGTACGGAACCACTTGCACCCCTGGTGGCCCCTGTGGGTATGGATACCCCCCTTGTGGCCCCTGTGGGTATGACTGGGGAGGGACAGTTTGCAGTTGCTGTGGTTGAGATGGGACCTGTAGGGCTATGGTCTGCACTCTCTCTCTGGTTTTCTTGCCTTCAGTCAATTGTACTTGAGTTAGTTTTCTGAGTGAGTCTTCGTCTTGTGCCTTCTGTATCTGAATCTTCTTTCTAAATAATTCTACTTGATGTGCTACGTTGTCTATATAAACAGCCTTGTTCATGTGTCGTAGCCCCACCACTTCTGCTAACTTGTTCTTAACTGGGGTAGGGAGACCTTGTTGAATCTTTTCCCTGATTATGGCTTTTTCTAACGGGTTATCTTCGGCATCCTTCCCTGTCACACTTCTCCATTGAGAGTGCACACGGGCTACAAAACCCCTGGGATTCTCATCTTCTCCCAGTGGCATCACAATGATATTGTCTGGGTGAATGTGAGTAGGGTATGTCTCTCTGATTGCCTTCCACAGCCTGCCTCTGTTTGCTGCGAAGAGCTCTGGGTCATAAACTGATGTACCGATATATTTATGAAGTCCTGCCTTCGTCAATATTTCCTGCATGGTGTCCAATCCTGTAATAAAGGCTAAGAGTCTTTTCAGGTCTCCCATCGCGGCCTGCGTCCCTGTCAGTCTCACGTCCATCTCGTTAGTCCAAGGGTGACCCCCATCTTCTAGGACTGGGAGTTTTTCGATCACTTCAGACAGATCTGTATGACCCCAAGGACGATATTCTATCCTGTTATCTCGAAACAGCACCGGGAAGATCCCCTGAATTTCCTCTTCCTCCGATGCCTTCCCTCTTGGTCTAAGGCCATAATTGCTTACTAGTGGCTCCGTTCTTTCGTCCCGCCTTGGTGTCGCTGTAGACCTTGGGAGGTTCGGCTGGGATGTATGATGTGATGACACTTGAGCTACCTGTTCTAACAGTTCCTCTATCTGTCGTATACAACTTTCCTCCTCTCTTAGGCTTCTCTCTTGGAGTTTTCTTGCCCTCTTTCTTAACTCCTTCTTATCCTTCTTCACCCTTTCTTCCTCCTCTTCCTCCGACATCTTCTTCTTTTGCTTTAAGCTCTCTTTCTTCTTCTCTATCTTCAGAGACTCCTGCTCATCTTCAGAACCACTTTCTTCTTTTCCCTCTTTACAGCGTCTTGTCCTTCCCTGTTTTTCGGCCCTGGCTATTAGTTTTCTGATCTGAGCACTGTAACCTCCCTGTGCATTGCTGTCAGCACCGGAACATTCGCCTTCACCTCCACTGCCATCTTCACTGTCATCTGTCTTGTTCTCTGGTTCGAAATCCACGGTCACTTTCGCTCTTCCCCTCTCTAGTACATTATCACCCTCATCTTTGATAGTGAAGGCTCCGTTCGTACTTAGGACGGGGACCTGAGGGTAGATCCGCTGAGAATTGTCCTCCAGTATCTTGGCATAGGGAGGAGGACTGGAGATTGGAGCTGTGTGTGAGAATGGAATGTTCACTTTCTCTTCCATTGCTTTGGCCAATTCATCTCTTTTTTCTGGATCCATGTGAGCTGTTTTCTCATTCCAAGCTAATGCTACTTTCTGCCCCTCTACCTTGAAGAGGTCTAAAATAGCTAACTCTAACCTGCGTTTCTCTGATCTAATCTTTCCTTTTTGATGCGCCTTATGTGCATTGATAAGTATCTCCAATGTTGCAATTAATTGTAAGTCAAAGGTGCCCTCTTCTGGCCATGGTTGTTCAATGTCTGCCCAACGAATATTCCATTTCGTTGACATTTTGCTAATCTCCTTAACAAGAGGATTCATTTTTTCCACTATAGCCACAGGGGATGAATTTGCTAATATTCCCTTATCTGTATTAACAGCCCTCACAATTTTACTGGGTTTGGCTCCCATGTCTGAAATGTTTATACTGCTTAATATGCTGAAAATATGCTATAAGGTGTACTTTTCTTACAACCCACCTTCTGTTGCCGTATCTGCTAAACAGATGCTAGTCCAACTTTTAACTGCGTCAACTGTCTACACAGAACATTACAATTCAGAACAACGGATTGTTTCAGTGGTATTGTGTATTATTGACTTAAATGTAATCTATGTGTGTGTGTGTTTTAATTTAAATTTAATTAAAATTTTAATTCAATTCTATTTAAATTATTTAAATAATCATAACCAATTAATCGCTAACAATCAATTATCACTATTAATTAATATTAATTAATTATTAATAATCATAACTAAATAATCATTCAATTCAAATTTAAATTCAATTTAATTTCAATTCAATTCAATCCAAATTTAGTTTAGTTTTAATCTAAATGTTTTTCCCTTATTGTGTATGAATGTGTATCACTTAGTTGCTCAGTCAATACTAATTATAGTTCAGGTCAACTTTAATTATTAAACTACAAAGGCTGTTCAACACAATTTATCAAATTACAAAGGCAGGTCACGCTCTAAGTCTTTCTGATCCACAAACCCTTGATTGATCAATCCTCAGATAGAAACTGTTCTGCTATTCTTTAATCAAAAACTGTGGAAAAGAACTTAACTTGAAATAAAAAGATGTAAAATACGAATATTAATTATAACCTGTAAAGAAATCGACTTGTTATTTGGAAGGAATGAATGATTAATTATTAATTACAATCTGTAAAGAAATCGACTTGTTATTGGGAAGGAATGAATGATTAATTATTAATTACAATCTGAGTAATTAATTAAATTAATTAAAGTAATGTAATATATAACAATCATTTACAACCATCCATCAATGAACCATTCATCATCTTACAGAGCCAATGTTTTAAAAATGTCTTGTCGTGCTTTGTCCAGCAGATGGCGCCAAGCAACCGACTTGGGTATCGATTGCTTCAAAACACCCTGTCGTGATCTCAAGTCACAACCTATTATTTTTCTCCTATCAAACACAAT
>NC_137681.1:23824098-23840740 GCF_963989245.1 Nansenia antarctica | reverse complement strand
CCTCACCACAGTGTGTCATAACTACCTCACCACAGTGTGTCATAACTACCTCACCACAGCGTGTCATACCTACCTCACCACAGTGTGTCATAACTACCTCACCACAGCGTGTCATACCTACCTCACCACAGTGTGTCATACCTACCTCACCACAGCGTGTCATAACTACCTCACCACAGTGTGTCATACCTCACCACAGTGTGTCATAACTACCTCACCACAGCGTGTCATAACTACCTCACCACAGTGTGTCATAACTACCTCACCACAGCGTGTCATAACTACCTCACCACAGTGTGTCATACCTCACCACAGCGTGTCATAACTACCTCACCACAGTGTGTCATAACTACCTCACCACAGCGTGTCATAACTACCTCAGCACAGTGTGTCATACCTACCTCACCACAGTGTGTCATACCTACCTCACCACAGCGTGTCATACCTACCTCACCACAGCGTGTCATACCTACCTCACCACAGTGTGTCATACCTACCTCACCACAGCGTGTCATACCTACCTCACCACAGGGTGTCATACCTACCTCACCACAACGTGTCATAACTACCTCACCACAGTGTGTCATACCTACCTCACCACAGTGTGTCATACCTACCTCCCCACAGTGTGTCATACCTCACCACAGCGTGTCATAACTACCTCACCACAGTGTGTCATACCTACCTCACCACAGTGTGTCATACCTACCTCACCACAGTGTGTCATAACTACCTCACCACAGTGTGTCATACCTACCTCACCACAGTGTGTCATAACTACCTCACCACAGTGTGTCATACCTACCTCACCACAGCGTGTCATAACTACCTCACCACAGTGTGTCATAACTACCTCACCACAGTGTGTCATAACTACCTCACCACAGTGTGTCATACCTACCTCACCACAGTGTGTCATAACTACCTCACCACAGTGTGTCATAACTACCTCACCACAGCGTGTCATACCTACCTCACCACAGTGTGTCATAACTACCTCACCACAGCGTGTCATACCTACCTCACCACAGTGTGTCATACCTACCTCACCACAGCGTGTCATAACTACCTCACCACAGTGTGTCATACCTCACCACAGTGTGTCATAACTACCTCACCACAGCGTGTCATAACTACCTCACCACAGTGTGTCATAACTACCTCACCACAGCGTGTCATAACTACCTCACCACAGTGTGTCATACCTCACCACAGCGTGTCATAACTACCTCACCACAGTGTGTCATAACTACCTCACCACAGCGTGTCATAACTACCTCAGCACAGTGTGTCATACCTACCTCACCACAGTGTGTCATACCTACCTCACCACAGCGTGTCATACCTACCTCACCACAGCGTGTCATACCTACCTCACCACAGTGTGTCATACCTACCTCACCACAGCGTGTCATACCTACCTCACCACAGGGTGTCATACCTACCTCACCACAACGTGTCATAACTACCTCACCACAGTGTGTCATACCTACCTCACCACAGTGTGTCATACCTACCTCCCCACAGTGTGTCATACCTCACCACAGCGTGTCATAACTACCTCACCACAGTGTGTCATACCTACCTCACCACAGTGTGTCATACCTACCTCACCACAGTGTGTCATAACTACCTCACCACAGTGTGTCATACCTACCTCACCACAGTGTGTCATAACTACCTCACCACAGTGTGTCATACCTACCTCACCACAGGGTGTCATAACTACCTCACCACAGTGTGTCATAACTACCTCACCACAGTGTGTCATAACTACCTCACCACAGTGTGTCATACCTCACCACAGTGTGTCATAACTACCTCACCACAGCGTGTCATACCTCACCACAGTGTGTCATAACTACCTCACCACAGGGTGTCATACCTACCTCACCACAGTGTGTCATACCTACCTCACCACAGTGTGTCATAACTACCTCACCACAGCGTGTCATAACTACCTCACCACAGCGTGTCATACCTCACCACAGTGTGTCATAACTACCTCACCACAGGGTGTCATACCTACCTCACCACAGTGTGTCATACCTACCTCACCACAGTGTGTCATAACTACCTCACCACAGTGTGTCATAACTACCTCACCACAGTGTGTCATAACTACCTCACCACAGTGTGTCATAACTACCTCACCACAGTGTGTCATACCTACCTCACCACAGTGTGTCATAACTACCTCACCACAGCGTGTCATACATACCTCACCACAGTGTGTCATACCTACCTCACCACAGTGTGTCATACCTACCTCACCACAGCGTGTCATAACTACCTCACCACAGCGTGTCATACCTCACCACAGTGTGTCATACCTACCTCACCACAGTGTGTCATAACTACCTCACCACAGTGTGTCATAACTACCTCACCACAGCGTGTCATACCTACCTCACCACAGCGTGTCATACCTACCTCACCACAGTGTGTCATACCTCACCACAGCGTGTCATAACTACCTCACCACAGTGTGTCATAACTACCTCACCACAGTGTGTAATACCTCACCACAGTGTGTCATACCTACCTCACCACAGTGTGTCATACCTACCTCACCACAGTGTGTCATAACTACCTCACCACAGTGTGTCATACCTACCTCACCACAGTGTGTCATACCTCACCACAGTGTGTCATACCTCACCACAGTGTGTCATACCTCACCACAGTGTGTCATACATACCTCACCACAGCGTGTCATAACTACCTCATCACAGCGTGTCATAACTACCTCACCACAGCGTGTCACACCTACCTCACCACAGCGTGTCATAACTACCTCACCACAGTGTGTCATACCTACCTCACCACAGTGTGTCATAACTACCTCACCAGTGTGTCATACCTACCTCACCACAGTGTGTCATAACTACCTCACCACAGCGTGTCATAACTACCTCACCACAGCGTGTCATAACTACCTCACCAGTGTGTCATACCTACCTCACCACAGTGTGTCATAACTACCTCACCACAGCGTGTCATAACTACCTCACCACAGCATGTCATAACTACCTCACCACAGTGTGTCATACCTACCTCACCACAGTGTGTCATAACTACCTCACCACAGCGTGTCATAACTACCTCACCACAGCGTGTCATAACTACCTCACCACAGTGTGTCATACCTACCTCACCACAGTGTGTCATAACTACCTCACCACAGTGTGTCATAACTACCTCACCACAGTGTGTCATAACTACCTCACCACAGTGTGTCATAACTACCTCACCACAGTGTGTCATACCTACCTCACCACAGTGTGTCATACCTACCTCACCACAGTGTGTCATAACTACCTCACCACAGTGTGTCATAACTACCTCACCACAGCGTGTCATAACTACCTCACCACAGTGTGTCATAACTACCTCACCACAGTGTGTCATACCTACCTCACCACAGTGTGTCATAACTACCTCACCACAGTGTGTCATAACTACCTCACCACAGCGTGTCATAACTACCTCACCACAGTGTGTCATAACTACCTCACCACAGCGTGTCATACCTACCTCACCACAGTGTGTCATAACTACCTCACCACAGTGTGTCATAACTACCTCACCACAGCGTGTCATACATACCTCACCACAGTGTGTCATACCTACCTCACCACAGTGTGTCATACCTACCTCACCACAGTGTGTCATACCTACCTCACCACAGTGTGTCATACCTACCTCACCACAGTGTGTCATAACTACCTCACCACAGCGTGTCATAACTACCTCACCACAGTGTGTCATAACTACCTCACCACAGTGTGTCATACCTCACCACAGTGTGTCATACCTACCTCACCACAGCGTGTCACACCTCACCACAGTGTGTCATAACTACCTCACCACAGCGTGTCATAACGACCTCACCACAGTGTGTCATACCTACCTCACCACAGCGTGTCACACCTCACCACAGTGTGTCATAACTACCTCACCACAGTGTGTCATAACTACCTCACCACAGTGTGTCATAACTACCTCACCACAGTGTGTCATAACTACCTCACCACAGTGTGTCATACCTACCTCACCACAGTGTGTCATACCTACCTCACCACAGTGTGTCATACCTACCTCACCACAGTGTGTCATAACTACCTCACCACAGTGTGTCATAACTACCTCACCACAGCGTGTCATAACTACCTCACCACAGTGTGTCATACCTACCTCACCACAGCGTGTCATACCTACCTCACCACAGCGTGTCATACCTACCTCACCACAGGGTGTCATACCTCACCACAGTGTGTCATACCTACCTCACCACAGTGTGTCATACCTACCTCACCACAGCGTGTCATAACTACCTCACCACAGTGTGTCATACCTACCTCACCACAGCGTGTCATACATACCTCACCACAGCGTGTCATAACTACCTCACCACAGTGTGTCATAACTACCTCACCACAGTGTGTCATACCTACCTCACCACAGTGTGTCATAACTACCTCACCACAGCGTGTCATAACTACCTCACCACAGTGTGTCATACCTCACCACAGTGTGTCATACCTCACCACAGGGTGTCATACCTCACCACAGTGTGTCATACCTACCTCACCACAGCGTGTCATAACTACCTCACCACAGCGTGTCATAACTACCTCACCACAGCGTGTCATACCTACCTCACCACAGTGTGTCATAACTACCTCACCACAGTGTGTCATAACTACCTCACCACAGTGTGTCATACCTACCTCACCACAGTGTGTCATAACTACCTCACCACAGTGTGTCATACCTACCTCACCACAGCGTGTCATACCTCACCACAGTGTGTCATAACTACCTCACCACAGCGTGTCATAACTACCTCACCACAGTGTGTCATAACTACCTCACCACAGTGTGTCATACCTACCTCACCACAGTGTGTCATAACTACCTCACCACAGTGTGTCATACCTACCTCACCACAGGGTGTCATACCTACCTCACCACAGTGTGTCATAACTACCTCACCACAGCGTGTCATACCTCACCACAGCGTGTCATACCTCACCACAGCGTGTCATACCTACCTCACCACAGCGTGTCATACCTACCTCACCACAGCGTGTCATAACTACCTCACCACAGTGTGTCATAACTACCTCACCACAGCGTGTCATACCTCACCACAGCGTGTCATACCTCACCACAGCGTGTCATACCTACCTCACCACAGTGTGTCATAACTACCTCACCACAGTGTGTCATAACTACCTCACCACAGTGTGTCATACCTACCTCACCACAGTGTGTCATAACTACCTCACCACAGTGTGTCATACCTACCTCACCACAGGGTGTCATACCTACCTCACCACAGGGTGTCATACCTACCTCACCATAGTGTGTCATAACTACCTCACCACAGCGTGTCATACCTACCTCACCACAGCGTGTCATACCTACCTCACCACAGTGTGTCATACCTACCTCACCACAGCGTGTCATACCTACCTCACCACAGCGTGTCATAACTACCTCACCACAGCGTGTCATACCTACCTCACCACAGTGTGTCATACCTCACCACAGTGTGTCATAACTACCTCACCACAGTGTGTCATAACTACCTCACCACAGGGTGTCATAACTACCTCACCACAGGGTGTCATAACTACCTCACCACAGTGTGTCATAACTACCTCACCACAGTGTGTCATACCTACCTCACCACAGCGTGTCATAACTACCTCACCACAGTGTGTCATACCTACCTCACCACAGTGTGTCACACCTACCTCACCACAGGGTGTCATAACTACCTCACCACAGTGTGTCATAACTACCTCACCACAGCGTGTCATAACTACCTCACCACAGTGTGTCATACCTCACCACAGTGTGTCATACCTCACCACAGGGTGTCATAACTACCTCACCACAGTGTGTCATACCTACCTCACCACAGTATGTCATACCTACCTCACCACAGTGTGTCATAACTACCTCACCACAGCGTGTCATACCTACCTCACCACAGGACGTCATAACTACCTCACCACAGTGTGTCATACCTACCTCACCACAGTGTGTCATACCTACCTCACCACAGTGTGTCATACATACCTCACCACAGGGTGTCATAACTACCTCACCACAGTGTGTCATAACTACCTCACCACAGTGTGTCATACCTCACCACAGGGTGTCATACCTCACCACAGTGTGTCATAACTACCTCACCACAGTGTGTCATAACTACCTCACCACAGCGTGTCATACCTCACCACAGCGTGTCATACATACCTCACCACAGTGTGTCATAACTACCTCACCACAGCGTGTCATAACTACCTCACCACAGTGTGTCATAACTACCTCACCACAGCGTGTCATAACTACCTCACCACAGTGTGTCATAACTACCTCACCACAGTGTGTCATACCTACCTGACCACAGTGTGTCATACCTACCTCACCACAGCGTGTCATACCTACCTGACCACAGTGTGTCATAACTACCTCACCACAGCGTGTCATACCTACCTCACCACAGCGTGTCATAACTACCTCACCACAGTGTGTCATACCTACCTCACCACAGCGTGTCATACCTACCTCACCACAGCGTGTCATACCTCACCACAGTGTGTCATAACTACCTCACCACAGCGTGTCATAACTACCTCACCACAGTGTGTCATACCTACCTCACCACAGTGTGTCATACCTCACCACAGTGTGTCATACCTCACCACAGTGTGTCATACCTACCTCACCACAGTGTGTCATACCTCACCACAGTGTGTCATAACTACCTCACCACAGTGTGTCATACCTACCTCACCACAGTGTGTCATAACTACCTCACCACAGTGTGTCATAACTACCTCACCACAGTGTGTCATAACTACCTCACCACAGTGTGTCATACCTACCTCACCACAGTGTGTCATACATACCTCACCACAGTGTGTCATACCTCACCACAGCGTGTCATAACTACCTCACCACAGCGTGTCATACCTCACCACAGCGTGTCATACCTACCTCACCACAGTGTGTCATAACTACCTCACCACAGTGTGTCATACCTCACCACAGTGTGTCATACCTACCTCACCACAGTGTGTCATAACTACCTCACCACAGCGTGTCATACCTACCTCACCACAGTGTGTCATACCTACCTCACCACAGCGTGTCATACCTACCTCACCACAGTGTGTCATACCTCACCACAGCGTGTCATACCTCACCACAGTGTGTCATACCTACCTCACCACAGCGTGTCATACCTACCTCACCACAGTGTGTCATACCTACCTCACCACAGTGTGTCATAACTACCTCACCACAGTGTGTCATACCTACCTCACCACAGCGTGTCATACCTACCTCACCACAGGGTGTCATACCTACCTCACCACAGCGTGTCATACCTACCTCACCACAGCGTGTCATACCTACCTCACCACAGGGTGTCATAACTACCTCACCACAGGGTGTCATACCTACCTCACCACAGTGTGTCATAACTACCTCACCACAGTGTGTCATAACTACCTCACCACAGTGTGTCATACCTACCTCACCACAGCGTGTCATAACTACCTCACCACAGCGTGTCATACCTACCTCACCACAGCGTGTCATACCTACCTCACCACAGCGTGTCATACCTACCTCACCACAGTGTGTCATAACTACCTCACCACAGTGTGTCATAACTACCTCACCACAGTGTGTCATAACTACCTCACCACAGTGTGTCCTACCGCATTACCTCATACAAAATGTCAAGTCATAGACAGCACCACCTGGGGCATTTACAGTCCATCAACCAAACTGAGTGTGTCAACAGGCTGTCATGGTTGTTGCAGTGACGGGATTCAACCTTATAAGCACAGCGACCGCCTCCCGCCGTGACCGTATCCACCACTACGGTGGAGTCCAACAGCGAAGCGGAACGCTGACATTTAGCTGTCCCACACTTGTGACCAGAGAAACGGTATTCTCCACCGGTGCCAAAAGGCGCCACAATAAACCCCCAACCCCCCCCCCCCTGGTGTATAATTTCACATCTTTCTCCCGTATTGTTATTTTTCTGCGTTCTCTATCCGAGGGCAAGTCATCAGTGTTAGCATTCATTTGAGTAATTGGTAAAAGATTCGGTGGCTGGGATCCAGGGGGGCCTTTCAAAATGTCACCTCCTTTATATTCTGCGGACGATGAAGCCTCTTAAATGGCACCGCATTAATGATCTGCTATTAATTGCTCAATTTCAAATAGCAAGACAGCAATTAAGGAACAAGCGCTACACCGCTTGTCGTGTTGCCTTCAGCCCCACGGATGAAAACAAACTGACCATCATTGCACATTGCACAATGGTAATGGCGTTGTTTGTGTGTGTGCGTGTGTGTGTGGGGGGGGGTGTTTGCATCTGTGCATGTGTGCTTGTATGTGTGTGTGTGTGTGTGTGTGTGTGTGTGTGTGTGTGTGTGTGTGTGTGTGTGGATGTGTGTGTGTGTGTGTGTGTACATGTGGTTTTGTGCATGTGTGCATATGTGCATGTGTGTGCGTGTGTGCATGTGCGCGTGTGTGCGGATGTGTGTGTGTGTGTGTGTGTGTATACATGTGGTTTTGTGCATGTGTACATATGTGCATGTGTGTGCGTGTGTGCATGTGCGCGTGTGTGTGTGTGCGTGTGTGCGTGTGTGCGCTTATGCTTGCGTGTGAGTGTGCATGTGTCATTTTTAGCGAAGGCCACAAATGAGGTGGCATCCCTTTGGTGACATCCCTCAACAGCACAATCCACCAACAGTGACATAAAAATTAAATCCCACCCTCCGTTGTGACCTGTGAGTCTCTGTGGACGGCAGATAGCAGCGTTTCCTCCCTTGAACAATGCCTCCCCGTGAGCCTCCGGGTTGCTGTAAAAAAAACTGATTAATTTCCACACAAATTAACTGTTAATTCTTCTTCTTATCTTTGCCCCCAACTCACTTTGAGCGAGCCTCCTCTCTCCCTCCCTAGTCCACGGCTTTGACTTTGTCGTTAGATGTCCGACAGATTGGAAGGGGAGGGGAGGGGGGAAGGGGAGGGGGGGGGGGCGCCTCGTTCCCCTCAAGCTTCCCATGAGCCTTTTCACTGTGGCGCCCAGAGAAACCGGTCTCTGATCTCTCTACCTCCTGGTTCCCTCTGAGCCCTGTGGGGCTGGATCGCTCCCGGAGTCGGTTCGTTAGTTAATTACAGCGACCAATTCAATTATAGGTGTGAAGTTCAGGACCTCTAACGCGCATGTGAATGGGCATAGACGCACAGCTAAAAGGGAAAGAGCCAGTGGCTTAATTATATGCCAATATCAAACCCAAGACAGATGGTATTTATAATCTAATGACTTTATCTCTGAGGACTTTTCTATAAAACTGGAGAAAAAAAACCATTAGGTGCGTGTACTCCATCAATCAAACACAGCTAAGCGTTTTTAACACAAAATGGTTTTCGACAAAGCACTTAACAGTGACCTAAACTAAAGGAGCAAGCAGAAGTACAAAAGCAGGTGCAGTATTAAGCTTTTTTTTTATCACCAAAACACTGTGTTTGGGTTTATTACTGCCTTGTAAACAGACAGAACAACACTACAACCGTGTCAGCTATAATGACAGAGAAGGAGCAGGCTGTAAGAAGCAGACCTCTGTACTACGCTATCACAACAAAGCACAACCCCAGCATAACAGTGTGTCCAGGCCGCTCAGCCCTTTCCTAATGTGAGATAACTTTCCCCCCCGAAATCAGATTAACGGCACCCGCCTTGTAGAAGGAAATGTACCCCCTGTGTCTGCCATTTAGAGAACTTTAGAAAGGACACAGGGAAAGGACACAGAGAAAAGAAGGGAGCGTTTCATTCAAACGCACCTTCATCATTTATTCATGATATGCGAGGAGAAGAATCTCAAACCTTTCTTCTTCGAGTCTCATAAGTGAGGCTAATAAACGGCTTGAAAACTGCAGCAAAGCACGATGACATTCATATGAATATAAATATGGATATTACTATTACTGTTATTACTATTACGATTATTATTATAATAATTATTATTATTAGTATTATTATTACTAAATATTACTATTAGTAGTAGTAGTAGTAGTAGTAGTAGTAGTAGTAGTAGTAGCAGTAATAATGATAGTAGTAGTAGTAGTAGTAGTAGTAGTAGTAGTAGTAGTAGTAGTAGTAGTAGTAGTAGTAGTAGTAGTAGTACTAGTAGTAGTGGTAGCAGTAGTAGCAGTAGTAGTAGTAGTAGTAGTAGTAGTAGTAGTAGTAGTAATAGTAGTAGTAATAGTAGTAGTAGTAGTAGTAGTAGTTGTAGTAGTAGTAGTAGTTGTTGTGAAGGCCCACAGTTTAGAGGCAGTTTAGTTTCCCCAAACCAGCCCTTTTGCCCCTGTTATTTACTTTCTTATTTTCTATACTATTCTGTACGTTTCGTGAAGTGTATGTATTATTCTTGTAATGTTTATGCATATGTTTGATGACGTAGTATCCGGGGTGTGTCCGTGACCCGGATGCTACGTTCGGTGGTGTATATATAAGAAACGGAAGTAGTCCGCGAGTCAGTGTGGGTGATGAGCATCAGAACGAGAGAGACCAAATGAGAGAGAGAGTAACGCGAAGTCAATGTAAGATGGCGGATTCAGTACGACGCACACCGTGCAGAAGCTGAGGACGCCAGGAAAGCGATTATTGAGTGTACCACTGTAGCCCGTTTAGTTGTGTTCCCGTTGGACCGCCTTGCCAGCAGCCGGCTGTTCAACGTTGAACCAAGCGAGACGCCAGCTGGACATAATCGTCGCCTCCACGAGCGGACTGCGACCGAACACTGACTCCAGCGGAGCTTCGACGCGGACCACCGGACTTGGGCCCTTCACCTCGTGGTGGACCACGAAGAAGGCCCTTTCCCTCCGCGTTGCTACGTCACCCCCCCCTTTCGTCGGCTAACTTCATCGACGCACATGCCATCCAACCAGGCCTCAACGCGCACCACAGCCCTGAACTATAAGCCTGTTCAGGCCAGAGACTATCAGTGAGTGATTGAGTGCGTGTGTGGCCGGCGGGAGGGAATGTATATATGGGGATGTATACAACCGTCATGTATAATAAATGTGTTGTTCATATGTGATACCGTTACCGTGTGTTAGTTGTTTGTAAGGCTAATGCTAATGCTAGTTCCAATGCTAAATGCTAATGCTAATTACAAGGCTAATGCTAATGCTAGTTCCCATGCTAATGCTAACTATAGTAACTGCTAGTCTACCGGTTTGCTGGCGCCCCCTGCCTGTATCCTCCTACACTGCCTATTTAGCTCCATTAGTTAGATAACCAGCCCCTTCCTAAATTATACAGTCCTTTTCAGCTACTCCCTGGTTACAATTGGTCCTTCGAGCCGGATAGGTAGTGTAGTGATAGCATGGCTGAGCGCAGCCAACCAGACCAGACAGTTACCCCCCCTTCTCCGCCCCCTGAGCCAGAGCCACGACCACAGAGAGTCCCGCGGTTGCCTCCGAGGTTACAGGAGTATGAGCTTGAGCTCGAAAGCTCACTGAGTGGTAGCGAGGAGCGCACTCCACGGGATACAGTGGTCGGAGAGGCCGAGGTGTCCGCCGGCGCGCGGGTGGCTAGCACTGAGACCGCCCTCAAAGAGCACCAGCCTGAGGATGAGATGGCAGAACCGCAGGGTTTTGCCGTGGAAACGGAAGAACAGGAAGGAGAGGCCCGGTCCGACAGCGCCTGCGGGCGGAAGAGGGAGGGCCTCAGCCTTAACGATCTGCCTCCCAGTACGGCGCGCTCGAGACCTAGCTCCTGCCGCTCAGTGGCTTCCTACCGGTCCAGGGCTTCCGTGGGCAGTTCTGCCTCTGGGGCGGATAGCCTGCACTCCAGAGGGAGTAGTGCCGCGCTGTCCGAATGTATGCGCCAACAGGCCGAGATGGCGTTAGAGCGGGAGCGCCAACAGGCCGAGACGGCGTTAGAGCGGGAACGACTCCAGTTCGAGCGTGAACGCCTCCAGCGCCAGGAGGCGCTAGAACGCGAACGCCTCCAGATGAACGGAGCGGAACGCGCGGCGGAGAGACAGCGCCAGGAGGCGCTAGAACGTGAACGCTTCCAGATGGAGCGCGACCGCCTCCAGACGGAGAGGCAGAGCCAGGAGGCGCTAGAACGTGAACGCTTCCAGATGGAGCGCGACCGCCTCCAGACGGAGAGGCAGATGAACGGAGCGGAACGTGCGGCGGAGAGACAGCGCCAGGAGGCGTTAGAGAGGGAACGCATCCAGTACGAGCGCGAGCGCCTCCAGATGGAGGGGGCGGAACGCGCGGCGGAGAGGCAGATGGCGAGAGAGCAACTGCACGCAGAGAAGATGGAGGAAATGATGCAGACCATGCGCGACGTGTGCATCAGCAGAACTCCGTCGGCCCGTAGCTCCAGAGCATCATCCGCACGGCCCTCTCGAGTGCCATCTCCTGAACCCCCCGCCGATGGCTCCATGACCCCCGCCATGACTGTCCAACTACAGGCCCAGCTGACCACCTGGAAGGAAGAGGACCAGGGACCCGACCGCTACGCGGCCCAGAGGGAGCCAGCGTCGCTGCCCGGGAGGGGAGCCATCCCCCAAGAGCGTAGCACACCCCTAGGTCCTCCAGTGCACCAAAATGCATGCAGGCCGGACACCCAGACCGTCACTCCAGCACCGATGATCCACTACAGGATGTTCCCCCAGGTGGAGGGACCCAAGTTCCCCTTCTTCAAGGACGAGGACAGGAGCCAGTATGTGGAGCTACGCATCTGCCTAGACACGCTCTTGGACAACTCCTGCTCAGAGTCCTACAAATATGCGATTCTCCTTCAGCATGTGAGGAACCCCAGAGCCCACAACATGGTACTGGCCCATGCCTCCGCACCGACACCTTACACCAGAGCGCTCGCTGACTTGGATGCCCGCTACGGTCGTCCCTGGAACCACGCCCTTGCTGAACTGCAAGCCCTCGAACAGCAGGCCCCCATCAAGGATGACCGGGCGCTGGATGACTTCGCGCTCCGCGTGCACACCTTGGTTGGAATGCTGAAGACGCAGGGCCCAGCTGGCGCCAGCGAGATCAACAGCACCTCCAACGTAGAGCGGCTGCTCCGCAAGATCCCACGCTTCCGGCAGGAGAGGTTCCGGCGACAGCAGCGCGTTCGTAACCCCGGGAAGTTGGGTCTGAGCATGGCTGCCTTCGCGGAGTTCCTACTGGAGGAAGTGCATGACACCAACGTAGACGCCATGGGTTACGCTGAGCCGAAGAAGGAGAGGGAGAAGGGAGACCGCTGGGACCGGCCGAGCTCGAACAGAGGACGCCCAGTAGGAGTGCTGCACACGGAGGAGGAGCCTCGGAGAGAGAGGAAAGCCCGACCTGAGGGAAAGGATTCCTCTCAACCCCCTCAAAAGGGACGGAGAGGTCCACCGCCATGTCCGTACTGCACCAGCGAGCACTGGTTCAATGAGTGCAGTGACTTCAACAACCTGAGTACCGAGGACAAGCAGAGGTGGCTCGAGGAGAACCAGAGGTGCTGGAACTGCGGGCGCGACCATCTGGCTAAGAACTGCACCTTGAGGAGAAAGTGCAATCGCTGTGAGGAGGTCCACCTCAACATTCTACACGAGGTCTCCCTCGCCAGGTCCACGGAGGGCACCAGAAGCCCTAGGTCCGGTCGCGCACCGGAAGAGGAAACCCCTGTCTACTACCTAGACCCAACCCAGAGCAGCGGCTCCAAGGTCCTACTGAAGGTGGTGAAGGTCCGACTCCACCACAACAACGCTGTGTACGACACGTACGCCGTTCTAGACGACGGGTCGGAACGGACCATCCTCCTCCAGGAGGCAGTGCGCCGGTTGGGGCTCCACGGGACTGAGGAGAAGCTGACTCTGCGCACGATACGTCGCGACCTTAAAGAGGTCACCGGGGCGAGAATCAACTTCTCTATCTCCCCGGCGGGGAGGCCGTCGGATAGACATCGGCTTCAGAATGTCTTCACCGCCGACCAGCTAGCGCTCTCCCGCTACGACTACCCCCTGGAGAGGTTACGCGCAAGATATCCCCACCTACGGCGAGTAGACCTACATCCGATAGAAGGAGCGGAGCCAACCCTTCTCATCGGCTCGGACAACGCTGAACTGATCGTGTCGCTCCGTCCTCCGCTGAGAGGACCACGAGGCTGCCCGATGGCTGTTAAAACTGCGCTTGGGTGGGCCCTCCAAGGCGCTACCGAGGGGAGAGATAGAGACGGGAGAGCTACGTCATTCCTCCATGTCCGAACCGAAGAAGCAAACCAACCAACCGGACCGCCTGGAGTGGAATCTATTGCTGCCAGTGCACCTGGAACAGTTAGTACCACAAATGGTTCACCACAGGATGACCAACCAAAGAAGAAGCCTCTGTGGACAGAGCATAAGTCTCTGGATGGGAAGACCTACTTCTACAACACAGAGACTAAACAGTCCTCAGGGGAGAAACCAGACGACCTGAAATCTCCTGCTGAGCAAATGTTGTCTAAGTGCCCGTGGAAGGAGTACAAGTCTGACACGGGAAAGCCTTACTACTACAACTCCCAGACTAAGGAGTCCCGGTGGTGGCGCTACCGTGCCATGGCGGCAACAGCTGTTGCCGAGGAACACCTGCAGGTGGCCATGCACCCTCACGTGGCCGAGGTCAGCATTGACGCACCCGTCAACTCCGTCGAGTACACGTCAGCCATGGAAGTCTCAGCCAGTATTGTAGACTCCTCCAAGGAGGAAAGGCCGGAGTTGGCGAAGAAAACGTACAAGTGGAACCCAAAAGAGGAGGCCAAGCAGGCCTTCAAGGAGCTTCTGAAGGAGAAGGGTGTTTCATCCAACGAGTCATGGGAGCAAGCCATGAGAATGATCATCAACGACCCACTCTACAGCGCCCTGCCCAAGCTGAGTGAGAAGAAGCAAGCGTTTAAGGCCTACCAGGCTAAGAAGGAGAAGGAACAAGCCAAGCAGCTCAGGAAGAGGAACTGGGAGGCGCTGAAGAGCATTCTGGACAACATGGCCAACGTCACCTACCGCACCACCTGGTCCGAGGCCCAGCAGTACCTGCTGGACGACCCCACCTTCGTTGAGTACGAGGAGCTGGAGAACATGGACAAGGAAGACGCTCTGATCTGCTTCGAGGAGCACATCCGCGCCCTGGAGAAGGAGGAGAAGCAGAAGACTCTGCTGAGAGAGAGAGACAACTTGTCCGAAGGTGCCGTGGTACTGGTGATCGACCAGTCCCTTCCACGCGCCGCCTGGCAGACAGGCAGAGTGACCAAGGTCCTATCACCTCATACCTCACGCTGCTAGAGCAGCCTAGCCAGTGTGCCTTCTTTAGTTAACTGAAACCGAGGGTTTCATGGGGCGGCTGTTGTGAAGGCCCACAGTTTAGAGGCAGTTTAGTTTCCCCAAACCAGCCCTTTTGCCCCTGTTATTTACTTTCTTATTTTCTATACTATTCTGTACGTTTCGTGAAGTGTATGTATTATTCTTGTAATGTTTATGCATATGTTTGATGACGTAGTATCCGGGGTGTGTCCGTGACCCGGATGCTACGTTCGGTGGTGTATATATAAGAAACGGAAGTAGTCCGCGAGTCAGTGTGGGTGATGAGCATCAGAACGAGAGAGACCAAATGAGAGAGAGAGTAACGCGAAGTCAATGTAAGATGGCGGATTCAGTGCGACGCACACCGTGCAGAAGCTGAGGACGCCAGGAAAGCGATTATTGAGTGTACCACTGTAGCCCGTTTAGTTGTGTTCCCGTTGGACCGCCTTGCCAGCAGCCGGCTGTTCAACGTTGAACCAAGCGAGACGCCAGCTGGACATAATCGTCGCCTCCACGAGCGGACTGCGACCGAACACTGACTCCAGCGGAGCTTCGACGCGGACCACCGGACTTGGGCCCTTCACCTCGTGGTGGACCACGAAGAAGGCCCTTTCCCTCCGCGTTGCTACGTCACCCCCCCCTTTCGTCGGCTAACTTCATCGACGCACATGCCATCCAACCAGGCCTCAACGCGCACCACAGCCCTGAACTATAAGCCTGTTCAGGCCAGAGACTATCAGTGAGTGATTGAGTGCGTGTGTGGCCGGCGGGAGGGAATGTATATATGGGGATGTATACAACCGTCATGTATAATAAATGTGTTGTTCATATGTGATACCGTTACCGTGTGTTAGTTGTTTGTAAGGCTAATGCTAATGCTAGTTCCAATGCTAAATGCTAATGCTAATTACAAGGCTAATGCTAATGCTAGTTCCCATGCTAATGCTAACTATAGTAACTGCTAGTCTACCGGTTTGCTGGCGCCCCCTGCCTGTATCCTCCTACACTGCCTATTTAGCTCCATTAGTTAGATAACCAGCCCCTTCCTAAATTATACAGTCCTTTTCAGCTACTCCCTGGTTACAGTAGTAGTAGTAGTAGTAATAGTAGTAGTTGTAGTAGTAGTAGTAGTAGTAGTAGAAGTAGTGGTAGCAGTAGTAGTAGTAGTAGTAGTAGTAATAGTAGTAGTAATAGTAGTAGTAGTAGTAGTAGTAATAGTAGTAGTAGTAGTAGTAGTAGTAGTAGTAGTAGTAGTAATAGTA
>NC_137681.1:23806598-23819098 GCF_963989245.1 Nansenia antarctica | reverse complement strand
GGGTGGAGTAGCACATGGAGGCTGATCCTCTGCCCGCTGTTGGTAACAGATGCACTCTGCAGTCATATTTGTGTCATGTTCTGCTGCTTTGGTCCGCATATCGGGATCTGATGTAATGATCTGACTTTTCTTTTGAAAAATGTGAATACATTACTGTGTTGTTGAAAATCAATGACTTGTTTTGTGAGCCTGCTAACAATGTAAAGTAGTGTTATAGTTAACTAGGTAGCAGTGGGGATTACTCACCCAATCCATTGCATTGCAGTATTTTGGCTCGACTAGCGAGTTTGTGTTGTGATTCTCAACAACGTCGAAACGTAGTTCCGTGTTTCAAAATAAAAGTCTGAACATTTTGATTGGTTGCCGATATGCGGACCAAAAACGTGTCCCATTTGTATATATTTGCCTTCGGTTGAGAGACACTTCAGAGCCAGGGTTTGGGATAGGGTGACACCTGACAAGTGTCATGACTTCACTCATGACTGACAATTGTAGCCTGGAATTTGACCATGTTTTCTGAAGTATGTGAGGGGTTAATGAGATACAGTTAACAGGAGGAGTTAACAAATAATTGTTAAAGTAACATTTGAATTAAGTCAATGCTGGCCTTGGTCTATTTTTACAGTTTTTTCCGATTGCTAAGTCGCAGTGAAGTGAAGTGAAGTGAAGTGAAACGTTATTTATATAGCGCCTTTCGTACATGAATGCAACTCAAAGCACAGTGTTCAAACCTGAAGTCACATTGTTAAAACTCTTCATACAGTCTGCATTACTAACATGCATCTTGGCCAAACACTTCATTCCTGTCTCAAAAGAAGCTCGTTCAACCATACACTGGCAACAATGTTCACTCAGAAAGCATACACAGTCATTAATAACACTCTGACCTACAAAACACTAACAACAGGGAGCATTACATAGTTTGAATGATTATAATTTTTTTGTATCTTTGCAGAAAGTAAGTTACGGTATTTACTTCAAAGTACAAAGGGATGCTGCGAAGCTAAACAAACTGGTGAAGAAGGCCAGCTCTGTGGTGGGGACCAGGCTGGACAGCCTAGAGGTGGTGGCAGAACAGAGGATGGGGAAAAAACTGGCGGCCATGCTGGCCAATCCCTCCCACCCGATGTACTGCGAGCTGGCGGGGATGAGGAGCAAGTTCAGCCACAGATTTGTTCTCCCCCGTCAAAGTACAAAAAGATTTGGACAGTCCTTTGTTCCAGCTGCACTCCGACTCTACAACCAGGCCCTGCAGGGTGGGGGAGACCTGGAGCTGGAACTTTGGAACTTGGAACTTTTTACTTATTGAGCCTGCACTGTTTTATGTATTTTATTGAATGTTTTTCTGTCTGCCCTAACTAAGCTGTTTGACAACAAAATGTCCCCATTGGGGACAATAAAGGTTTTCAATCAAAACACTACATTTACTTGAAACCCCCCCAAAAAACAGGGCTACACTACAATAGCAAGCACAAAAAAATAAATCTCACTCCTGAGAGTTCTGGTCACATCGAATGTCTTCCCTGGCAACGCATCTAGTCTATTTCATTTCATTGTTTCTGCTAATATTTCAATATGATTACTGCAAAAATGCACCACGTCATTCTGTTGAATGTGTTCTTCACAGTTTTGAACAGTGTGTTATAACATTGGACAAATGTGTTGCAAATACAGTACATAATGTTTTGCAGGTGGGGGAGTTTGAATGAGAGAAGAGTTCATGGATTTTAGAGAACATGGTCATTGAATGCATTTTGTGTGAAAGCAATGTAAAAATGAGTCACAATTTGGTCGACATCGACTTCTGTTTCGCAGACTGTATGGAGAGTTTTGACAATGTGACTTCAGTTTTTAACACTGCACTTAGCAATCGGAAAAAATGTAAGACACTGGCAAATTCTCAGACAGACATTCCCAGACAGACACCATACATTGGTGATTCGGAGCCACACGTTGCAGTTGTGTGATTTGCTGAAATTAAATAATAACAAATGCTTTACTCCCACGAGGCCAGGTTTGAGGCATTGTTATAATATCTCAGGGTTGTGGGTGTGTGGTGTGTGGTGTGTGTGTGTGTGTGTGTGTGTGTGTGTGTGTGTGTGTGTGTGTGTGTGTGTGTGTGTGTGTGCGTGCGTGCGTGCGTGTGTGCGTGTGTGCGTGTGTGCGTGTGTGCGTGTGTGTGTGTGTGTGTGTGTGGGTGGGTGTGTGGGTGGGTGTGTGGGTGTGGGTGGGTGTGTGGGTGTGGGTGTGGGGGGTTATCGACCATGCGGGCATTGACCATGATTAAACGAGACAAGGGGAGTTACTGTGGAACGTGACAGGAACCCATATCACTGTCTTTGTCCCCCCACCCACCCCTCCTCCCCCACCCACCCCTCCTCCCCCACCCCCTCTGCAGTGGTAATGGATTTGCCCATTAGTCCTGGAGAAGGTCATTAAGGGAATTAACTTTTATTTTCTCTCTCTCTCTGTCTCTCTCTCTCTCTGTGTCTCTCTCTCTCTCTCTCTTTCTCTCTCCCTCTCCCTCTCTCTCTTTCCCTCTCTCTCTCTCTCTTTCTCTCTCCCTCTCCCTCTCTCTCTCTCTTTCTCTCTCCCTCTCCTTCTCTCTCTCTCTGGTACTCTCCCTCTCTCTCTCTTTCTGTTTATCACTCTCTCTCCCCATCTCTCTCACTCTGTCATTCTCTCTCTCCCTCTCTCTCACACTCTCTCTCTTTCTCTGGTACTCTCCCTCTCTCTCTCTTTCTGTCTATCACTCTCTCTCCCCCTCTCTCTCACTCTGTCATTCTCTCTCTCTCTCTCTCTCTCTCAGTGATCAGTCTCTGGTAAAAAAAAACTAGCTAGCATGAATGACACCTGTTGATTAATGACACTTGTTGATGAATGACACCTGTTGATGAATGACACCTGTTGATGAATGACACCTGTTGCAGCACCGTTCACAGACAATCACCCTGGCAGGTGAAAGCAAATGCTCCTGATATTTATATTTATTTAGCTTCTTAAAAAAAAATGTTTTTAAAGGTCTAGTATGTAGAATGTGTGCTTTCAAATACTGCAAATAGTGCTGATGTGATGATGTATTATTACACATATTATATACATATCGTTGACTGAACAGCGGCTTGTTATGTTGCGCCGATCTATAGTTTACAGACAACGACAACAACCTTGGTTGTCTTGGTTGCCAGCTGAAAAACGGACTTCGCTGGAGTTCCAAGGCTTTCCAAAGCGGCGCCTTGGCAGAGCGCTGAGCCACTGAACACATTCCTAGAATGTACAGTACGCTCTTTAACTCAGCCATGCTAAAACACCCCCGAGGAGGTTCACAGTTACTCCATCGCAAATTCAAAGCCATTTGTAAAAAAGGAAATCTTTCTGTGTACTCTTCTCAGTAATTCATAAGAAGAGAGTGTGGGGGGGGGGGAGGGAGGGAGGGAGGGAGGGAGGGAGGGAGGGAGGGGGGAGAGTCAGGGGGAAGACAAATGGGGATGATAAATGGGCCGTCGAGCCCTGGGTTGAGCTAATGGATCATGTGCCCACCTTCCATTTGCGGAGGGGGGTGGGGGGGTGGAGGGGTGGAGGGGTGGAGGGGTGGAGGAGTGGAGGAGTGGAGGGGTAGAGGGGTGGAGGGGTGGAGGTGCTCGCCAGCACCCACAGACCATGAGAGATTTTGCTCTGTAATTACCTGTACTGGAGGGACAGCCATTGAGATGGAGGGAGGGAGAGATGGAGAGGGAGAGAGAGAGAGAGAGAGAGAGAGAGAGAGAGAGAGAGAGAGAGAGAGAGAACGGAGGAAAGAAGAGTTGAGTGAGTAAAGGAGAGAGAGAGAGGTAGGGAGAGGGAGAGAGGTAGGGAGAGGGAGAGAGAGAGGGTGGGTGTGAAATATATGTAGGCGGAGAGGCAGGGAGAGACTGAGAGAGAGGGGGGGGTGGGGAGAAAGAGGTAGAGTGAGGCAGAAAGAGCCTAGCCTGAGAAAGAGAGAGAGAGAGAGACAGAGAGAGAAGTGGACGAGAGAGTGGGAGGTTTGTGTTTCTGCCTCTTCAGAGGGGCTAGAGAGCGTCCTTCCGGAGGGCACCACTAGGGGGTGAAGTACCACTCACTGCCCGGCACTAAAGCCTTTTTTTCAGCCTCAACCTCGCCAGCACTACCCCGCCATGGCGAGGTAATAAGGTTGCTCATAATTACAGCTCTTCGGCTCATTGAATCAGGTGCACAATAACATGCAGGACCAGAGTGCTCTGTCTGCTGGGTGTCCACAGCTGAACACGAGTTGGAAAGCATGGTCTCGGAGGAGGGAAGAGGGCTAATTATTCTAATTAGCATGTACCGAACGGGTGCTGGGCGATTTTCCTTTTCGTTTCTTTTCGCTCTCCGACAATGTTGTTACCAACAGATAATGGTGATTTGAGTTGTTTGTGTTAGTTCTTCAGGAAGGATGGAAGGATGGAGGGATGGAGGGGGGCGGGCGGGGGGGGTTGAGTGCTGTAATGAAAGACCCAAGGCCTTGAGTCGGCGTGCTAGTAGCGCGGCTCCAGCCTCTCCAGATAAATCCTTGAGTCACAGAACGACTTCGATTCTTATTTACTCCTTTTTGTTTCCGCGGTCTCAGTGTCAATGTGACCGCACCACCAAGCTCCCTCCACAATGGCGCACATTAGCCAATATCGCTGTTAACAACAGCGGTGAGTTCACGACTTGAACAGAGGCCAATGTATAGCTTCTGTAGCTTATTGACTACAACGACGGCATCAACAATAGTATAACAACAACAGCATCCGCGGTGGGAAGATTCCTGAAGAATAACTCTTGTCTTGGTTCAGGGACAGCTCACTGAAAACACCTTCCTGTTAGCCTCGCCTTGCTCTCCCAGTAGGCGGGGTGGACGGAGAGAGCGGGATAAAGAGTTGAAGGATGGAGGGGAAGAAAAGAGACAAAGAGAATGAGGATGAGGGAGAGATAGAGGGAGTGAAAGTGCAGCACTGACCCTCTCTCTCTCTCTCTCACTCTCGTTTTTCCTCTCTTGCTGTGTCTCTCTCTTTATCTCCTCCTCTCTCTCTCTCCCTCTCTCACTCTCGTTTCCTCTCTCTCTCTCTCTCCCCTGCTCTCTATCTCTCCCTCTCTCCTTTTCTCTCTCTCTCCTCCTCCCCTCTCTCCTCCCCCCTCTCGTTCCCTCCCCCCCCCCCTCTCTCCTCCACTCCTACCCCTTCCCCCTCTCTTTCTCTCTCTCAGTATAATGAAGGAGAGAGGTGAGAGGCTCCTTGGTATTCACCGACAGAGGCCATTAGGGACAGGCGGGCGGGCCACCGGCTCAGGGTTAGCACAATTAAACGGCTGTCTCGTTGCCTTATCCTGAAGGTTGCCTGTGCCAAATGAATAGGAGCAGCTTCTTTTGTGCTCCCCGATCCCTCCACTTCTCGCCCACGGGGCGGGCGGGGGAGGGGGGGGGGTCAAAGATGTGCCCGAGTGTCCAGGGGATGCCAAATGAAGGGCAGTGTGTGGAGAGAGGGGCCACGGAGGAGGAGAAGAAGAAGAGAGAGGAGGAGAGGAGGAGGAGGAGAGAGGAGGAGGAGGAGAGAGGAGGAGCGGGCTGAAGAGATGGGGAAAGAATACAAAGAGACCGTCTCCACTGGTGTTCTTTAGAAGCCTTCGGTTTGTACCTGTGTGAAGTGGTGATGCTCGGTGGATGGCGTTAAGTCAACCGCATGTCTGTCTGGGAATAGATATGATACGGCATATATTTTCTGTTGTACAGGCAAGGCCGCCACTACTTACACGCACCAAAACAGCCTGATAATCATCATAATAATCATAATGATGAATTGTTGAAATTCAACATGAAGAACAACTACAATAGGCCACCATTACACCATCATTAGACCAACATTAGTGCTAGCGCTATCCATTTAGCGCTAGCACCCCCCTCCCCCCCCCCCCTCCCCTAGCACCCCCAATTACACTTAGAGCACCCAAATGGCCAGCAGCACTAAGATGGAGTCAGTCAGAGAGCCGTCGTAATGGACCAGAAGCGCCATCACTGCCCACAGCACAGGGTCAGGATTTAATCCCTAATATGGTCATAAAACTTACCTCAGTTATATTGTATCTGCACCGGCTTTATGTCTGGTGGACTGAGAGAGGGAGAGAGAGAGAGACAGAGAGAGACAGAGAGAGAGAGAGAGAGACAGAGAGAGAGAGAGACAGAGAGAGAGAGAGACAGAGAGAAAGAGAGAGAGAGAGAAAGAGAGACAGAGAGAGAGAGAGAGAGAGAGAGAGAGAGAGAGAGAGAGACAGAGAGACAGAGAGACAGAGAGGAAAAGACCAAGGTAATGGACGGTTGATGATGAGATGTCCCTGGGACCGACACTCTGATAGCTTCCAGGTCGCGGGGGTCATATTGACCCCGGTCGTTTGGGGGTCATTCCAGGCGACAGACAGAGAGCAGACAGGAGAGGGAGAAAATTGAGCAAACGACTCCATTATTTTCTGCCCTGGGGAAAGAGAGAGCACACATTTGTGGCCGTGTTTTTTTTTTTTCAGGGAAAACCTTCTCCTGTATGAGCTGTGCCTGGCCTTTGGTATTACCATGCTATGTTTGTAATCAGAGGGACAGATTAACTCCGTTGTACCTGGTTTTCACTGTTTCTGAATGAAATGATTATGAATGAGACTGAACACCCAATTACATTTTAAAATGGTGTATCTTTGGGTTCAATTGTTCCATTTCATCGTTTTGAGGACAACTTATAACATAAGTTATGTCATAATTCATAATTCAGTCTGTTTTAACGTTTTGCGGAGCACGGTAAAGATGCAGGATAATGTAATCAAAGCAGCTGTATATCATATTTTCTCAGACCCGGATTCGATGATTCACATGAAATCATAAGTCATGAATGTCGGATCGGTATCAACTGTGTAATGTCTATGAAGACTCAAGCTTCTTGTTAAAAATAAATAAAAAAATACATTTTACAGTGATGCCTGTTCGACATCTGCCACCTTTAGCCACAGGGGGCGAAAATCAGTTCATAGTTTCTAAACAACAACATCCTCCGTAGTGTTAATATCACCCCCCGAGGGCTGCAGACACACTTGTTTATTGCTGTTTATTTCTCTCCTGAGCAAGCCGAGGAAAGGGTGTTGTTATTGTTCAAAAAAAGACAAATAGAGAAACTCCGATGTTGACAGACAGCTGTTTGTTTTCTTTCAGCATCCAATTTTAAGTGGGGAAAGGTAGAACAAATCAGGATTCTGAATTGTTCCATCGCCTTCTTCGATTCAATCAATTCTAATCTGCTTCTTGTTTTTCTTTTTAAAGGAGAGGTTTAGGAATCGATGGAATAATCCATAACTTCTATGATTTTTCCATCAGACTTTCCAGATAGAACATTGCTTCTTGAGTTTATTTGCCGGCCCCTTTGAGGTGTGACTGTGGATTGTCCTTTGATTGGAAAGATATTGTCTTCTCCTCTGTCAAATGAATAAATGAAATAAAAGTGTGCCTGGTCCGAGAACGCCTAAAAGAAGAGAAAGGGCAAAAAGGTTGAACAGTATAAATTATTTTTATCTCTTTAATGTTGCCAAAGCATATTATTTAATTTGAAAACACACAGTACAGCAAGCTATCATATGAGGTGTCTTCTTCAATGATCCTGAAGGAAACCATGATGAAACCTAACCATGTGTTTCACTGCCAACGTGTGTGTGTGTGTGTGTGTGTGTGTGTGTGTGTGTGTGTGTGTGTGTGTGTGAGTGTGTGTGTGTGTGTGTGTGTGTGTGTGTGTGTGTGTGTGTGTGTGTGTGCGAGTGTGTGTCTGTGTGTGTGTGTGTGTGTGTGTGTGTGAGTGTGTGTGTGTGTGTGTGTGTGTGTGTGCGAGTGTGTGTCTGTGTGTGTGTGTGTGTGTCTGTGTGTCTGTGTGTGTGTGTGTGTGTGTCACACCTCTCACGTCCTCTTTCTTAGCTTCAATATAGTCTTTCTATGTCTCTTTGATCACACTCTGAGCCCAGGACCAAGTTGAATAGTATGAATTATTTTATTTCTTTAATCTTGACAAAACATAGTATTTAATTTGACAACACACAGTACAGCAAGATATCATATGAGCTGTCTTATTGCATGATCCCGAAGGCAACTCGGATGAAACCATGTGTTGCACTGCCAACGTGTGTGTGTGCGTGTGTGTGTGTGTGTGTGTGTGTGTGTGTGTGTGTGTGCATACATACATGCGTGCATGCGTGCATGTGTCTTTTTTCTTAGCTTCATCATAGTCTCCTCTATCTCCCTTTGTTCACACTCTGTTCTAGGGACCTCCTGAATTTTTTACAAGGCGCGGGCCAAACTAATAAGGTTGCATTCTCTAAGTGTGATGCCTGCCAGTTACCCGACTTTGCAATTTCCCACTGAGAGATGGACTTTACTGTTGCTGCCATTGTTTAATCAATTCTGAATGCGTTTCACGGTATCCATACAAGCCATACATACATTATGTATAGGGTGAGATTGAGAATACATATTCACTATGTATGCTGCAGTGTATTGCATTTGAACCTATTTCAGTGCCCTATGAAGTACATCTGCTTTTGATATTGAATCGGTACTCTGTATGTGACAGCTTTTGCATGTATGATCATGAACTCTGATTTGACAATCAGAAGAACTGAAGAGAAACTTTCAAACACAGAGAGAATCTCTCGTTTTTCTACTTTACGCTGCCATGTGCAGATAATACAAAAGAAATACATTTTTATGATCTTAGCTTAGTTATTCTCATCCACATTGTGTCGCCTTTCTGGCTGGGGAGAGAAAAACAGATTTGTGCATTTCGGCAATGACTTCACATTCAATATTTTCATTACCAGTCTTGAATAAGTGTACCCTTCAACAGTTCTGCCATCATTTCAATTTCATCCCCACCCTCCTTTGAGCATCTCTCTCTCTCTCTCTCTCTCTCTCTCTCTCTCTCTCTCTCTCTCTCTCTCTCTCTCTCTCTCTCTCTCTTCTCTACCCTCCCTCTCTCATTCGCTTCTCTTGTGTTGCTCCATCGATGTAATTATTTGTAAGAGTGCTCATTATGCTACGTTCAGGGGTAGCCAACCACTTTGTCACTGTTTACATACTCTAAGCAGACCCCGGGAGCCATTGACCTGGTGGGTCTGCCATGAAGGACCGGGGGGACCCCCCCTATCCCCCCCTCCCCCCAACCCCCCCCCCCCCCCTACTCGTGTGCTTGAGTGGTGGAAGAGTGTCCCCCTAACACACACACACACACACACACACACACACACACATCTCTCTGCCTGTTTACTGTTGGAGTTCAAAGCCTAACGGGCCGTGAAATTGCATTTCCACTCTGCGAGGCGAGGTCATCTCCTGTGTACTTCAGAGGCAAGACAGGAAGTCAAACACAGAGACAGATAGCTATTTTAATTACCATGTATATGTCTGCAGCCTCTCGTTGGCTTCCACAGGGCATTTCTATCGACAACCCCCGGATTACTTTCCGCCAATGTCCAGTTAGCAATGCTAGGCTGGAGAGAGGAAGAGAGAGAAGACAGAGGGTTAGGAGAGGTCCGGTATTGTCGGGTTGAGAAACAGCAAGCAAGTGAAAGGACGCTTTGTTTACGGTCGTAAGTTCGATCCCCACCAAAGACTATAAAAAATGTGTTGATACCCGATGCCTCCCTGCTTGGCACTCAGCGTTAAGTGATGGATTGGGGGGTAAGACCCTGCGACATACCAGCGTCATGTCCAGGGGGGTGTACTTGTAAATCAAGCCGCCTCACGCTACGGAAACAGGAGATAGGCCCCTGCCGCCTAAGGGCCATTAGGCTGGAGAACCGTCGGTTTTCATGGCTACTTACTTACTTACTTACTTACTTACTTACTTACTTACTTACTTACTTACTTACATGACTGGACCACTAGACCCATCCAATCATCAAGCTGTCTTTACTGTCTTCACATCAGTTTGTTTTTGCCCATCATTTTGCTGTAGTTATAAAACTCTATATGCTATGCTATACACCCAGCGTTCTCCATGGTCTGTAGACATCTTGTTAACGATTTTGCAGAACACATCTAGGCAAACAATGATCTTTCTGACACACACTGCACCATTATGTGATTTAAGAGAAGGACGGGCTCTGGTAGGATCTCTCCGTATAGTGACACATCAATGGAGATAAACATTATATATGCATGATAACTCACACATCCCACACGCCTCAGAAGTGACGGCGCTTCACACGTCTTCTCCTCACTAGCGGCTAACTTAAAGGAAATAAGTGATGTGGAAGAAAAGAAACGGGTCCGTATGATGTTTCTCTCTCGCTCTATCTAGTGATCAAATATTCATTTACCAGTTTGCTGAATCTGCCTGCAGTTTTCTCTCGTTCCCTTTGTTTCTAGCCAGGCGAGTTCTTACGTATTCACGGATAACACAAAAGGACCTTTTCGGCTCTGCTTTAGTATTTCCAAACCACATCATTCATTCAGACCTCTCTGCCCGCTAATGAAATACACATACTGTAATATTCAACACCTGTTTTCTTCCATCTCCCTCCGTGCCCTCAGAATCTCCCTCCATATTGAGGTTTTTCGGGCGAATGACGGCGCTCACCTCTGCAGATTACCAGAGGTCATCTGGAACAGAGCCTCAAAATAAGATGGAATAGAAATAAGTGGAGAGAGATGGGGGGAGAGGGGAGAGAGGGGGGAGAGGAGAGAGGGGAGAAAGAAGGGGAGAGGTGAGAGAGAGGGGGAGAGGAGAGAGAGGGGGAGAGGAGAGAGAGGGGAGAGGAGAGAGAGGGGGAGAGGAGAGAGGGGAAAGAGAGGGGGAGAGGAGAGAGGGGAGAGAGAGGGGGAGAGGAGAGGAGAGAGAGGGGGAGAGGAGAGAGAGGAGAGGAGAGGGCCTCTTAAAAATTCATACTGTGTTTATCCCTGATGTGATTTTCCTCCCTCATAATGGAAGACAAGACAATGTATAGCCGATAAGATTGGGTTTATTTTTCATTGTTTCTGAGTTTTCCCCTCCTCTCCCTTTGGAGGCCTCTGACTCACTCTGCCTGTGACCTTCTTCTCCACTTCAACTGAAGTTATCACCGCCGCTGGTTTTACCATTCCGCAAATGTGCAGCTGAGTGGGGGAGGGAGGAGGAGGGAGGAGAAGGAGGGAGGGGGAGGGGGGGGCGTTAAGTTTTTACCATTCCACACGTGTGCAGGAGAGTGGGTGAGGGTTGGGGAGGAGCTGTTTTTACCATCCCACAGGTGTGCTTCTGGGTGAGGTGGGGGAGGGAGAGGGGGAGGGAGGGTAGCTGTGTTTACCATTCCACAGGTGTGCAGGTGGGTGGGGGGCAGTTGGGGTGGAGAGGGGGAGAGTGCCGCTGTGGATGCAGATGTCTTTGGAGAGTGATATAGAGATTGACTTGAGGGAGAGAATGGAGGGAGGGATGGAAAGTATGAAGGGAGGAGGGTGGGAGAATAGGAGGAAGGACTATATAGAGGTGTGGCACTCTGAATGGATTTGTACATTTGAACATGTCATGTTGACAGCATGTTGACAGACTCTAGGTGACAGTAGCTGGTGAAAGAGGGAACAAGTCACCAACCAATCAAAATGTTCCGACTTTTGTTCAGAAAAATGTAAATAAATGTCAGCGTCAATGACACACTCGCTAGTCAAGCCAAAACATTGCAATGCAATGGATTCGGTGAGTAATCCCCAAGACTACCTAGTCAGTGTAGAGTAGTGGGGATTACTCACCGAATCCATTGTATTGCAATGTTTTCACTGAAATGTATAAAAAGAAATCAGAATAAAAGTCAGAGCGACCCGTCGAATGGCGACTTGTTCCCGGTTTCACCAGCTGCGGTCACACAGGGTACGGAGTGATATGGACACTGAGAACTGATTCTAATCCACCCCAGAAGAGGATGGAGGAACCATGGAACTTCATGGAAGTTAGGCTATCCTACCTTCTGTGAAGTTTTGCCTGTGGAAAGTCTCAAGACATCATCTCATTACAAAAACTTTTAAACTCTGGCTTAGAGACATAACTTTAGGACCGTTTTCAAGCTCATTCCCGAGCAGAAGAGGCAGAGAACTGGAAAGTATTTCTTCCCTCGCTCTGTATGGGTCTTAGACACGCTCCACTGAACACAGCCATGTCAGCGCAGGCTGTAGCAGTGAGGGACGACATCACCCGGGCATACAATAGGTATGCATTATAGTAGGAGGATGTGATCCGTCTCATGTAGAACACGCAGCCCAAAAGACAAGTAAACTAAGCTAGCGTGTGGGTAGCTTTATGGTTGGCATGAGGCAGTGAATCAACATCCTTTTTACATACCTTTTCTACAATGTTTGGCTGGAGACATTTGCTGCACTTTACCATTTTCTGTCATGGCGGATATATATATATATAACGACACAAGCATTGTGAGCACAATGAGGGTTTTATCCCCACAGGGATAACTACAAGGTATTTCTTTCAGTGTGTGTG
>NC_137681.1:23794098-23801598 GCF_963989245.1 Nansenia antarctica | reverse complement strand
TTACCTGTGCCTGTACTTAGACCTGTTCCGAGGCTATCTTACTGCCAGAGACTACCATCGGCAGGATACATCACCAGCCGAACTACAGAGGTTTCACCGCAAGGGGCAAACCACTAGATTCAGATTCAGAGTCAGTTTAATTGTCATTGGCAGAGTATAAAGCACAAAGACAACGAAACGCATTCGACATCCAGCCAGAGAGCCAGTGCAATAGTGCACAGTGCAAAAGCTGTGCAAAAGCAAAATGTCCAGTCTGTATGTACAGATAAGGACGAGATATGTACAGTAAGATAATATGCAGTGTGATATGTACAGAGCAAGGGCAATGGTTATCAATGCTAGTTATCTTCAAAAAGGATGGCCAGGTTGCAGTTTGCTAGAAAAGTACCTAAAAAGCCTCCAGAGGACTTGTGGATGAATAGTATCATGTAACAGAGTGCTTGTGGGTGAATAGTATCATGTAACAGAGTGCTTGTGGGTGAATAGTATCATGTAACAGAGTGCTTGTGGGTGAATAGTATCATGTAACAGAGGTCTTGTGGATGAATAATATCATGTAACAGAGGCCTTGTGGATGAATAGTATCATGTAACAGAGTGCTTGCAAGAGGAAGGTTTGGAGAAAAAAGGATCCGCCCAAGATTTATAGCATACCACCTCATCTGTACAACAAGATGGACAGGATGCTATGGATTGGGCAGGTATAGCTGCCACAACAACAAGCTAACTTGTCTTAATTGAGGATGTTACTGCTGACAGCAGCAGCAGCAGAATGTCTTCTGAAGTTTACAGAAACAATTTGTCTGCTTCAGTACAAGCAAATGGCTCTACATTCATTGGATGGCAATTCTTCATACAGTCAGACATTGACCCCAAATATACTGCCATAGCAATTAGGGAGATTTTCAGGGCCAAAAAGTAAACAAAAATTGTTGACTGGCCAAGTTAATGTTCAATTTTAGGCAAAAGACCGAAAAAGTGAAGATGGCTGCAGTACAGGCCTGGCAGAGCAGCGCCCAAGAATGTTCTAGCGTCTGGTGGGGGTCACTGAGGTGCAGACTTCAAGCAGTTATTGCCTGCAAAGGATTGTCAACAAAATACTAATGACATGATATGATGTTTCTGAAATAGGGGGGAGTGTGTTTCAAAAAAGAAAATATCAAAATGGTGAACCCGATCTGAAAGAAAAACATTGACTTAAAGCTGAGAATCCAAGCTGTTGGAATACAGAGCTAAAATAAGACAACATGCTTCCTCGTTCCAAAATGGAGGGCACTCTAATCGCCCCCCTAGTGGTGATTCCAGGTCCTTATTCACACCCGTAATTCAAATGAAGACGTCGGATCATTTGAAATAACTTGATTAGAATAGATTTCTGTAATTCAGTGCATTAGTATTTTGGTGACTGTGAAACTGGATCTATATTTGAGAAGAGTGTGAGTGAGTGTCCTTAAGGAGGACAACAGCAGTGTATGTGTGTATGTGTGCGTATGAGTGTGTGTGCGCACATACCTATGCAATGATGTTGGATAATTTGAAATAACTTGATTAGTATAGATTTCTGTAATTTAGTGCAGGAATTTGTATTTTGGTGACTGTGAAAGTGGATCTATACTTGAGAAGAGTGTGAGTGAGTGTCCTTAAGGAGGACAACAGCAGTGTGTGTGTGTGTGTGTGTGTGTGTGTGTGTGTGTGTGTGTGTGTGTGCGTGCATGCCTGCGTGCGTGTGTGTGTGTGTGTGTGTGTGTGTGTGTGTGTGTGTGTGCGTGCGTGCGCACGTACCTATCCGGGTGTCTGTCTGCATTCAAGTGGAGAGGTGTAGGACAGAAGGAGTCAGGTGGTGCCTGGTGGGGGGTCTGTGGCAAATGGACAGCTCAGTGGGACAAATGAGGTGGTCCGGTCCTCACCCCCCCCCTCCCCACCACAACCCCCCCCCCAACCCCCCAACCCACTGTCACTGCATACTTCTATATATACCCACCACATCACAGACACCCTTTCTCCACAACAATTAAAATTCAATTACCTGCAGATGCAGAGAAATGACTTTCCCTCTCCAACATACGTTGTGGAAATCTATTTCCTCTTTGTCGCTCCTAATGCAATTAGAACAGCGCATTAATGGGAGTGCAGATTGGAAATGGAGCGGAGAGGCAGGGGAAAGGGGTGTTGGGGGGGGGTATGCGCTGAAGCTAAGAAAAGAGAGGGAGGAGAGGGAGAAAGGGAAGAGAAAAGAAAAATTAATAATTGATATTGACAGCTAGAAAGTTAAATGACACGCCAGCTGATTCTCTGGACATTGAGGAATGATACGGTGTCTGGTGTGGGTGGTCTGACATCACCACAGAACAGGTGACGACGGGAGGTGGAGGCGGAGGAGGGAGTTGGTGATGAAAAACAGGGAAGAGCCAAGGGGACATAACCCCCCTGCCCCCCTGGCCCCATGCAAAGCAATATTGATTTTCTAATTGGTTTAGGCTAAATTTGACTACGGTTAGGGCTAAGGGTTTGGTTAGGGTTAAAGGTTAGGGTTAGAGCTATGGTTAGGGTTAAGGATTTGGTTAAGGGTTAGGGTTAGGGTTAATGGTTTGGTTAATGTAATGTTTAGGGTTAGGGCTAGGGTTAGGGTTAAGGGTTTGGTTAAGGGTTAGGGTTAGGGTTAAGGGTTTGGTTAATGTAATGGTTAGGGTAGGGGTTAGGGCTATGGTTAGAGTTAGGGTTAGGGTTAGGGTTTCCCCATAGTCACTTCCTGAAAAATACCATCATATCCTGCACTCAAAACAACAGTGAAGGGACCTTCAGTAATAAGTGTGCGCTTTATTGTTTCTACATTATGTGTCAAACAATATTTTATTAGAAGGAAGTACACAGTACAGCATTTATGGGTACACAAAAAGGAATGAAGGTCCTTCTATTTTTTCTTTTTCTTTTTCCCCTATGTATAATCTGGAGCATTTGTGACACGTTCTAATGCTTTGGTCCTCATATCGGGATCCGACGTAACAGTCTGACTTTTCTTTCGAAAAATTTGAATATATTTCCGTTATTGAAAATCAATGACACATCGCTAGTCAACTAACACAGCTTGTTTTGTGAGCCTGCTAACAATGTAAAGTAGTGTTCTAGTTAACTAGGTAGCAGTGGGGATTACTCACCGAATCCATTGCGTTGTAGTATTTTGGCTTGACTAACGTCGAAACGTAGTTCTGTGTTTCAAAAGAAAAGTCAGAACATTTTGATTGATATGCGGACCAAAAGACGAGAATGTGTCACATTTCTCCTCTCTCCAGACTGACCGCACAGACACTCAGGAGTGGGACTCTGGATTGGTGCACTCAGGAGTGGGACTCTGGATTGGTGCACTCAGGAGTGGGACTCTGGATTGGTGCACTCCGACGATGCAGCTCGGGAAATCCACTCAGACTGTTTATCACCGTGATGGAGTTGCACTTAGCTGTTAAGAAAGTATTGTGTAACACTTCACTTATCATTTAAATTAAATTGCGTCATCAATTATATGATAATTATATAAATTCTATCATAATCACAATCAACATTGTTTTCTAACAGGATCACTTTTATATATATATATATATATATATATATATATTTACAGTAGAGAAACTACTGCTGATTGGAGGGAGGTTTCACTTCAGAGTGGAGGGAGGTTTCATGTCCAAGCAAGACCTTGAAAAACTCATCCATGCATTTGTTTCGAGTAGACTTGATTATTGTAATGGTCTACTAACAGGCCTATCTAAAGGAGCTGTTCGTAAATTGCAGCTCATCCAAAACGCCGCTGCTAGGGTGCTAACAAAAACAAAGACATGTTAACACATTACACCAATCCTGAGATCCCTGCACTGGCTACCGGTCTCTCAGAGAATTGAATTCAAAATCCTCCTAATTACATACAAATCACAAATACATATCAGATCTCCTCCCACCCTATATTCCCGCAAGATCCCTAAGGTCAGCTGAGACTAATCAGCTAATAATTCCAAGAGTAAAAACAAAACACGGTGCAGCAGCTTTCAGTCACGCTGCTGCATGCTCCTGGAACACACTACCTGAAGAAATCAAACAGGCCCAAACCCTTAAAATATTTAAATCTAAGCTAAAAACCTTCATGTTTTGCACCAGTTATGATTAAACACAAACACTTCTATCACTGTCTTTTTTTCCATTAACTACTGTCTTTTTAAATGTTTGATCTATTTACTTCTTATATTTGCTTTTATTCATTGTATTTTTTATTTTATTTTGCTCCTCTTGCTGTATTTTTAAATAATGTGTGTAAAGCACTTTGAATTGCCCCTGTTGTATGAAATGTGCTTTACAAATAAACTTGCCTTGCCTTGCCTTGCCTTGCCTTGCCTTGCCTTGCCTTGTTGTTGTTGTTGTTGTTGTTGTTGTTGTTGTGTTGGTTTATGTTTTAGTTACAGCTGTGGTGTGGTGTGTTTTCTCGGGTCTGTAGGTTGTGTTTATGATTTTGACTGTGTTTGTTTGTCTTGTGTTTTGTATGACTTTAGGCTTATTTGCATTGATCACTGTTAATTGTTTACCACTTGTCAGTTATCTAATTCACTTTAAACTCCTTAACATTATATTAATTCACTCTCTTCTTTTTCTAGAGAGTAAGTTAAAGTGTTTCACGGAAACCTGTTTACTTTATCCTTATACAATAAATCTTGTTTTGTTTATATTCTGCTGTCGCCTCTGGTTCTTGTCCCCCGGTTTGTCATTATTGTTACTCCCCATGTCCCCTAGATTCTATATGGGGTTGTAACATTTGGCTACAGTCACTTTACACTGTTGTAAGAATTGAACATGAATTGAAAAAAAAGAAAAAATGCTAGTTTGCGATATGTCTAGTAAGTCTAGTCAGGTGGTTCATTAAGTCATTTTGGTATGACGGTCACGTCACTTCAGTCATAACGCAAGCTGCTGCTACTGTCATCGTCTGACATGAACAGACACGACACCTAAAGCATTATGTCATGCTTATAACACTCTCTTCTCTTTGTCATAAGGGCATTTTCAAATAAAGTCTTACCAACTATTGAAACAAAACTGACACTGAAAGAAACAACAGGGAAAAAAGGAAAGTTCTTTTGAATTTCCGATTCCATCATCCACTTGAGTGAGTTGAACTGAAGCAGGGCAGATTGGCTCTTAAAGACACTGATTTGTCTTTTCTCTACAAACATTCAATTGAAATCTCCAGCTGAGTGCTCTCTGGTGAGTCACTGGGAAAAGCATTAGTTACACACTACACATAATGAATGGTAGGAATATGAACACATTAATAACTAGAGCTAGAGATATGTAAGTCTTTAGTAAAGGAAAAAAAACAATGAATTAGTTGTTAAATGGTATTGTTCCTGGCTAGCCCTTATGGGGACAGGCTAGATACATCAGAACAGAGAGATGATATGGGCATTTGTGTAAATCTTTCTGGGGAAATGGTGGGCCAGCGTGTTAGTAACTAGACGTTACAAGGCTTGTTTGTAGGATATAGATAGATAGATGGATGGGTGGGTGGGAGGGTGGGTGGATGGATGGATGGATGGATGGATGGATGGATGGATGGATGGATGGATAGACAGACAGACAGACAGACAACAGACAGACAGACAGACAGACAGACAGACAGACAGACAGACAGACAGACAGACAGATAGATAGATAGATAGATAGATACCATAGATAGATAGATAGATAGATAGATAGATAGATAGATAGATAGATAGATAGATAGATAGATACATACATAAATTAAGGCGTTCCATATCCATATAAGGTAAGGGTTAAGGGAGGGGGTATCTGATAGGAGGAGGACAGACTCCTTCAGTTCTACAGTCCACAGAGGGATTGTTCTATACAATGAATCATCACATGGATTTGACAAGACATACAGTACATCCCCATTGAAGCTTATGAAAATACAAAAAACCTCTAGAGAAAGACAGCTTAAGGGTTTGTAGGGCAATGAGGGGAGGAATCATAGAAGAGCTTGCTCACAAGAGGGGTTAAGTGCTCTGGTGCTGCTATGTCATTTCTGTTTTTTCCGACGAGGGATCTGTCCTGGGGACAGTGGCGTAACTACCATATATGCAGGTAATACAGTGGCGTAACTACCATATATGCAGGTAATGCAGCTGCATTAGGGCCAAGAGTCATGTGGGGCCCACAGCCCTCGAACTATCATATCATATTCATGATAAGATCTCAAGCACATAAACTGATACTAATATATACTAATACCTCAATGTTACATTTCTAAATAAGGATTAATGCCGAGGTGATTTGATGTTCAAAAATATACAAAGCGCGCGGAGGGATTTTGGGTTATGTTTGGGTTATGTTTGGGTTATGTTTGACACATGACATGACGTTACTGCGCATCCACATTCCGCACAGAAGTAGAAGACAGCTAGCTAGCTAGAGAACAATCACTGAGAGAGACAGGCTAGCTGTCAAAAGAAAGAATTTCATAAAAAAAAAATCCCTTAAACTATTGCAAGAAAAACACAGCTGAGGAAAAGACGACACCTCCGGCTACAGCTAACGTTAGCTCGCCCTCGCTCCTACCAGCCACCCCTGGAGGTGAACGTGAGAACCAGCTCATATATATATTTGATATGATTTAGTTGTCTGTTGTCAATGTGCGGGTGTTGCGCCGTCACCGATATGTTCATGATCTGTGTTAGTGTTCATGGTGCTACGCTGCACAGATTAATCAGTAACTTATACGGGGTTCGAGTTATGTGGGAGCCAATGGGAGCTGAGCTGTGTGTGAGTGTGGCTGCAGTGTGTGTGTTGCGAAAGTGTTGGACCAGGTAATAATGAGCAGTCTCTCTCTCTCTCTCTCATGGAAAGCGCACCCTTTACTAGGATATTATTTATTTTGGCTAGTGAAAACTGGTTGTTGTAAGCTAGGCATGAATTGTGCAAAAAGTCGCAATAATTGCTATCACGTGCTATCTAGGGCCCACTCTGGCCATCTTGCATTAGGGCCTAGTGCAGACTCGTTACGCCACTGTTTGGGGAGGACTGCACAGTTGTGGCTTTTCTAGTGCTGTCAATCGATTTAAAAAATGTAATCAAGTTAATCACAATAATAGGCTGTGATTAATCGTTTTTACTTGTATTTTGGGGGGGGGATAAAACCAAAACATGTGTGGTGTTGGAATAAAGAAATCCATGACAAACTGGTTAGAGGAATCAGAGTTCTTTTTTACCTTACTATATATACTTTACTATAACATCTCAGCTTAGTCTTTTCTAATCGAGTTGTTCTTCGGAACTATCGGTATTATATTGTATATTGTATTTGCTTATTGTGTTGCTTTCCTTTGTTATCTGTGGACAGGGCCCTGTCATAAAAGGAGACCCCAGTCTTAAGGGCTCTGCACACAGCGTGCGATTTCTGTTGCGCGTCAACGTTCCATTTTGAAGTTTGAATGGAAGTCTATGAGAAAATCATAAAACATCGCAT
>NC_137681.1:23754098-23786598 GCF_963989245.1 Nansenia antarctica | reverse complement strand
AGAGAAAGAGAGAGAGAGAGAGAGAGAGAGAGAGAGAGAGAGAGAGAGAGAGAGAGAGATACAGGCTAGGTGTAAGTGGAGGGCGCCGTGACAGAAAACACAAATACTACATCATGAAAAAAAAGGCCACCATTTTAGGTGTCAGCTCCAGTTATTGTCAAGCTCTATCTGCCACCAGGTCCCCCCCCACTGTAGCCCGGCTGCAAAGTGAACAGGCCTGATGCTGACGTCGCTGCACACAGCTCATGATGTGCCTTGGCACACACAGAGAGAGAGAGAGAGTCGGAGGACTCCAGTTTTAAAGTGAGCCACATTTGCTGTGAGTACTTGCCAATACTGGGCCTAGTGATCGTTAAAGTGATTAGAATAATGGTACTGGGCAATGGCCAGCCTCTCTGTGACCCACACACAGTGTTTTGGAGGCAAGGCGCATGCATTCAAACAGATTCTACTGTATTCTTTTACGACATACACTCAGGCTAATTTGTCGGACGGAGCTTGACACAGGCCTTTGCACACTTCCTGTGGAACGAGGGGAGCCGTGCCAGGGCGAGGCATAAACCTGCTGGCAGGGTTCCTCTTCTGAGAAGAACATGTAAATACGGAGCGATGGAGTGACTAACGTTGCTGGGATTTATTTGAAGACAGCACCAAATTAAATTTGCTTTCAAAAAAATAAAAACAAAGAAATAAAAAAAAGTGTTTACAGATCATGCTGAGAAATTAATAGAACAGTGAATCCGCCAGCATTTAAATGGATTGTGATCGAGTCAGAAAAAAAGACAGACCTCCTAATTACTTTTCATCTTAGGCCTGAATCAAATCAAATCAAATCAGACTTTATTTATATAGCGCCTTTCGTGCAAAATTGCAATACAAGGTGCTTAACTAATATAATGAAAATACAGCAATATAATGAAAATACAGCAATATAATGGAAATACAACAATATAATGAAAATACAACAATACAGTACAGGCCCCTTTTTCCCCACACGGTATCCTGATGGAGGTCAGACTTAGAGAGTGGGGAGGGTGACAGTAACAAGAGAGGGAGGAAGATTCACGGCGGTTGTGGGCCCAGCATCTGCCACAGGGACGATCCATAATTCATGTGGCTGTCATGCATATGTCATGATAGGAGCAGGCCTGGGCTGCCGCAGAGTGTTGCATCATGGGGATGGGGTGCAGCATGGCTGCCAGAAACACAGCAGTCATGCAGGCTTCATATCCTTCATCATCACCAGACAATGTGAGTACATTAAAATACCATACCTCTGTCCTGCATAGGAATTCTTACTGGATTTCAAAAGAATAATTCAGTTCAGTTGAATCTACAGTACCAGTCCAAAGTTTGGACACACTTTCCCATTTATGGGGGAAGTGTGTCCAAACCTTTGACTGATACTGTATGTGTGGGTGCGTGCGTGCGTGCGTGCGTGTATGTGAGAGTTAGTTTATTTGTCGGGACTCTCAGACTCCAGACTTTTCATTTCTGATCTCTGTACTGACGCATTTCTGCAGTGATGAGCATAGGAATTCTTACTGGATTTCAATTCAGTATCAATACAGTTCAGTTGAATGTACTGTACCAGTCAAAAGTTTGGACGCACTTTCCCATTTGGACACACTTTCCCAGTATTTGACTGATACTGTATGTGTGCGTGCGCGCATGCGTGAGTGCGTGCGTGCGTGTATGTGAGAGTTTGTTTATTTGTCGGGACTCTCAGACTCTCTGTAGTGAGGCATTTCTGCAGTGACGTATTTCGGATGTGAGATGAGTATCGGAACGGAACAAGGTGTCTCTGGCCCTACACACCCTGGCCCTACACACCCTGGGCGGTATTGGCTGTGTGGGCATTCAGACACACTTGGCTTGGCACTCGTCTCCGTTGCCATGGGGAGGGGGTCACCGCCAGGCCAGCTCTCTCCTGTTTAAACTGTTGCACCTCCAGATGCAACATTGGCTGTCAAACTAGGTGTTTTTGAGATTTCTCTCTAAGACTGTGATAATATAATTTTCACCTTAGGGTCACGTTAAAAAAAACACCTGGTTATATTCTAACACTACCAGTGAAATAGAAAGTGGAAAGCTGAGGGAACACAAAATCACTTGTCAGAGTTCAGTTGAGAGTGTGAGTATCGGCTGCACGGCTACGAGGCCTCGTAGGCTTCTCAGAGAGAGAGAGAGAGAGAGAAGTTAGTTCACATTAGTTCACACACACACACACACACACAGTACCGCCGTGGCCAGCCTGCCGACTGGAGGGTTGAAAGCGCTGGTAAACAAATATCTTTTGTTTTGAAGATCATGTATATTTCATCTATGTGCTGCTGCTGTGTGGCGGTGAGATCGGGACAAAATATTCAGCCGTGCGTGGTGAATAAGTGGGAAGTGAGGGATTTCCACCCGTCTCACTGGGCCAATAAGAATATGGCTGCTGCAGCTGCAACATTTCACCCCCGCGCAGTGAAACGAGAAAGTTGGACTGTTTGTCATTTTTGGCGGAGTGATTCTCCATATGAAAATAGACCTCATCACGGCTATGCTATAGGTAGGCCTAATTGAGAGCCATTACTGTAAATAAGGACATAAATGACTCAGTCCCAGCTATATTCCTCACCAAACGGAGCAGCTTGATAGGTGGGACTGATAGATAGATAGAGAGAGAGAGGGAGAGAGAGAGAGAGAGAGAGGGAGAGAAAGAGAGAGAGAGATAGATAGATAGATACTAGATAGATAGATAGATACTAGATAGATAGATACTAGATAGATAGATATTAGATAGATAGATAGATAGATAGATAGATAGATAGCCTACTTCATTGATCCCCAAGGGGAGGTGTCAGGAGTCAATCCTACAGTAAACGATAGCTTGTTGCTATCAGACACAGCTGTAAGTAAGGACTTAACTTCCTCAGCCATGTCAGCCATAGCCCCAGGAATTCATCTTAATGTCCTGTAATACAGTTCATCACCTAATTACCACTGACAGAGAACACCCGTGAGGTGCACGGCATTATGGGAAGTAATGATCCACTGGTAATGAGAATGGCATAAGATATCGACGTATATACAGTAGAGATACGGAATGTGCTGATTAGCTTCATGGAATCGTGCCCGCTCTAATGCTGGGATGATGATAATGATAATGAAGAATCTATGGAAATATTTTTTTTAAAGGCAACAACAGAGGACAGTGCGATCTGTATCAATTAGCGGCGGGAAAAACAAACTGTTTACTGCTTTTCTAAATGATAGATTGAACATCTGGAATGCAAACTGCAGGCTTTATCCAAGCACAAACTATTCGGCAGAGAGCAAACCTTTTTTTTATTCCAAATACGCCACCGAGTGCATTAAAATAACACACATAGAATACACTTCACACAGGGTGCGTTGTACACAAGCCACGTACTGTACAGACCAAATAACGACGTGTTGTATAACAGCAGGATTCCTAAGCCCCTCCAATGCTAATGGTCCTGGATGTGAACTACACGGGCAGAAGGCAGGAGTCATTTGGACAGCTGTGGCGGGCAGAGTGGCAGAGTGGCAGAGTGGCAGAGTGGCAGAGTGGCAGACAGCGTGGGCACAAAGGAGAGAGAGTACACCGGACAGACGTTAGAGAGGCAGGGATGACGGGGGGGGGGAGGGGGACGGGGGGGGGAGGGCGGGGGGGGGGGGGGGGAGGGGGTGGTAGAGTGTAGAGACTGGCACTGCAGGGCAGAGTACAAACAGCAGAAGGATGGCACCGATGGCACTGGACAGACAGGGGCGGCGTGAGGCAGGGAAGAAAGGGGGAGGCAGGGGGGGGGGCGGGACGCTGGAGGGCTGTCCGAGCACCGGCCTGCCAGGCCTCCGACATTCTCTGGAAGTCAACCAGAGATTACTGAAGTGGCAGGAGTCAGAGGAGAGTAAAGGGGGGGAGTGGGGGGGGGGAGGGGCTGCTCTTTAGAACCACTTACTGCTGGTCCAGATAACAAAACCTGCGGACAAAACAAAAATAACACAATAAAAACAAACTGTCAGTTGGTCGTCCATCCAGTCATTTCATCATATGTGACACGTTCTAATGATTTGGTCCTCATATCGACAACCAATCGAAATGTTCAGACTTTTCTTTTGAAACACGGAACTACGTTTCAACGTTGTTGAGAATCGCAACACAAACTCGCTAGTCAAGCCAAAATACTGCAACACAATGGATTCGGTGAGTAATCCCCCACTGCTACCTAGTTAACTATAACACTACTTTACATTGTTAGCAGGCTCACAAAACAAGCTGTGTTAGTTGACTAGCGATGTGTCATTGATTTTCAACAACGCGGAAATGTATTCCCATTTTTCGAAAAAGAAAAGTCTGATCATTACATCGGATCCCGACATGAGGACCAAAGCATTAGAATGTGTCACATATTGTATCCTGTACAGCATTTTGCACTACTGTTTCTACTGCAGTACAAATGGTACCACTGTAGTACAACTACCATCACTTTATCACTTAATTACCTCATCCTATTTTATTATACTGACTTATTTTACTTTATTCTATTATTGTTGATTTTGTACCCTGCTGCGATGCCAATGTCGAAGAACCTGAGCCTAAGAATTTTACTTTTGTGTACCTGTACATTGGATGTAATAAAAAGCCATTCTGATTCTGATTCTGATTCACTTCTCAATCCAAACTGAATCATACAGCCCGAGGGCGTTACCAAGGGTGACCGTGATCAAATTATGATTGGAAAGGTAAACTGGTTGTGATGGATACCCAGACATACTAGACTGAGTCAATCCACACAGCCCCCCGTTTTGTTATGAAAAGGAGTGTAATGTAAATAAGCCATTCTTGTGTTTATCCTTCATGGTGTTTAAATACTGTCTGCCTGCATCTGATCTATAGCAGCGTTATGTTTGTTCATTAGGAACTCGTTCAATTAATTGTCAAAATAGACAAGTCAATCTCATCTAATAACTACAGATTCAGAAGCCTCTGGGTTTGGGGCCCTAATTGAGATGCAGTGACAGTGATCACTCTGTATCTCTCTCTCTCTCTCTCTCTCTCTCTCTCTCTCTCTGTCCTGTCACTTCCACCTAGCCTGTGCCAGTATCTCTCTCTCTCTCTCTCTCTCTCTCTCTCTCTCTCTCTCTCTCTCTCTCTCTCTCTCTCTCTCTCTCTCTCTCTCTCTCTCTCTCTCTCTCTCTCTCTCTCTCTCTCTCTCTCTCTCTCTCTCTCTGATCTTCCTCATCTGCGGATGTTGATTACTTTAAGTTTGCCTCTGATAAGACCAGCGGAAGGGGAATCAATATTTGACCAAATCAATTGGATCGATGATCAGGGGAGATTAGGGATGAGTCAGAGATGGACGTGTGATTCCGAAGTACTCTAGTGCACTAGCAGTCCTCAGCTAAAAGACGCGGAGAGGACATCGGGCTCACCGGTAGGCTACGACGCTTCAATGACAACGGATGCACATAGTCGATCATATACCGAAAAAACCTTCATCTCTTACACACAACAACCTGGCGAATGATGAAGTATGTTGTATGTTTTTTCACCTCGACAACTTTGGGTGTCTTCAACCTCCTCTCCCCGTTAACACAGAGAACCGCATAACCCCCGGCACTATGTTCACACTGTAGACGTTTTCCTTTTAGGACTGAATTATTATGAGTCCGACGATGATGGCTCAATGAACTCCCTCCACTTCCTCCTCATCTGCCGTCTGCTCAGCGACCAAATCATGATTAATGGCGTCGCCGTCCGTGGCGTTAGTCATTAGCTCCCAGCAAAAACCTAATCCTGCCGGCTCGCGTACGGGGCCTACAGGGGTAAATGATGTATATCATTGCCTTTACGCCACGATGTCTGTGTGTCTCAGCGCCGGGAGAACTCTATCATCCTTACATAGCTTATAGGTCTACGGTGGAAAGAACCTTGAAGCTACTGTCACTCGAATCCACCGTTGATTCATACGTTCATAAGGCAGTGGCCCGTTCACACAGCGCACTCACACACAGCGCATGTTGAAGGTCGTCCACTCTGGGTTCAATCGAAGAGTATTTACGCTGGAAGGAAGTGACTCGGTGCTGACAAATAGCAAGTAGACTCCTTTCACAGGTAGATGCGTCAAGTTGCTGACAAATAGCAAGTAGACTCCTTTCACAGGTAGATGCGTCAAGTTTTCAGGGGTGACTTGGTTCACCCCTGGTGACTTGGGTCTTTGGCAGGAGTTGGAATCCACTCCTCCTTACTCCTTCCATTGGTGCAAATCACTTGCCTCAGCTGTTTTTCCCCCATATTATGGTAAGAAGCTGTTTGTGAATGCAAAGCTTGATGGACTGACTAATTTTGAAGCCCAGTCATGAAAGAAACAACTTTTTGAACTGTTGAATACATGAATACACTGCTGAATTATGCAGTTGGTAATGGAAAACGCAATATGACTACCCCTCTAAAAAAAACATACAGGTCTCAATTTGATTGCGCTGGTCTGGTGGTGTTTGTGTAACTGTGTACGGTTTTCATCAACTATAACAGTTGCCATTCGACTTTTCCATTCCATCCATCCAAGATGAACAGACTGTTCAGGATAATGAGCTCAACATGTTCTGAATCACATGATTCAATTGGGCTTTGAGGTTTAATCGGGTGGTAGATTGCTTGCTGTTGAACCACTTAGCGTGAATCCTTATATCTCATATAGATCAGCACTGTGATTTCATCTTTATAACCAAGGAAATTAAATTGAAACAAAAATACCAAATCCTCTGTTATTCAAAAGAAATCAAGCTCTTTTTCTGATTAAAAAAAAAGAAAGAAAGAAGAAGAAAAGAGATGTTCTATCAAGCCCATTCCTGGATAGACAGCGCCACCCTTGTTCTGAAGACAAAACACGACAATGTAATTGCTCTTCATTCATGATTTATTAGTGCCCTCTGCTGTCCGTTGTACACAACTGCACGGCTGATGAGATTAGATCAGGGGAGCTCTTTAACCCGTGTTGAACACGGATATGACTGAAAAGGATGTGAAAATCACAGTTACTGAGAAATATTGTGTACATCTCAGTGGCAAAAAATGGTGAGTCACACTGTGCTAACCACCCATTTTAACCTCTACACTGAGAAACAAATTATACCCCTGCTTTCAACAGTCACTGTTGAACACGAAGAAGAAGGTTGAATGACAGCAAGAAAGGTCAAGATAACTCCAGCAATGCCTGATGTATTTTTTATGTTTGCTATTCAGTGTGATGGTGTGAATCTCAGCCTACTCAAGTCTGCCTGACAGGTGTTATCCGGCCCTGACTGGTGCCTTGACTGACATGGACGTGCTTAAACATCCAAACACAGTCGAGGTACAGTTCCTTTCCCCACAAACAGTGAGAGTGGATCTAGGGGCCTGACCTGAGTGTATGGGTCACCACACACATACTAGCAGCTATGTCAATTAGCGGAGCCCATCCAATGTTTTCTGTCATTGTTAATGAATGCAAGACCAGAGTGCACCTCCTCACCTCCTCTCTGAGGTGTCACTCAAACTCCACTCCACTCAAACGAAAGAGAATCAACCCACACACACACACACGCCCAGAGACATGAATTATTGACAGGGAGGGGTGCGTTAGAGTTGAACTATAATGCATAATAACACATTGAACTGGTAGAGCTTAATCATACACCTACTACTACTACTACTACTACTACTACTACTACTACTACTACTACTACTACTACTACTACTACTACTACTACTACTACTACTACTACTACTACTACTACTACTACTACTACTACTACCACTACTACTACTACTACTACTACTACTACTACTACTACTACTACTACTACTACTACTACTACTACTACTACTACTGAATGAATGAATGAATGGTCTTTATTGTCATTGATATAGTACAGGTACCAAACAACGAAATTTGGGAGGGGGGCCCCCCTGGTGCTAGGAAAGAAAAAAAACTAAAAAAAACAAGAAGGGAAAGGAGCTGGTTTACATAAATAAAGGCTATGTACACTATCCACTATACTATACTGTACAAATAAAACACTGTGCTGTACTCTATGCTATGCTATACCTATTCTAACCTATTGCTGTACTCTATGCTATGCTATACCTATTCTAACATTTCCTATTCTCTGCAACCTTATGTACCCTAGGGTTGTCATATTGCACATAGTGTTATTGCACATTCATTTAAAGTGTCGCAGTTTGCAGGCTTGAAATGTACACATTTGTGCCTCAGCACTACACCTGATTTTCAATCCAGCAGCTGCCATCAATCCGTCCAGACTGTCCAGGGCCCAGAACCTAGGTCTTTGCTGTGTTCAGGGATGGATGGCCCTGGGGTAGAAGCTGAGCTTCAGTCTGTTTGTCCTTGCGAACATGGTCCTGTACCGCCTGTTCGAGGGCAGCCGAGCAAAGTGTTCGTACCCAGGGTGGGATGGGTCTCTGGAGATCTTAGAGGCCTTCCTGAGGCAGCGTGTGTTGTACAGCTCTTCCAGAGAGGGGAGGGGGGCGCCGGTGATCTTCTGGGCCGTTCTCACGACTCTCTGTAGCGCATTCCTCTCTGCGGCTGTGCAGCTGGAGAACCAGTTGCAGATGCAGTAGGTGAGGATGCTCTCCACTGCGCAGCGGTAGAAGGCCACCAGCATCTCCTGTCCGATGTGGTCTTTCCTGAGGACTCTCAGGAAGAAGAGCCGCTGTTGTGCCTTCTTGATGATGGCTGCTGTGTTGTTCTTCCAGGACAGGTCATCCTGTATGTGCACCCCCAGGAATCGGAGGGTTGAGACTCTCTCCACGCTCCCTCCGTCGATGAGCAGGGGCTGGATCTCAGATTTTTTCCTCCTGAAGTCCACGATGATTTCCTGGGTCTTTGACTGGTTTAGCAGCTGGTTGTTAACCTTGCACAGCTTGCTCAGCTGCTCTACCTCATCCCTGTACGCCGCCTCGTCCCCCCCCGAGATGCAGCCCACCACGGTGGTGTCGTCTGCAAACTTTACGATGGAGTTGCTGGGGTGGACGGGGGTGAAGTCGTAGGTGTAGAGGTTGTAGAGGATGGGGCTTAGCACGCACCCCTGGGGGGACCCAGTGCTGAGTCTGAGGGCTGTGGAGGTGTGGGAGCCCAGTACTACTACTACTACAGTAAATTCATGCACATGGGATACCCAGGTTCCTGGGGGTTTTGCAGAGGATATTTGAGGAGACGTCAAGGTTAAGTCTTGAGGATAATCAAACCCATAATCCATGCAAGTGCATAGGCAACAATGGAACTAGTCATTCAAGAGCCGTGGGGGCCCTTTTACACAGACACACACAGGCAGTTGTTCAAAGTGTTTCACAGGGTTTGTGTCGGAAAAACAAACAAGCGTCGAGACAATACATCACAAAAGGGTGCGGTGAACTCATTACAGAGAGACCCATGAGAAAATGAGGCCCAGTGCTGCCAGCCAGCAGTGGATGAAAATGAAATTCCCTTCGAGAGAGCAGAATGATACACCGTTCTGACTCACAGATTATTATGATTGGGCTATTACTGTGACTGCCGCCCCAGCTTCTGGCTGCTAAGGGGAAGTCGGTGATTACTTTCACCGTCACAAACTGTGTAGATGATATTACAGACCTACACTACGAGGGCTTTTCAAATGTGGAGCTCACTTACCTTAGACTGAAGCTAAAATACACTTTTTTTTTTCTCTCGCAACCGTTTGAATTATCTCTTGTGGCGGCTGTTTTAATGCAAAAGATAAAAGATAATTGCACTCCCAAGTCATAGACAAGAGTGCCGTGTTCAACCCACTCAAGCGCGACAAGCACTTCCATATGTAATATGCAATAAACCAACTGTTATTCCGTATTTGCACCATAAATCCCAGCTCATGAAAATGCTGCCAAAATGCTCAACCTAGCAATTTGACCCTGGTACTTTGGGTCAACTTCATATGTCTAAATTAAGACTTATTTCAGTCTCAGGGAAGGGGCCTCAATACGAGGGTGGACTAGAGCCAAAAGAGAGGTTACAGAATGATAACTATCCTAGGATTGCCAATCTATTTCAAATCTATTGCAGGCCTGTCTCATCCTCTGGGCTATGTGTTGCCAATGAAATGGGCATAGATCAAGCACGAGAGATTTCTGTAGGTTAGTAGAAGAGATTGACTGTGGCTGTTTCTCAAATTATATTATAACCATCTTATTCTCCGCATTGGAGGCGAGGGAGCGGGGGCCGGAGGGGGGGGGGGGCGGGTCTACAACCAAGTACTATATGAAAACAGGGTTTAATACTTTTTGATCCCTATTTGTGTGTCTCTCTATATCTAACACTCACGCTGCCAATATAAAATAGATGTGTCTTGCGATGCACTATACTTCACAGCTGACATTTTCAACTGTCATTTTTTTAACTGTCGTGCGGGAGAGTGCTAAATCAGTTTCATAGTAGACTAAGCACCAAGGAGCTGCAGGTGTGACAGCCATAGTGCATCATGATGGGGATTAGAAGTGTTTTAGCTGGTGGGAGAGACGCAAGGAGGGATGGGCTGCTGGTTTTATGGATGGTTGTCAGAAAACATCACAGGGTGTTTGCCTGCAACAAATTAATTCCTGGTTGTAAGCTCTGTATTTATCACTGACTGGTTCCATACACGTACGCTCACCGAACACTTTATTAGGAACACTTGTACACCTGTCAACAGTCCAAGCTGGTGGAGGTGGTGTAATGGTGTGGGGAATGTTTTCTTGGCCACACTTTGGGCCTGTTAATACCACTCAATCATCTCTTGAATGCCACAGCCTATTTGAGCGTTGTTGCTGACCATGTGCATCTCTTCATGGCCACAATGTCCCCATCTTCTAATGGCTACTTCCAGCATGATGACGCACCATGTCACAAAGCAGAAGTCGTCTCAAATTGGTTTCATGAACATGACAATGAGTCCAGTGTTCTTCAGTGGCCTTCCCAGTCACCGGATCTGAATCCAATAGAACACCTTTGGGATGTGGTAGAACGGGAGATTCACAGCTTGAAAGTGCACCTGAAAATCTGCAGGAATTGTGTGATGAAATCATGTCATCATGGACCAGAACCTCAAAGGAATGTTTCCAACATCTTGTGGAATAAGAATTGTTTGTGGCACAAAGAATTGAGGCTATTTCAAGTTTCAAGTGTACGTTACATTACACAACAGTGTCACAGAGTAGGCTTCGGTTCCTGACATTGCTTTGCAGCACAAGACATATGGCAATAGGCATAATTCAAAATAAAAAGTGACAGTAGTAGGCTACAGGACATAAGTGACAAAAATAATAGGCATAATACAAGATAAAGGTGACAATAGTATAGTATAGTATAGTGGATAGTGTACATAGCCTTTATTTATGTAAAACAGCTCCTTTCCCTTCTTGTTTTTTTAGTTGTTTTTTTTCTTTCCTAGCACCAGGGGAGCCACCCCTCCCAAATTTCGTTGTTTGGTACCTGTACTATAGCTGTAACCAGGGAGTAGCTAAAAGGACTGTAGAATTTAGGAAGGGCTGGTTATCTAACTAACTATGAGCTAAATAGGCAGTGCAGGAGGATACAGGCAGGGGGCGCCAGCAACACTTTCGACTAGCAGTACTATCGTTAGCATTAGCATTAGCAGTAGCATTAGCATTAGCATTAGCATTAGCATTAGCTACCAGACAACGAAACACACAGCAACGGTATCCAATATGAACAAACACATTTATTATACAAATTATAGATATATACCTCCCAAATATACTCCCTCCCCGCCGGCCACACACACACTCACTCACTCACTCCCAGTACCTGGCCTGGAAAAGGCTTAAAGTCCCGGACTGAGAATGAGCTCGTTGAGGCCTGGTTGGAGCTCACATGTGCTTTGAGTAAGGCAGCAGACGAAGGGGGGGGGGTGACGTAGCAACTCGAAGGGAAAGGGGCTTCTTCGAAGTCCACAACGAGGTGTAAAGGGCTCAGGTCCGGGGTCCACGGTGGAGCTCCGGTGGAGTCAGCGGTCGGTCGCAATCCACGCGTGGAGGCGACGGCTCTGTCCAGTTTGGCGTCTCGCTTGGTCCAACGTTCGCAGCCGGCTGCTGGCAAGGCTGGCTAACGGGGACACAGCTAAACGGGCTATCACAGTTGTGAACTCAATAATCACTTGGCGTCTTCAGCTTCAGCACGGTGTGCGTTTTCCTGACTCCGCCATCTTAGGTCGACTTCTCGTTACTTCTCTCTCGTTACTCTCTCTCGTTACTCTCATCACTCGGATCCTCGTCACACACTGACGCACAGAGCGCTTCCGTCCCTATATATATCAACCGGACACAGCATCCGGGTCACGGACACACCCCGGATATACCACGTCATTAAACATATACATAAACATTTCAATAACAATACATACACCTTCATAAACGTACAGGAATAGTATAGAAAATAATAAAGGAAATAACAGGGCAAAATAGGGCTGATTTGGGGAAACTAAACTGGCTCTAAATTGTGGGCCTTCATAACAGCCGCCCCATGAAACCCTCGGTTTCAGTTAACTAGGGAAGGCACACTGGCTAGGCTGCTCTAGCAGCGTGAGGTATGAGGTGATAGTGTCCTTGGTAATTTGAGGGAGCTCAATCAAGCGTGCCACAGGTCGGGTGTAAGTGCGACCACCAACGTCCACGATGGCCGTCCGCACCCTTCCATCCGGACCCGGCAGGACCTTGGTCACTCTGCCTGTCTGCCAGGCGGCGCGTGGAAGGGACTGGTCGATCACCAGTACCACGGCACCTTCGGACAAGTTGTCTCTCTCCCTCGTCCACTTCTGCCTGACTTGCAGGGTCGGCAGGTAGTGCAGTATGAACTGCCTCCAAAACTGGTCCGCGAGCACCTGGCTGTGCCTCCACCATCTTCTTCCGGTGAGCTCTGCAGGGTCGTAGACTACCTGAGGCAGTGCAGAGTCTCGCCGCCCCATCAGCAAGAAGTTGGGCGTGATGGGATCCAGATCTGCTACATCACTGGAGGTATAGCCTAGGGGCCGGGAGTTCAAGATGCCCTCAATCTCTGCTAGTACAGTCTGGAGCACCTCATCGGTAGGCACCTTCTGTCCGAGAATGGTACGTAGGACGTTCTTTACTGAGCGAATCTCCCGCTCCCAGGCTCCCCCGAAGTGTGGAGCATTTGGGGGGTTGAACTCAAACTTCACTTGCTGGGAGGCGAGTCTGTCACGGGCCTCCTCAGTCATCGCAGCGTAGCTCGCCCTCAGCTCGGCCTCACCACCGACGAAGTTGGTGCCTCTGTCCGACCGGAGGGTCTTAGGGGTCCCTCGCCTGGAGGTGAACCTCTTGAAGGACATGAGGAAGCTGTCGCTTGTGAGCTGGTGCAGAACTTCAAGGTGCATTGCTCTCGTCGTCAGGCACGTGTAGATGATGCCCCACCGCTTTTCGGAGGCTCGCCGGTTTCGGACTAGGAGTGGCCCGAAACAGTCGACCCCAGTAGAGTGGAACGGAGCCTGTCTCAGTCGCAGCCGGTCCTCGGGCAGATCGGACATCATGGGCTGCGGCGGCGTGGCTCGCCACCTCTGGCAGTCCGAGCAGGACCTTTGATATCTCCGTACCGCCTCCCGTCCATGGAGTATCCAGAATCTCCGTCGTACCTCCGCGAAGACACGCTCTCCACCCGCGTGCTGCACTTTGTCATCATGGTGCTTGATGACCAATCTGGTGACCTGATGCTTAGTGGGAAGCACGATGGGATGCTTCGTGTCTAGGTCTAGATCTTGGGCGCGGCGCAGTCTGCCACCCACGCGAATGAGAACACCGTCGAGCTCTGGAGCTAAGCCGCGGAGTCTACTGTCCGAGGGGATCGGCTTCCCTTTCTCGAGACACTCCCGCTCTCGAGAGAAGGCATCCTGTTGGGCACTCTGCAGCACCAGGAGCTCCGCCGCGGTGTAATCTTCGGCGCTGAGCGTAGTATCTAGGGGTAGACCGGCCTTGGAGCAGAACATCCTCTTCTGCAACTCTTCGAGCGTCTCACACTCCTCTCCCGGAGTAGTCTCAGGGTCTACGACCTGGGTGACTCCGCAGAACAACGTCTTACGCAGCTCTTTGTCCTCTCTGTCTTCTGCTAACGCCGGCGTGGCTGGCCACTCTGACTCCCGCTCCTGTAGGAAGTCTGGTCCCGTGTGATACAGGTGGGGCTCCGCCAGATCCTGGAGAGTTGCCCCTCTCGTGATGACGTCAGCAGGGTTCCTCTTGGTGTCTACATAACGCCAGCAGTTCACCTCAGTCAACTCCAGAATCTCTGCGACTCGGGTGCCCACGAACACCTTATACCGACATGAGCTGGACTTCAACCACTGGAGGACGGTAGTGGAGTCTGACCACATGGTGACGCTCAGCAGAGGTAGCTGGAGCTCGTCGAGCAGGAACCTTCCCAGTTGCGCGCCGTTCAGGGCAGCACACAGCTCCAGTCTTGGGATGGACTGTTGCTTTTTCGGCGCCACTCGGGAACGCACCAGGACAAACGAGACGTGGACTTCACCTCCAGGCTCTGCCGCTCTGACGTATGCCACGGACCCGTACGCCATCTCCGAGGCGTCGCAGAATACATGTAGCGTGATGACACTCCTCTCTAGGTCCGTGGAGGGAGGGAAGTAGCTCCGCTGCAGCTTGATGTGCTGGAGAGTGGGAAGTTCCTGCTCCCAGGCCTTCCACTTCTCTTCTAGGTGACGAGGCAGAGGATCGTCCCATCCTCGTTCTTGGGCCCACAGCTCCCGGACAAGCACCTTGGCCATCGTCGTGAAGGGAGCGATATATCCCAGTGGGTCGTACTGGCTCGCTAGAGTGCTGTATATCGTTCTCATCGTGACGCGTTGGGGCTTGGCAGGCTTATTGCGATAGCGTAGAGTGTCGGTCTGGAACTGCCAGATAAGTCCGAGCGTCATCTCCTGAGCATCATCTGGTGAGTGAGAGACCCAAGCCTCGCTGCTGGTCGAGGTGGCCCCCTCCGGGAGGTCTCTGATGACTTGCGGGTCGTTGCTGGCCCACTGGCAGATCTCAAATCCACCCTCCTGGAGATGAGCACGCAGGTCCTGGACTAGCTGGCGGGCTTCCGTGGCTGTCTTCGAACTGTGGAGGCAGTTGTCCACGTAAAAGCTCTTATGGACGGCGTCAAACACTCCAGGAGGTGCCGTCTCCTGCGCGGCGTGAGTCTGTAGCGCATAGGTGGCGCAACAGGGGCTGCAGGTTGTCCCGAAGGGTAGCACCTCCCACTGGTAGATAGAGGGGTCGGGGTCGCTCGGGTCCTCTCTCCAGAGAAACCTCATGAGTGGCTTGTCTTCCTCCAACATCCTGACCTGGTGAAACATTCGCTTAATGTCACCACTGACTGCGATCGGCTGCTGACGGAATCGCACCAGAACTCCCAAGAGGGCTGGGGTCAAGGTTGGACCAGGGAGAAGATAGTGGTTGAGGTTGAGCTTCCCCACCTGGTAGCTACAGTTGAAGACCACTCGGTTCTTCCCGTTGTGGTGAACATTGTGGTGCGGGAGGTACCAAGACTCGGCACTCTGGTTCGCCTCGGCTGGCTCAAGCTTCTTCACCAGACCGGACTCCGTCAGTTTCTTCATCTCCGCTCTGTAAGAAGCAGCAAGGACCTCGTCCTTCCTCATACGCTTCTCAGTGCTGGTCAGACACTGTAGGACGGTTCGAGGGGATACTCGAAACTCTGGCATGAGTTCTCTTCGGAGTAGTGGTGTGACGTATCTCTTCACGCCCTGGACTTCGATACGCACTGTCTTTGCTTTAAGGAGGTCTATGGCGTAGACGTCCTCCTTTGACCGTACGTAGAGCTTCTCATTCTTGTAGGGCGCAACGTCTAGCGTCCACAGCTTCTGGACGTTGTCTAGTAGCGCCGCATTCATGGAGTCCACACTGGTGTGAAGGCAGTTGATGGTCTGCACTTCTTCGGTTCGGACATGGAGGGATGACGTGGCTCTCCCGTCTCTATCTCTCCACTCGGTAGCGCCTTGGAGGGCCCACCCAAGCGCAGTCTTAACAGCCATCGGGCAGCCTCGTGGTCCTCTCAGCGGAGGACGGAGCGACACGATCAGTGCAGCGTTGTCCGAGCCGATGAGAAGGGTTGGCTCCGCTCCTTCTATCGGATGTAGGTCTATTCGCCGGAGGTGGGAATATCTTGCGCGTAATCTCTCCAGGGGGTAGTCGTAGCGGGAGAGCGCTAGCTGGTCTGCGGTGAAGACATTCTGAAGCCGATATCTGTCCGACGGCCGCCCCGCCGGGGAGATAGAGAAGTTGATTCTCGCCCCGGTGACCTCTTTAAGGTCGCGACGTATCGTGCGCAGAGTCAGCTTCTCCTCAGTCCCTTGGAGCCCCAACTGGCGCACTGCCTCCTGGAGAAGGATGGTCCGTTCCGACCCGTCGTCTAGAACGGCGTACGTGTCGTACACAGCGTTGTTGTGGTGCAGTCGGACCTTCACCACCTTCAGTAGGACCTTGGAGCCGCTGCTCTGGGTTGGGTCTAGATAGTAGACAGGTGTTTCCTCTTCCGGTGCGCTACCGGACCTAGGGCTTCTGGTGCCCTCCGTGGACCTGGCGAGGGAGACCTCGTGTAGGATGTTGAGGTGGACCTCCTCACAGCGGTTGCACTTTCTCCTCAAGGTGCAGTTCTTAGCCAGATGGTCGCGCCCACAGTTCCAGCACCTCTTGTTCTCCTCGAGCCACCTCTGCTTGGCCTCGGTACTCAGGTTGTTGAAGTCACTGCACTCATTGAACCAGTGCTCGCTGGTGCAGTACGGACATGGCGGTGGACCTCTCCGTCCCTTTTGAGGGGGTTGAGAGGAATCCTTTCCCTCAGGTCGGGCTTTCCTCTCTCTCCGAGGCTCCTCCTCCGTGTGCAGCACTCCTACTGGGCGTCCTCTGTTCGAGCTCGGCTTGTCCCAGCGGTCTCCCTTCTCCCTCTCCTTCTTCGGCTCAGCGTAACCCATGGCGTCTACGTTGGTGTCATGCACTTCCTCCAGTAGGAACTCCGCGAAGGCCGCCATGCTCAGACCCAACTTCCCGGGGTTACGAACGCGCTGCTGTCGCCGGAACCTCTCCTGCCGGAAGCGGGGGATCTTGCGGAGCAGCCGCTCTACGTTGGAGGTGCTGTTGATCTCGCTGGCGCCAGCTGGGCCCTGCGTCTTCAGCATTCCAACCAAGGTGTGCACGCGGAGCGCGAAGTCATCTAGCGCCCGTTCATCCTTGATGGGGGCCTGCTGTTCGAGGGCTTGCAGTTCAGCAAGGGCGTGGTTCCAGGGACGACCGTAGCGGGCATCCAAGTCGGCGAGCGCTCTGGTGTAAGGTGTCGGTGCGGAGGCATGGGCCAGAACCATGTTGTGGGCTCTGGGGTTCCTCACATGCTGAAGGAGAATCGCATATTTGTAGGACTCTGAGCAGGAGTCGTCCAAGAGCGTGTCTAGGCAGATGCGTAGTTCCACATACTGGCTCCTGTCCTCGTCCTTGAAGAAGGGGAACTTGGGTCCCTCCACCTGGGGAAACATCCTGTAGTGGATGATCGGGGCTGGAGTGACGGTCTGGGTGTCCGGCCTGCATGCCTCTTGGTTCACTGGAGGACCTAGGGGTGTGCTATGCTCTTGGGGAATGGCTCCCCTCCCGGGCAGCGACGCTGGCTCCCTCTGGGCCGCGTAGCGGTCGGGTCCCTGGTCCTCTTCTTTCCAGGTGGTCAGCTGGGCCTGTAGTTGGACAGTCATGGCGGGGGTCATGGAGCCATCGGCGGGGGGTTCAGGAGATGGCACTCGAGAGGGCCGTGCGGATGATGCTCTGGAGCTACGGGCCGACGGAGCTCTGCTGATGCACACGTCGCGCATGGTCTGCATCATTTCCTCCATCTTCTCCGCGTGCAGTTGCTCTCTCGCCATCTGCCTCTCCGCCGCGCGTTCCGCCCCCTCCATCTGGAGGCGCTCGCGCTCGAACTGGCTGCGTTCCCTCTCTAACGCCTCCTGGCGCTGTCTCTCCGCCGCACGTTCCGCTTCGTTCATCTGGAGGCGTTCACGTTCTAGCGCCTCCTGGCGCTGCCTCTCCGCCGCGCGTTCCGCCCCCTCCATCTGGAGGCGATCGCGCTCCATCTGGAGGCGTTCACGTTCTAGCGCCTCCTGGCGCTGCCTCTCCGCCGCGCGTTCCGCCCCCTCCATCTGGAGGCGGTCGCGCTCCATCTGGAGGCGTTCACGTTCTAGCGCCTCCTGGCGCTGCCTCTCCGCCGCGCGTTCCGCCCCCTCCATCTGGAGGCGTTCACGCTCGAACTGGAGGCGTTCCCGCTCTAACGCCATCTCGGCCTGTTGGCGCATACATTCTGACAGCGCGGCACTACTCCCTCTGGAGTGCAGGCTATCCGCCCCAGAGGCAGAACTGCCCACGGAAACCCTGGACCGGGAGGAAGCCACTGAACGGCAGGAGCTAGGTCTCGAGCGCGCCGTACTGGGAGGCAGATCGTTAAGGCTGAGGCCCTCCCTCTTCCGCCCGCGGGCGCTGTCGGACCGGGCCTCTCCTTCCTGCTCTTCCGTTTCTACGGCGAAACCCTGCTGTTCTGCCATCTCATCCTCAGGCTGGTGATCTTTGATGGCTGTCTCGGTGCTAGCCACCCGCGCGCCGGCGGACACCTCGGCCTCTCCGACCACTGTATCCCGTGGAGTGCGCTCCTCGCTACCACTCAGTGAGCTTTCGAGCTCAAGCTCATACTCCTGTAACCTCGGAGGCAACCGCGGGACTCTCTGTGGTCGTGGCTCTGGCTCAGGGGGCGGAGAAGGGGGGGTAACTGTCTTGTCTGGTTGGCTGCGCTCAGCCATGCTATCACTACACAACCTATCCGGCTCGAAGGACCAATTGTAACCAGGGAGTAGCTAAAAGGACTGTAGAATTTAGGAAGGGCTGGTTATCTAACTAACTATGAGCTAAATAGGCAGTGCAGGAGGATACAGGCAGGGGGCGCCAGCAACCCTTTCGACTAGCAGTACTATCGTTAGCATTAGCATTAGCAGTAGCATTAGCATTAGCATTAGCATTAGCATTAGCATTAGCTACCAGACAACGAAACACACAGCAACGGTATCCAATATGAACAAACACATTTATTATACAAATTATAGATATATACCTCCCAAATATACTCCCTCCCCGCCGGCCACACACACACTCACTCACTCACTCCCAGTACCTGGCCTGGAAAAGGCTTAAAGTCCCGGACTGAGAATGAGCTCGTTGAGGCCTGGTTGGAGCTCACATGTGCTTTGAGTAAGGCAGCAGACGAAGGGGGGGGGGTGACGTAGCAACTCGAAGGGAAAGGGGCTTCTTCGAAGTCCACAACGAGGTGTAAAGGGCTCAGGTCCGGGGTCCACGGTGGAGCTCCGGTGGAGTCAGCGGTCGGTCGCAATCCACGCGTGGAGGCGACGGCTCTGTCCAGTTTGGCGTCTCGCTTGGTCCAACGTTCGCAGCCGGCTGCTGGCAAGGCTGGCTAACGGGGACACAGCTAAACGGGCTATCACAGTTGTGAACTCAATAATCACTTGGCGTCTTCAGCTTCAGCACGGTGTGCGTTTTCCTGACTCCGCCATCTTAGGTCGACTTCTCGTTACTTCTCTCTCGTTACTCTCTCTCGTTACTCTCATCACTCGGATCCTCGTCACACACTGACGCACAGAGCGCTTCCGTCCCTATATATATCAACCGGACACAGCATCCGGGTCACGGACACACCCCGGATATACCACGTCATTAAACATATACATAAACATTTCAATAACAATACATACACCTTCATAAACGTACAGGAATAGTATAGAAAATAATAAAGGAAATAACAGGGCAAAATAGGGCTGATTTGGGGAAACTAAACTGGCTCTAAATTGTGGGCCTTCATAACAATAGCAATGACAATAAAGACCATTAATTCATTCATTCATTCATTCATTCAATAGTACAGGTAAGACAGGATACACTAGTGGTGCAACTAGTGATAATAGATAGTTCAGTAGTAAAGTGGCTGTGAGCTTAATGTTTCCACAGTCCGTACTGGGAAGATAGTCAACTGTCTCCAGTGGGGTTGTTCATGAGCCTGGTCGCCTGGGGGCAGTAGCTGTTGGTTACCCTGGGGGCAGTATAGCTGTTGGTTACCCTGGGGGCAGTATAGCTGTTGGTTAGCCTGGGGGCAGTAGCTGTTGGTTAGCCTGGGGGCAGTAGCTGTTGGTTAGCCTGGGGGCAGTAGCTGTTGGTTAGCCTGGGGGCAGTAGCTGTTGGTTAGCCTGGGGGCAGTAGCTGTTGGTTAGCCTGGGGGCAGTAGCTGTTGGTTAGTCTCTGAGTTTTGGCCCTGAGGCTCCAGAGACGCCTTTTGGACGGAATCGGTTCAAACAAGCTGTGCTTGGGGTGGCTGGGATCTTTGGTGATCCTCCAGGCTTTGCTGACACACCGTTTGTCGCTTACATCCAGTGATGCGCTTGGCTGTCCGCACCACCCTCTGTAGCGCTCTGTGGTGGAGGGCAGTGAGGTCGCCACGCCAGGCCGTGATGCACCCAGTCAGTATACTTTTGGTTTTGTATCTGTAGAAGGACCTCCTGTAACCAAAATAAAAAAAGAGCAAAGGGAGGCCCTACCCAGTATTAGTATAGTTTATACTTTTGGTTTTGTATTTGGTTTTGTATCTGTGGAAGGATCTCCTGTAACCCCCCCAAAAAAGAGCAAAGGGAGGCCCTACCCAGTATTAGTATAGTGTTCCTTCCTAATAAAGTGTTGAGTGAGTGTATGTATGGCTGAATGATACAGTTTATGTGTGAAGGTTTCACTGCATCTCTCAAAAAGAAAATAATGGCTTGCATAAATATCTCTACTTTACTTTTTGATGTGCAAAGGGAGCACCATTACAGTCTTTATACAGCTCTATAAGTATTTTGTAATAAATACATACATTAAACATAATAATCAGAATCAGAATAATAATAATAACAACAATAATAATAATAACACCAATAATCATACTCACAATCACAATCATAATACTTATTTGAAGTTCCTCCAGTATTTTCTTCTTCTTCTTCTTCTTCTTCTTTTTATTTGATTGGCGGTTGGCAACCAGCTTAAGGTGCATTACCGCCACCTACTGGACTGTGTGGCGCATTACCACCTCCAGTATTTTTGTGCTAGTCGTTCAGCTCCATATGTCCCGCATGAGTCGCCGTAGCAAATATATAAAGTCTGCGTCAACGGAAGTTCCGCCCCTTTCATCCCCTCTCTGGCGGCTGTGTGAGTTGCATATTTCCTACATAACCGAATGGCATTTTTAAATCATCAACCATCCTTTATACAATCGTCGCTTATGTCCCCAACATTCAATTCATTATGATCCGACTATGTTACCCAACAGATTAGACTAGGTATTTGTCATCCAACTGTTTGTTTTAATGTTATTATCGGTGTTGTGTCTCCCGTGTCTCTAGGTGTCAGTCTTCAGAAAAGGCAAGATGGTGAGAAGCGTTTTATTCATCGCAAACAAACAAGCTGTGCGCGGTTGGTTTCGTGTTGCTCATATACCCGAGTGGGATTTGTTAATGAACACAACGTCCTAGTTGTCATTGGTGAAGTTAAATACCATCCGTAGTGTGTAACTAGCTAGTTAGCTAAACAACTGTTACTGGCAGGCGGGTGTTTGGGCCTTTGCTGTTTAGCAGACTAGCTGGTGTGATTTGGCGTGTAGCTTGGTTGTTTCATGGTGGTTTGTGAAGCTGCCCTGACCTCTACCTTGGTTAGGTACATTAGTACATTCTTGGATCCTGAAGTGTTTTGGACCAAACGGTCCGCTCGTACTGTTAGCTTAGCATAAGCTTATGGTTGCAGACAGACATGCTACCTCCCTGCTAGTTGTCTGAACATCTCAGGCTGTTCTGTGCCCGTGATGCATTTAGGAAATATTGGAAATATGACTTAAGGCATAATTTTAAGAAGGTGACGACATGTAGTTTAAGGACATAAGAAAAAGGCAAATTACTCAATCCCTGAAAGAAAAAGTCTTACGTCCTTATAACTACACTACGTTGTGTGTCACTGGTGTGATGATCAAGTGGTTTGTCTGAAGTCATGCAAGATGTCCAAACATAGCAGGCTACTCTGTGCCTGTCGTGCATTTCATCCTTGCTAGAACAAGGATGGGCCTAGTGCTAGGTTTCGATATATCCAGAAACTTTAGTTCCACCGGTCCACTGACAACCAAAACGCATGTTTAGTGTCTGCTGTGAGTGCTGTCATGTGTATCTTAGCTATGTATCGTGTGATGTGCACGAGTTAATGTGTTGGAGAAGGAGCTCTTACCATAACCAAGTCATGTCTAACCCAGTTGAATACTTATATACACCCCTCTGTCTTTCAGCCACGAAAGATTGAAGAAATCAAAGATTTCCTGCTCACAGCCAGGAGGAAGGATGCCAAGTGTAAGTGTCGCCTCCTTGTTTTGCTCTCACCTGCAGTCTCTCTCCCAGGTGGTGTATGGACTGCAAAGACGCCCCTGTGATGAAGCTAACATACTTGATTGTTTCTTTTTTTTCTATGGTGACTATTTAGGCCTGTTCACCCACATAGTATTCAGCTAGTAGAATCACCCATAGCACTTTGGACTCACTCAACAGGTGAATGTGTGGGGCTTTACATTAACATTTTTGGCATATAGCGGACGCCTGATCCCAAAGCGACTTAAAATCGATACGTTTGACTAAGCAAGTGAATCATCAATCCACCAGTCGTAGCAGGAAGAGTAATCTAGCTCAGGCCAGGGGCCATTGGCAGTGGTCGTGATGGAAGAAGGAATTGCAGCATCCAAACGGTCCGCTCATACTGTTAGCTTAGCATAAGCTTATGGTTGCAGACAGACATGCTACCTCCCTGCTAGTTGTCTGAACATCTCAGGCTGTCCTGTGCCCGTGATGCATTTAGGAAATATTGGAAATATGACTTAAGGCATAATTTTAAGAAGGTGACGACATGTAGTTAAAGGACATAAGAAAAAGGCAAATGACTCAATCCCTGAAAGAAAAGTCTTACGTCCTCCTTATAACTACACTACGTTGTGTGTCACTAGTGTGATGATCAAGTAGTTTGTCTGAAGTCATGCAAGATGTCCAAACATAGCAGGCTACTCTGTGCCTGTCGTGCATTTCATCCTTGCTAGAACAAGGATGGGCCTAGTGCTAGGTTTCGATATATCCAGAAACTTTAGTTCCACCGGTCCACTGACAACCAAAAACGCATGTTAGTGTCTGCTGTGAGTGCTGTCATGTGTATCTTAGCTATGTATCGTGTGATGTGCACGAGTTAATGTGTTGTAGAAGGAGTTCTTACCATAACAAAGTCATGCAGCAACGGCTCGCTCCTGCAGATTCTTCCTCTACAACATCAGAAGGATACGACCATTCCTTACCAGAGAGGCAGCGCAACTCTTGACCCAGGCACTGGTCATCTCCCGCCTGGATTACTGCAATGTACTCCTGGCTGGGCTCCCCGCTTCAGCCATTAGACCTCTGCAGCTCATACCCGGCTGGTATTCAACCTCCCCAAATACTCGCATGTCACCCCTCTCCTTCGCACCCTGCACTGGCTCCCGATAGCAGCTCGCATCAGATTCAAGACTCTGGTGCTTGCATACCAGGCAGCTAAAGGGACAGCCCCTGCCTACCTGAAGGAAATGGTAACCCCCCAAACCCCTGCCCGCTCACTCCGCTCCTCCACTTCGGCTGGCCGACTGGCCCCACCTCCTCTACACAGCAGTCGGGCTGCCCGATCACGTCTCTTCACAACACTGGCTCCCCGCTGGTGGAATGAGCTCCCCACGGCCGTCAGAACGGCTGAGTCACTACCCATCTTCCGTCGTAGACTGAAGACCCATCTCTTCAGGTTACATCTTAACTGCTCCTCCTGAGACATCTTCTGACCCTTACCACTACGTCTCCTAAAGACACCCGCTTTCCCCTCTACTGTGTCCCTAAGAACTTCTATTGCCCCCTTGTACTGTTTCTCAGTTTCTCCCGAAAAAAAAAGTTTTAGTAGAAGGCGATAGGGAGAAGGTTTTTTCTTCTATCAGTGGCCCCGGCCCGAGCTAGATTACTCTTCCTGCAACGAATGGTGGATTGCTGATTCACATGCTTAGTATTCAAATGTATTGATTGTAAGTTGCTTTGGAATAAGGCGTCTGCTAAATGCCAAAAATGTAAGGAAGAAACAAAGACATTTTTCTAATGGTGTCGTTGCTTTCCCTTCCAGCCGTGAAGATCAAGAAGAACAAGGACAATGTCAAATTCAAGGTGCGCTGCAGCCGGTACCTGTACACCCTGGTCATCACAGACAAGGAGAAGGCCGAGAAGCTGAAGCAGTCCCTGCCCCCAGGTGAGTCACCTGGCGCACTGAACATCTCATTCACAGCTGGATGTCTGCATGTTCCATGGCAGAAATGCACAACTCGGGCTCGACATTTGCAGTCCTGGGGGGTGTTCCATCAAGTTGCATTTGTATTAGTCTCGAGAGACTTGTGAAGAATAAGCCAAGATTTTCTTTAGTGACATTGATGGAATACCCCCCTGCTGTTGTCTCCCTGACTTAACTGATACATTTGTGGTGTGTGGTTGTACACACCTGGCCTAGCCAGTTTGACTCTTTCCAGCTAAAAGGCAAGTCAAAAACCAGTATGGACTGTGGATTGAGGGGGTGGTTGTGTGTATCTGTGCTGTTGTCGTTTTAATGATTGATGTCAAAGCTTGAATGTCCCCATCGCCACCCACATCGTGACCTTCTTAAAATAATGGCCTACGTCACTTTTGAGCAAAATGATGGTTTTGCCTGAATATCATATTCTAGATTTAAGTTTCAGTTGATTTTTTATTTTATTTTTTGCTTGGAAATATGACTTAAGGCATAATTTTAAGAAGGTGACGACATGTAGTTAAAGGACATAGGAAAAGGCAAATTACTCTATCCCTGAAAGAGTCTTATATAAGTCTTACGTCCTTATAACTACACTACGTTGTGTGTCACTAGTGTGATCAGGTAGTTTGTCTGAAGTCATGCAACATGTCCAAACATAGCAGGCTACTCTGTGCCTGTCGTGCATTTCATGCTTGCTAGAATAAGGATGGGCCTAGTGCTTGGTTTCGGTTTCTACAGAAACTCGAGTTCCACCGGTCCACTGACAAACACATGCTAGTGAAGGGACTCTGACAAACGACACGCTAGTGAAGGACTCCTTCAAGTGGTCAATAATGAGATCAGATGATGGCCCTTCACTAGTTTGTGGTACATGATGCGTCAATGTCACGTTTTTTAACATTTTCTGAGTGGAAAGGGTGGAATTGCTGTTTGAGTCATGCAGATTGGCCATTTAATTCTCTCCATTAATACAAAATGCTACTGTGACACAAGATCTGCTGCTTTGGTCAGAAAGCTTGGTCAGTGTGTTAGTGTGGGTCAGTGTGTGTTAGTCAGTGTGCAGGTCATGTTGTGATGTTTCTAACCCAAACCTGTCTTCCTCTTCTCCCTCCTGTCTTCCCCTGTCGTCTCCAGGCTTGGCTGTGAAGGAGCTGAAGTAGGACCATCCTTGTGTACAGAAAATAATTGTAATAAAAATGGGGAAAACAGATCTATTTGTCATGCCTGTTATGTTGCTTAAATGTACCACAAGTAAATGCACTATTGGAGATTTAAGTTCTTTTTGGCTCATTTATTGGATGGAGGAAGGAGATGTCACCAATGAAAGTGTGCCTATTTAATCCATTGCTTGTTTGGCTCTTGACAATGAAAATATAGGTTCTAGGGACCTAGAAGAATATGAATAATAATTTATGCAAATGGTTACTTTCTGTCTGACCAGGTGAGTTGAAGCTGGATATTCCTTATGATTCAGGGGGAAATCCACAAGTTCAGTCCTTAAGTGTTACCCTCTGGTTAACCTGGTACAGTTGTTCAAAACATTTGATCTGGATCAGAATGATCCTGATTCTTTTCTCTGATCCAGCAACAGCTGGCTGTTCTCCCCAATACAACTCAAAATCAGCCAGAGCTGATCCTGGGTAGCAGAAAAGAATCAGGATAATTTTCAACCAGATTAAAAGTTTTGAACAACTGCCCTGGCTGTTTCAGTGTAATCCTGGAATAACAGGGACTCAACCCTGGCCTTAATGGGAGTTCATCTGCATAGTAAAGAATTGTTTTGTGTCACGGGGCTGCAAGGTGTAGATAGCTCTTGCTGTCCATTTTTGGCAGTCTTTCTATTGGTTTAGGCCAAGTTTGATGTGTTGGTCCACCAGACCTTCATAATTTTGGCAGAAGTTTCTGGGAACGAGACTGCCCTTTCATAAGCTATAAACAATTCTACTGTAGTCAAATGCAGCATTGCAACATAACCACATGAGTAGACAATGATTAGTGTCATACTAGGTATCGCCACTAGGTGTCAGACTTGGGCTCACAATGAACGGAGTTAATTTCAGGCCAAACGTTGGTGTACCGGTATAGTTCCTATTGTCCCTTGAATGGTTTCTATACGCATTTGATTATTGTATTTTGAGTTGTATAAAGCCACTGCTCCCCCACATGCCTCTGCCTGCTCCAGGTAGTCCTCTGGGGGTCTCTAGTGGGCCAGGAAGCAACACTGTCTGGGTCCCATCTATTAATGCTTTCTCTCTCTCCGTTGTATTGTCGGCTATTCTTGTTGGGTATGGACCACGAAAACAATTCTGAGTTTAAGACTATTTACAGGTATACAAAATATGAGAGCTGGTTGCTGGTCTGGTGGTCAGAGAGAAGAGCGCTGGTGATCAGAGAGAGGAGAGAGAGAGGGGGCTCGGGCCCACTCCCTTATTTATAAACAAGGGCCTATCACCTTTACTGTATGGATGCTTGTGTGAAAAGTAGGAGACCCCAAAATGATGTCACCCTGGCCTAAAAGTCATTCCAGGTTAAAGTTCAGGGCAGATTCACAGGAAGTCATCCTAACATGCCCATATATGGACAGCACTTCCTGGGGCAAAAACATGGCCCTTGAGACAAAGGATGTGTTTACAAGGTGTCATAAACTCCCTTTGTCAGGAGACATCCCTTCATAGCATACACAGTCCATGCATGTGTGTGTTTAAGTAAAATATACTACAGTATCTATCTGTATGATTTCCATAATACGTTAGTCCAGCACTGAAATATTCAAATATTAGATTTGATTTATTGGGTATTACACTAAATAAATTAATATAAAGTGAATGTACATGAGATTAATTTCAATAGTATGTGTAAAATTATGATATGTACAGAATTGAACTCACATATTTTAATTTCCAATTGAATCTGTGTTCTCTATCTAACTGCTACCACATATAAATGCCCTCTCTGTTGTATCTGTATGAAAAATGTGTCCAGTACTGAAATATTCAGATCATCACTGATATATTACTGTATATTGCATTTTATCAAGATTGATGAAGACAATGGCAAGGCAGAACAATACACAGATATACATAAACTCACCATTGGTACTTGTATATTACACTTTATCAAGATTGATAAGGACAACAACGGGGCAGAATAATAGAAACGCATCGCAGCATTTTGTAAGTGCTTTCTTTCTTTTCCCATTAGAGGGCAGTGTCTCAACGCCTATCACACCCTACACACGAGGCCCGTGTGAACTGGGATCTTCATAAATACACTTATGCGAATTGGAAAGTTTTCAATGTCTTATGTTCAGAATAAGTCCTACATGGGAAGTTGCCGCGGGGATCAAATCCAGTATTTCACTTTCACTCTCACTCACCGCGATGTTCGGCTCTGCACCCGGTGTTCTCTAAGTCTCTCTAGACGAGAGCAGCGCTTGAATACAGTTGCAGTAATTGTATTTATTTATTATTTTGTATGTATTTTTGTATGCTATGTAAAGCACTTTGAATCGCCCCTGTTGTATGAAATGTGCTCTATAAATAAACGTGCCTTGCCTTGTCTAATACAATGTCTCCGGTCTCGTCCCGTGCCCCCCTTATCTCTGCGCGCTCCCGTGCGGCACCGTGCGCTACTCCGTGCGGCTCCCACCCCCCCGGGCCGACCGACGGGAGGATGGACCATCACGGCTGTGGCGGAGAGGGACTGACGGGGCACCACGGACACCGCGTGTTCCTCCCATCGCCCATTCACAGATAATTAGGATGCTTTGCTCGAAACGAAAACACCACCCCTCCGCTTGTCTTTGGTGCGAATAAACCGTTTTTAACAGATCAGTATGCGTTCCCATAATATAGATGATTATTGTATTGCTTTGTACGGGATGAGACGGGACTAAGGAAGACCACCGGGCTCTCCGCTCACAAAGAACTGAGACAATAAGTGTGTTTCTGTCTCTCCGGGTGGGTACAGGCTGATTTAACTAGGGCAACGATGTCTTCCGCACGGGTAGACTACATCGCTCCGTGGTGGACTTATTGGCTTCATAATTTCCCTCACATCAACCTGAGGTTTCAGCCCATCGACAACACCTTCCACCCCGAAGAGGAGAACTACCAGCAGGTCAGTGGCTTGACTTGACCCATGCAGGGTCTCAGAAGTGGCTGGGGTTTGAAGAGGGGGTCTGGGGGTCTGATGCTTGTGGCCACACAATGGTCCATGGAGATGTAAAGAATACCACTTACATGATATTTCAAACATTGTAAACCACACCATGAATAGTTGTCTTGTGTCATAATCTGACTTTCTTTTTTTGTAGTGTTTGTTCCAATAAGGTGCAGTTATTATTGCCTACTTGTGATTTCAAACAGCCTATATTTAAAAACAACCCCAAAAAAAACAAAAATATACCTATAACGTATCCATGACCAACTCATAATTAGTACTGATTATACCTATACTCAGGACACTAAATCATATTGTTTTTCCACTGTATGATTTTTAATTGATTCATTTAATATTTTCTGCATTGTCATTCCGTCCATCCATAATAGCTTAATGTGTAATGGTTTTGTGGGCGTCCACATCCCCCCCCCCCCGCCCCACACACACACACACCCACACACACACACGCACACACGCACGCACACACACGCACGCACGCACACACACACACACACACACACACACACACACACACACACACACACACACAATGGGGCCGGGCCGGCCAGGCTCGTGGCTGGAACCACAACCCTCAGAGTCCACTGGACCGTCCAGGACCGTCTGGTGTCCACGCTGTCCGACCACTACGAGACAGCATACTGCACATTTCTGTTGTGGGGGGGCTAATCACATCGTACACAATGAGAGGGGATCTTTACTAAGCTGATCTCTTGTGGTTTTTAGCAGGCATCTGTTTTGCCTTTGGCTTAGCGTGCAGACAGGAATGCCGGAGATGGAGTCAGGCTGTGTCATGGGTTAGGGTCATTAGGGCTCCACACACTGTTCCCCCACACCTTCCCAGGGCCGACCCGGCACAAGACATTGTGTAGATGAACGGTTCCTCAGTTTCCACCCAGATCAGGGCTATTCAAATGAACATGTTTGGTTCAGTCATGGGTGTTTGGTTCGGTAATGTGATTCAGTAGGCGTCTCTATACTGTAAATGATTGGGACTTCAGCTTTTTTCCCATCGCTTTTCATTGCAGTGTGTGTAGGGAATGAGACATTCCTCCCACCAGGTCTGCTGGATGCAATTAGGTTGTTAATTTGTTATTTGCTCTGGGGGTGAAACCGTGTGTGTGTCTGTGTGTGTGTGTCTGCATGTGTGTGTGTGTGCGCATGTGTGTGTACGCACGTCTGTGTGTGTGTGTGTGTCTGTGTGTCTGCATGTGTGTGTGTGTGTGTGTGTCTGTGTCTGTGTGTGTGTGTCTGCATGTGTGTGTCTGTGTGTGCGCACGTGTGTGTACGCATGTCTGTGTGTGTGTGTGTGTGTGTGTGTGTCTGCATGTGTGTGTGTGTGTGCGTGCGTGTGTGTGTGTGTGTCTGTGTGTGCGCACGTGTGTGTACGCATGTCTGTGTGTGTGTGTGTGTGTGTCTGTGTGTCTGCATGTGTGTGTGTCTGTCTGTGTGTGTGTGTCTGCATGTGTGTGTCTGTGTGCACACGTGTGTGTATGCACGTCTGTGTGTGTGTGTGTCTGTGTGTGCGCACGTGTGTGTACGCATGTCTGTGTGTGTGTGTGTGTGTGTGTGTCTCTGTGTGTCTGCATGTGTGTGTGTGTGTGTCTGTCTGTCTGTGTGTGTGTGTCTGCATGTGTGTGTCTGTGTGCACACGTGTGTGTATGCACGTCTGTGTGTGTGTATGTATGTGTGTGCTCACGTGTGTGTACGCACGTCTGTGTGCGTGTGTGTGTGTGTGTGTGTGTGTGACTAACTAACTGCACAAGGGAAACACCACAGAAGGCAGAGGCGACCAGGAAATGGCACCTGACTATTAGAGAGGAGGTGATATGTGTTTTAAAGCTGCGTGCAGGAGGGTGCTGCGACTGTTGTGTTGCCTAATGAGGATTGTTTGAACAGTCATCAAGCTCTATGAATTATTGAGCCCGCTGTTGAGCTGCTGAATTATGAATGGTTGATATGCGTTAGTTTGGAGCATCTTCCTCTTGTTCTTGGAGGTGAGTCTCTTGCTGAATGGTCCACTGAGTTCTTTGGCAGAAGCGGTACTCTATCTACAGTACATTACTTCCACATCCGACACGGCCTTCCTTTTCACTGAGAGAGAAACTATAGCACTTTGGTGGAGGATGTATTCGTGTTAGGGAGATGGGAAAAGGAGAGAGATGTGTGTGTGTGTGTGTGTGTGTCTGTGTCTGTGTCTGTGTGTGTGTGTGTACACACGTGCGAGAGAGAGATGGAGGATAGAGAGATAGGGAGAGAGGATGTATTCGTGTTAGGGAGATGGGAAAAGGAGAGAGATGTGTGTGTGTGTGTGTGTGTGTGTGTGTGTGTGTGTCTGTGTGTGTGTGCGTGTGTGTACACGTGCGAGAGAGAGATGGAGGATAGAGAGATAGGGAGAGTGCTTGTTTCTGTAGCTCTCTACTCCGTTAGCTGTGACATGGAGAGGCTGAGCTGACGGGGGTGGGAAGAGAGGACCAAGGAACTACCATCAACTACTACTACTAGCGCAAAAGATAGCCAGGGGTGTGGAGCGAGGCACTAGGCTCAACTAGGCCCAACTATGAATGAATGAATGAATGAATGGTCTTTATTGTCATTGCTACAGTACAGGTACCAAACAACGACATTTAGGAGGGGTGGCTCCCCTGGTGTTAGGAAAGAAAAAAAAACACTTTAAAAAAAACACAAGAAGGGAAGGAGCTGGTTTACATAAATAAAGGCTATGTACACTATCCACTATACTATACTGTACAGCTAGACGACTAGGGTTGTCATATTGCACATAGTGTTATTGCACATTTATTTAAAGTGTCGCAGTTTGCAGGCTTGAAATGTACATATTTGTGCCTCAGCACTACACCAGATTTTTTCAGTCCAGCAGCTGCCATCAATCCGTCCAGACTGTCCAGGGCCCAGTAACTAACTAGGTTAGCCTGTCACGCTCTCTCATCACCATGATATAGGTCTTTACAAGCAAGCACTACCGCTAATGCTGCTATTCCAAGGCAATGACACAACACAAACATTGGGACGATGAGGCCTCCGATCCCCACAAGTCACGGTGGCGCTCGTACTTCCATACAGGACGGAATAGCTTAGTTTTTTTGTTCACTACACCAACCCAGCTCTCAGCTGTCCGACGGTGTTGATTTATCCCCGGTTTTACGGTGCGCATGTTATCACCAGCCTCCTTCTGGCCTCGGTGGCCTTTAATTCTAATCAGCTTAACCGCCCAAATGTGTTTGGATCCATGTAAAGGTCTACTACTCTAGCTGGCACCAAAGTGCAGTTGGCTGACACCAAGTGCATACTACTGTACCGTAAGCCAATAATGTGTCCTAGCTGAGTGGGATCCTAGTTGAATGAGCTGGTCTGTCTCCCGGAGTGTTGATGGGTCTACCTACCGCGGTGCTTATCGCCAAGCCGTTTGCATTCGTACGCCCATGTGTTTCAACAGTTTTAACATTAGGGTAGGCACCTGGGTACGAACACTTTGCTCGGCTGCCCTCGGACAGGCGGTTCAGGACCATGTTCGCAAGGACAAACAGACTGAAGCTCAGCTTCTACCCCAGGGCCATTCAGGCCCTGAACACAGCAAAGACCTAGGTTCTGGGCCTTGGACAGTCTGGACGGATTGATGGCAGCTACTAGATTGAAATCAAGTGCAACACTGAAACACAACTGTGAACATTTCAAACCTGCAAACTGCGACACTTTAAATGAATGTGCAATAACACTATGTGCAATATGACAACCCTCGGGTACATAAGGTTCAGAGATAGGAAATGTTAGAATAGGTATAGCATAGCATAGAGTACAGCACAGTGTTTTATTTGTATA
>NC_137681.1:23734098-23744098 GCF_963989245.1 Nansenia antarctica | reverse complement strand
TGAGACCGTCCCTAGATCCAAAACACATCCACCAATCAACTGTCTAGTCTGCCAATCAATCGGGGGCGACATGCGTCTTGTTTAACCCTTGTCACCATCGCCGGACGTCACTGGATGTCACTGTCTGCCCAGGAGCTCCCCCGGGGGCCTCGCGGTCCACCTCCAGACACCTGTCTACCCAACCTCTACCTCAGCAGTGTGTGTGTGTGTGTGTGTGGTGTCTGCGGCTCTCACACTTGCGGCTTCCACACTGGCTACTGCCAGCCCTATCTACCTTTGCACGCGCGGCCCACGGAAAAAAAATAGGCGAGAGTCCGAATCTCGACACGGCGTGTCGCGGCGAGACTGCGTGGCTGCTCTAACCCGTTAACACGGGCGCACGAAAGGAAAAGCACCACCACACGCGCCGCTGAGGTAGAGGTCGGTGTGTTCGAGCCGTTAGGAAAACACGGGGCCCTGGCTCTCTGCCTAGCGTAACCACATTAGCGTAGCCACATTAGCGTAGCCACATTAGCTTAGCCACATTAGCATAGCCACATTTAGCTCCTCCGTGTGGACCGGGAGATTCAGATTCAGATAACGTTTATTGCCATTATGCTTGACACATATAGGAATTTGCTTTGGCATTACAGAAGGTGCATTTATGCTTTTTTCACATATGAACAAAACAAGTACAATACAAATGCAAAAACAGGCAAAAACAGGACAACACAGGACAGACAGTGCATGGATAGTGCTGTAAATAAAGTTATACAAGGTCTAGTGCATATTCAGTCCTGGGCAGACTTGGAGGCGGGGGGGAGGGGGAAGCCAGAGTCATTTAGCAGCCTGGCGGCTGAGGGGAAGAAACTGAGCCTGTGGCGGGCCTTCAGTGCCTTAGGCAGCCGCAACCTTCTTCCAGAGGGAAGCAGGGTGAGGAGGCCGTGGCCGGGGTGGAAGGGGTCGGCCATGATCTTTCTTGCCCTCCTCAGAGCCCTGGTGTCATGCAAGGAGTTGAGGGAGGGCAAGGGACAGCCGATCACCCTCTCTGCTGAACGTAACACCCGCTGCAACTTGGCCTTGTCCTTGGTCGTTGCAGCAGGGAACCAGGTGATGATGGAGTGGGTGAGGATGGACTCTATGATGGCCGTGTAAAACTGGACCATCATGGACCTCGGCAGCCTGAATTTCCTCAGCTGCCGGAGGCTGCCTCCACAGTGTGTGTCTGTGTGTGTGTGTGTGTGTGTGTGTATGTGTGTGCATGATTCAGGACCACTTACCGGACCTGAACAGACGGTTTGTTCCTGCCCTCTACATCATCACTCTACACAGATCCACTTTTAACATCACTCATTAACATGCAGTCTCTTAGTCAGTCTCCTCGTGTTGGAAATTAACACAGGTGTGTGTGTGTGTGTGTGCCTGTGCCACAGCGTGAGGCTTGTCAGGTGTTGACGGTGACTCTGTTAGAATCCTCCAGTATGCTGCTCTGTGTGTGTGTGTGTGTGTGTGTGTGTGTGTGTGTGTGTGTGTGTGTGTGTGTGTGCAGTTCTCCGTGGTGTGGAAGTCACCTGTCACATGGACGCCTCGGTTCCCCTTCTGCCTGTCTGGAGCGTCTTCAGGGAGCAGGGGGACTGTCATGACCCCCACCCCGCCCCCACCCCCACTGCCTTCTGGGAGATTCCTTCCCCAGGCTATTAGTGTCACATGATACACGGTTCCTTTTTGTCCCATGATCCCCTGAGGCTAGGTGTGTGGTTGTTATTCATTCATGTGTGTGATAGACAGCTGAGTCAGTGGGGAGTTAGTATTACTGCTGTAGACGTCAGGTGAGTGTTAACCTGACAGGGATGGGGGACCTGAACCCCTAATCTGTCTGCTCTGTGAACGCAACAGGGAAAGCAGGATGATCTCAACGGATCCATTGTTCTCCAGCCATGTGGGCAGAGTGCAGTGTGTGTTTGCCGTCTAGTGGATGACTGAAACTTGGAATATATATTTGAATACAAATAATATATATCAACTTTTTGGGGGGAGTTTTCAGCTTTTTACAGTGTAGATTTAAATGATTGTTAATTTTTTGGGATCTCTGTTTTGATGTGTGTGTTGTGTAAGTGTGTGTTATGTAATGTGTGTATGTATGTGTGTGTGTGTGTGTGTGTGTGGGGGGGGGGGGGGGGGGGGGGGGGATGTAATGCAACACCACAGAGATCCGAAACATTTCTGTGAAGCAAGCGTCCATTCTCCCCCATTTCTTTTTTAGTTAGCGTTCAGTTTCGATGACTCAGCGTTAGTCTCCAGACCAGAGGTCAGAGGTCAGTGTAATGCCCAATGGGACAGGAAGTCCCTCTCTGACCGTCCAATCAGGAGGCTCTTTATCTGCTAACCGTTCACATGCTGCTCTTCTATTGTTCTCTCATATTCTCAACTTAACCCCTCTCCTGCTCCCCCTCCTCCTCCTCTCACTCCTCCTCTTCCCCCTCTCCTGTCCTCCTCCTCCTCTCACTCCTCCTCTCCTGCTCCCCCTCCTCCTCCTCTCACTCCTCCTCTTCCCCCTCTCCTGTCCCCTCTCCTGCCCCCCTCCTCCTCTCACTCCTCCTCTTCCCCCTCCTCCTCTCCTCTCTCTGCATTCCCCGTCCACGTTGTTTTCCTGTACTCATCATCCAGCTTTCCCTATATTTCCTTCCTCCTCCACCCATCCCCCCCCACCATCTCTCTCTCTCTCTCTCTGGGATTGTATTTCTGCTGAGGTGCACCTTCCCTTCTTGCTCCTCTGTCAATATCTGCCTCCTCCTGTCTCCCCCCCCCCAAAACAAGGGATGAGAAAGAAGAAAGGAGAAGAAAGAAAGGGAGCTGGAGTGGAGACAGAAGGGGGTTCCCTCTCTCTGCCCCCCCCCCCCCCACACACACACACACACATACACACACCTCTCCATGTTGACTGAAGTCTATACTATACTAGTACTATAGGTCTGTGAGGCAGGGTGTGGTTTGTGATGGGGACTCTTTTAGTGTGTGTATTTGTGTGTCTCTGTGTGTGTATGCGTGCGTGCGCGTGTGTGTGTGTGTGTGTGTGCGTGCGTGCGTGCGTGTGTGCGTGCGTGTGCGTGTGTGCGTGCGTGCGTGTGTGCGTGCGTGCGTGCGTGCGTTTGTGTGTCTCGGACTTGCCTCAGTGCAGAATACAGGTGTTCCATAATTCATAGGCCATTATTTTGTGTTTGTACACCGCTCTACATAGGAGACAGGAGCCAGAGGGAGAGAGAAGGAGAGAGAGAGAGAGGGGGGAGAGAGAGAGGAGAGAGAGAGAGAGAGGGAGAGAGAGAGGATATGAGAGAGAGAGGTAGAGAGAGAGGATATGAGAGAGAGAGGGAGAGAGAGTGGTAGAGAGAGAGAGGGAGAGAGAGAGAGGTAGAGAGAGGGAGAGAGAGAGGTAGAGAGAGAGGATATGAGAGAGGGAGAGAGAGAGGTAGAGAGAGAGGATATGAGAGAGACAGGGAGAGAGAGAGAGGGAGAGTGAGAGTGCAGAAAGCATTGTTGTTAAAACACGAGTGTCTGAATCAACTCCATTACGTGCTGCTTTATTACTTTATTCATTCATTCAGTGTCTTCAGGCTCCTCGTCCTGGTTCTCCCTGTCTCTCTACACCAGGGGTGGGCAATTCATTTTCACAATGGGCCACATGAGAAACCGGGACTATTGTTGAGGGCCGGACCAGTAGACAAACTTATAACATCAAGTACAGAAGATGTGTATCATATTACAATCACAGTCACCCTTATTAAACTGTTTAATCATATCTGATTCCCTTTGCAAGCCATTAAATCAATAACATTATTATCAAACGTACATTCTGTTAAATGTAATTACGTCACACACATGCAGAGACATGTCAGATCCAGCCCAGCCTCTCCAGCCTCATAAGAACACATGACTCTACATACATGAGACTGTTTGACTTCTCTGGGTGTTCAAATTATTATAAATCAGATGCTCTCATACTGTATTTTAATTATTAGCTAGTTATTATTGTAATATTTACCTATTTTACTGTATCTGACATTGCTGCTGCATATTCACCATCTAGCAGACACACTGAGAGCACAAAATATATGATAACAAACCATAACCAGATCAGAAATTACTCTGTGTGGGGAAATATACCATAATCTTTCCTAATGAGTGACAACAGATAAAGATTAATCTAAATGCTTATTTTACTGCTTGGTCAGCCAGCATGATTGACAGGAGAGATGGTCAGAGGGGCAGAGTTTTTACCACCATCATTCAGGCTAGGGCTGAAGAATGGATAGAGTTTGTCAGTGAAGGTGCAGCCAGTGAAAGAGTAGATCAGAGACCTGGCCTCCACATCATAAAAGGAGACCTGGCCCTCCTCATAATCCACAAACACCCCCACCTTCTGGGGCTTCTCTCTCAGGGACAGGGGGACACCAGGGCCAGCGAGTGCCCTGTACTCATTTCCATTCCTCAACCAGACAGTCCAGTATCCATTCCTAGGGCTCAGTGTGATCTGCCCCTTCCTGTTGATGGACTCTCTGGCCACTCCTACAGACCACCCAGTCTTCTCCTTCACCTCCACTTCATAGTAAAACCTCCCTGAGGAGAAACCCTCCTTTCCCAAGACAAAGACACACAGGGAAAACCTCTCTGTGTTATCAGGGACATTCTTTCTTGTGTCTCCAGGTCTCACTTGTTTCCCATCCTCAGACAGAATGAGATATGGACTTGCTGTATAAGGGTCCAGAGTCACGTCCACTGCATACTGCTGAATCATCTTCAGCTCAACATCGCACAACTTCTTCACTTCGCTCGTAAGTGTCTCCTCCAGCTGAGACACAGCTCTCCTCACAGTCCCCACGTAGAGATCACTGTGAACCCTGACCTCAGACCAGTCCTTGGTGTGTGGAGGGGTGGACAGGGAAGGGCAGCTCTGGAGGAGGTGGAGGTGGTCCTCAGTGTGTGAGAGCTGCTCCAGCTCAGTGCTTCTCCTCTGTAGCTCAGTGATTTCCTGCTCCAGCTCTTTAATCAGCCCTTCAGCCCGCCTCTCTGCTGCTTTCTGCTTCTCCTCGATCACGTCAAGGAGCTCAGCCTGGCTTCTCTTCATGGAGTCCACCAGAGCAGTGAAGACCTGTACGCTGTCTGCTTTCTCTCTCTGTGCATCTTTCTTACTAAGATCTACTGAGTGTTTGATCTCTGAAACCTTCTGCAGTCGCTCCTGGATCATCTGCTGAACATCTGCCTCTGTCTTCCCCAGCTGAGCCTTCCTCTGTCCATACTCCTCCTCTATGGGGACGGTGTCATGGGTCTTGTGGTCTGTCTCAGTGCAGAACTGACACACACACATTTCATCACTCCTACAGAACAGCTCCAGGGGTCTGTCGTGCTTCTTACACATCCTGTCTTCCAGGTTCTCCACAGGGTCGATCAGCTTGTGTCTCTTTAAGCCTGTGACTCTCTGATGAGGCTCCAGGTGAGTCTCACAGTAAGAGGTCAGACACACCAGGCAGGACTTCAGAGCCTTGAGCTTCGTCCCAGTGCAGACGTCACATGACACTTGTCCAGGTTCGGCAGGGGACTCGTCTTCAGCCCTGACTCTCATTGTCTTGAATTTCTCTACAACCTCTCTAAGCGTTGTGTTGACGCGAAGCTCAGGTCTTCCATAGAACGTTTCCTTACACAACGGACACAGACACAATTCACTGGTGTCCCAGTATCCTCTGATACAGGCCATGCAGAAGTTGTGTCCACATGGAATAGTGACTGGGTCAGTGAACACATCCAGACAGACAGAACACAGGAACTGCTCCTCAGACAGGAGACTGCTGGAGGAAGCCATATCTAGAGAGACCAAAGGTGACACCATAAAGCATTTCCTGGAATCAATCAGATCTCAATAGTTTCAGCTATGGAGTTGACAAGACTGTCTTATGAGATTATACAGCGACCAATGATGATAACATTATTCTACATCACATAGAAAATGTCCTTCAAACAAATCAATACGTTTTACATGCTGAACTGTCTATAAACCAAACTGGTAGAGACTACACAATAGTTTATCTTGACTTGTCATTGTAAGTCTTAACTCACCTGTCTGTGATTCTGTGAGAGTGTGGACGCTGTCTCTGTCCTTTATACTGTATGTGTGATAAATACCTGTTTGAGGACTATATCTAACAAGTTTGAGAGAGTCTGCCCTTGTCCACGATACACTTCATGTCTCTACACAGTTTAGTTTCATTTCAGCTGCCTGACGTTGAGATGCTCCTCCCCTCCCAGTACAGCTCTCCTTCCTGGAACAGAGTTAACCCTTTACAGGCTGCTCTGTTTCTAACATGTGGTTTTACAGACACGCTCTTCTTACCTGTCATTAAGAATCATCAATCATCATATTGTTCCCAGTCAGTATAAACTGTAATCACAATAATATTTGTGATCAGGGGCTTCATTTATAGAAAGTACTTTGGATAAAATGTTGAAAACCACGTCAACGTAGTGATTTATACAGTTTCAACTTGAGTCGATTTGACCGTGGAAACGATCGTAGCTCTACGTCGGGTATTGACCTTGACGTACGCACATTACCTACTGGTTATGCAGAGTTATTACAGGCATGTGAGCCGCACTGCCTACTGTAATTCATGCAAAGTGAAACTAAAGTGGCTTGTGAAAAATGAATACTCGACCGTCGAGCTACGATCATTTCCACGGTCAAAATTGACTCACGTTGAAATTGTATAAATCACTACGTTGACGTGGTTTTCTACGTACGACACGGGTAAGATCAACATTTGATCCAAAGTACTTTCTATGAATGAGGGCCCCTGGTCTTGTTAAAAACCCTACACTCTGCATCAATCTTTCTCTTTTTAACGAGCAGACATTTCTCTCCTCAGCATCTCTCCAACTGCACATTACAGTGAAGATGTGTAACATAGTCACGCACGCACAAACGTCAATTGAAAATAAAAATTGTCGCCTTCAAAATGAAAGCAATGCAATTGTACTGGACGCATTTGCCTACACTAATTTACATGTTATTTCTATTATTATGAAAGAAATATTTTTTTACCTCACGCAGGGCCGGCCAGGGACAGCCATAGGGCCGCATGCGGCCCGGGGGCCGTACAATGCCCAGGTCTGCTCTACACACACACACACCTCCACCACCATCACCACCACAATTGGTAATTCCCAATTGGCAATTCCCCCCCCTTTCTCAATTCAATTTCAATTTAAAGAGCTTTATTGGCATGGGAAAACATACGTCAACATTGCCAAAGCAAATGTGAAGATAAAAACAAACCGTGGTAAGTATGTGTCTCTGATGTTTTTGTACAGTTGGCAGTTAGTTAAAGAATGCAGCTCTGTTTCCAGCTCATTTCGTGTGCAGCGGGTGCACAGTCTGTCTTGTCTTGGGAGCCAGGTCTCTCTCTCGACTGTGCTCACTAAGTCTGTACATAGTCAAGGATTTCCTTCGTTTTGGATCTTTCACAGTAGGTATCAGGTATCCTGCCACTGTGTATTCTCTGTTTAGAGACAAGTAGCGTTCCATTTTGCTCTGGTTTTTGGTAGATTTCTTTCCAGTGTGTCTTTTTCTTTTTGTTTTCTTTAATCATTTGGTTGAGTTTAATGGGGTTTCTGTCTGGTGGGTCTGCGTGTGTTTTCGTGAACAGAGTCCCAGAGTTTCTCTCGTTCATCCACGAGGGCGCCCAACACAAACCTGCCGTTGCCATGGTGATGCGGCGAGGGGCTGGTGGGCCCCTCTGCGCCCCTCCGCGCCCCTCCCCCCCCCCCCCCCCCCCCACCCCCCGTCTCAATCTCGACAATACGTCTTGGCAATGTCTATCTACCAGCCCCCTCCCCCCATCACACACACACACACACACATCTCATTCCATGTCCTCACCTCTATTATACTGTATCCCCCATCCCCCTTCCATACACACACACACACACACACACACACACACACCCCTCCCCCATTTGATATGAACACACAGTCTGGGTCAGCTATCTGTCTGAATGCACCTCGGTTCTATCAGGAGTCAGGGGAACAGGAGATACTCTACACACACACCACACGCACACACACACACACACACACACACACACACACACACACACAGGGAGACAGGAGAGTGAGTGCAGGAGCCGGAGGGGGGGGGGGGGGCGGTCATTATCGGGGGTCTCTACCCTCTCTACCCTCCCTAATGGTTTGATTGGCCTGACCTCCCCTGGCCACTTCCTCCAGTGTGTGTGTGTGTGTGTGTGTGTGTGTGTGTGTGTGTGTGTGTGTGTGCGTGTGTGTGTGTGTGTGTGTGTGCATGTGTTGCATGCGTGTGTGTGTGTGTGTGTGTGTGCATGTGTTGCATGCGTGTGTGCGTGTGTGTGTGTGGCGCATGCATGTGTGTGTGTGTGTGTGTGTGTGTGTGTGTTATATTGATTTCACCAGATGAGGTCCTCTCTCATCAGCCACTTTGCAGGAGGGGCATGTAGCCGTGAAATGGGACAGAGCACCTCAACAGATGGAGGGCTGTGGGGGGGGGCGGGGGTGAGGGCGGGGGGGGGGGCGGGGGGGATTAGCGGGGCCCGGGGCTGGGAGGGGGGGGTCACAGTGAGGGTGAATAATCACAGTGCAAAAAGGCGTGAGGAATTAAGATAACTAGCCTAGGTTTTAATATGCGTGCGCCGCATGCAACAATATGCCGGAGCTTACACTCACTCTCCACAGGGGGGCGCCCTCGTACCAGGGGAGGCCGGGGGAGGTAGAAATCGGAGGATTCGGGGTGGCTCATTGTAAATGCATGAAATGGAGTAAGGAACAGTATCGAAAAACAAATTGTCAGACACCCGTTCTTCATTCCGTGTGTGTGTGTGTGCACGTGTGTGTGAGTGAGTGTGTGTATGTGTGTGTGTGTGTGTGTGTGTGTGTATGTGTGTGTGTGTGTGTGTGTGTGCCGCCCCCCGGGCCCAGACAGGCTGAGGTCTTCCAGGTCTTCCAGGTTTAAGGAGGCTCTGGAGGAGCAGACAGATTACCTGGGAGGGTTTTCCGGGCCGCCAGTAATGACGTGTTCCTGCTGATCCTTCCGTTTGGGAGACGGGGTTTAGCTCCCTCCGTGGTCTTTGTGGACAGCTGACAGCGCAGCAGCGTGTCTGCCAGATGGCTCCGGACGCAACACGGCCCCAGAAGATTGTTAGGATTGTTGACGGAGAAAAAAAAAAGGAAGGGGAGGGGAACTTAGGGTACTTATAGGGATAAAAATAAAATGGATAAAACAAAAAAACGTGTGCCGGATAAATCCTGTGCTGCTTCTCGAGAGAACATCCGGAGCGGAGTTGTTGTTGTATCTGTCTTGACGCCTCCACCCCTCTCTCTCTCTCTCTCTCTCTCTCTCTCTCTCTCTCTCTCTCTCTCTCTCTCTCTCTCTCTCTCTCTCTCTCTCTCAGTCTGAGGGATGGAGGGAGAGAGGGGCGGTAGGGGGGAAATGAGAGGAATTTTGGGATCAAGGGAGAAAGGGAAGGAGGGAGAGAGGGAGGGAGGGAGAGAGAGAGGTGTGGAGGGAGAAAATGGATGTAGGGGGAGAGGGATGGAGGGAGAGAGGGATGGATAAGGAATAAGAGAGGGATGGAGGGAGAGAGGGAGAGAGGGGGTGAAAGGAGAGAGGGATGGAGGGAGAGAGGGGTGGAGGGAGAGAGGGAGGGAGGGGAGAGAGAGATGGAGGGAGAGAGGGGTGGAGGGAGAGAGGGATGGAGGGAGAGAGGGATGGAGGGAGGGAGAGCGGGGGTGAATAAGGAATAAGAGAGGGATGAGGAAACACCTGCTCTCCAGCTGGAGCTGTGGGAGGAGGGTGGGATGGAGGGAGGAGGGTGGGATGGAGGACGGGAGGGTGGGACGCTGTTCTCTCACAGGCCCTCAGACCACCTGCTGTGACTCACTATTACTGGCACACACACACACACACACACAAAACACACACACACACAAACACATACACACACA
>NC_137681.1:23720644-23728144 GCF_963989245.1 Nansenia antarctica | reverse complement strand
TGATATGTTCCCTGATAGCAAACAGCAGGGGAGACCCTCACACACGTAGATCCTGATTTAATCTGGTAGGAGAGTGGGCGCTTCTGTCTCCCATCACGTGACAGTCATCTTAAGCCCTCTCGCTCTCTAATTGAGTTACCCTGACCCCCCCCCCCCCCCCCACACACACACACACACCCCTCCTCCTCCTCTTCCTCCTCCTGTTTCAAACAAGGCTCATTGTAGAGATTAAGTGCAGTAGCGTGATCACCGTTAACAAACGGAACCGTTATTTAACCCATTGTCGGTTCTCCTCCCCCTCGGCTCACCGCAGCAACCAACAAACACACCCAGACCAGACCAGACCAGACCAGACCAGACCAGACCAGACCAGACCAGACCAGACCAGACCAGACAGACCAGACCAGACCAGACCAGACCAGACCAGACCAGACCAGACCAGACCAGACCAGACCAGACAGACCAGACCAGACCAGACAGACCAGACCAGACCAGACCAGACCAGACCAGACCAGACCAGACCAGACCAGACCAGACAGACCAGACCAGACCAGACCAGACCAGACCAGTTTAGGCCACGTCGTATCAAACTCTTGTTTTGAACCACTCTGACACAGCGAAAATAATTGTTCCATAATTGCTCACCGTTATGGGTCCTGTCAGGAATCAGTGCCCAGTTCCTGTTCCTTGATCATAACTCACCGTGTCCTGTTGATTTCAGGAGACACACAGAGTCAAACACACCTAAGATGTCAGGTCATTAGGTTGCTTCTACATTATTTAGGGCCGTGTCACAAAATGGAGAGAGACTCGACGTTGCCGGTGCCTCATGTTTTAACTATTTAGAAGGGTTGGGAGTATTTTGGTCCCCTGAACAAGGTATGATCCGGTAAGTGGCTTGTCCTCCAGGGTCCTGTAAGGTGGAGGGTCTCCCAGGAGCAGCTTCAGACCCATCTCTTCAGGCTACACCTTAACTGTCTACCCTCTTGGAATGATTAGCTGATTAGTCTCAGCTGACCTTAGGGGCCTTGCTGGAATCTAGGGTGGGAGGAGATCTGATATGTATTTTTGGTCCAAGACCATTTTGTGATTTGTATACAATTAGGAGTACTTTGAATTAAGTTCTCTGAGAGACTGGTAGCCAGTGTAGAGATCTCAGGATTGGTGGATGGTGGATTGGTGGATGTGTTCAAACTTCTTCGTCCGTTTGTAAATAGATTCTTCCTTCTTCTAGCATTGTAACTACGAACGGCCCCTGGCCCTAGCATAGACGACTATTTCCTGCGACGACTGACGGATAAACGATTCACTTACTTAGACAAACATATTTGTCGTAAGTCGGCATCGGATAAAGGCGTCTGCTAAATGCCAGAAATGTAAATGTAAACGTAAGCTTCACCCAAACTCATCCCGTACGCCTTTTCTTTTAGAATATATTACAGAATCACTTCATTTTCCCCTTTATTTCTTTTTTTTACCGAGGTGGGAGGTGAGCCCATCTACATTCCTCGTTCTTACTCAAAGACTGTCATAACAAACACAGGCGCAGTGAAAACATCATTAGAGACGCCTAACGAGCTTCAACACTCGATATCGTGACGGTTTTGCTCTTTCCTCCCCCCCCCCCTCCTTCACTGTGATCCCCGCTGGGAGCCTCTCGTGCCAAATGCCGAGACTAATGTCACCCTCGTGAAGATGTTTCTGTCACGCTCTTCATGATGATGCAAACCCCTGAAGATGACGATGATGATGTTGATGGTGATGATGATGATGATGCTGTTGCTCTACATGTCCGCTCTCCTGATTGGCTGAGCCTGTTATAGATGAGAGAAGGAAAAAAAATGGAAGCAGCATATTTTAACCATCTGTTCTGCTAATGAGGTGTGCATGTTGATGTGATGTGATATGGTGTGGGAGTGCGGGGGTTTTCAGGCCGAGGCTGACATGTTTTGGCCTGATGCCGTCATAATAAGCTCTGATCCAGGGTTTTGGATCTGGAGGACCCAGTTGAGCGGGCCTCCTGAATGCCTGAGTGAAACGAGATTTGTGCTTGCGTGTGCGTGTGTGTGTGCGTGTGTGTGTGCGTGTGTGTGTGTGTGTGCGTGTGCGCGTGCACGTGCGTGTGCTGTGCGTGTGTGTGTGCACATTCTAATCGGTGGTGTGTCCTTCTGTGTGGTAACTGTACGCGCTCTGGTCATAGTTGTAGTGGAGGACACTAATCCAGTTAGGTTGGCCTGTGTAGTCTGGGGGAGATGAGGGGAGATGAGGGGATTACAGGAGCAGGTTTAATGAGGGGAGCTCTCACATCAACAATGTGTTGGGATGGAACGCCATGTTGGAAAATGACTCTGTCAGCGTGGCCGCACCTACTCTCTGGAGCTCCCTCCCCATGGTGATCCGCTACGCCCCCACCCTGGACTCCTTCAAGTTGTCCCTCAAGGCACGTCTGTTCTCCGGGGCCTTTGGCCCCTAGTCGGTGTTTCGGTTTTGCTTTGTTTGTTTTCGGTTTTGTCTGTCTGATCATTCCCTTGAATTGTAAAGCGTCCTTGGGTTTTTTGAAAGGCGCTATATAAATTGAAGTTATTATTATTATTATTATTATTATTATTACGAAGGTGTACTGGACAGTGGATCTCGAGGAGAGGAGGAGGAGAGAGAGGAGGAGAGAGAGGAGGAGAGAGAGGAGGAGAGAGCGGAGGAAACAGAGACCTGGAGGAGAGAGAGACTTGGAGGAGGAGACAGAGGAGGAGACAGAGGAGTAGGAGAGAGAGGGGGAGACAGAGGAGGAGACAGAGGAGGAGGAGAGAGAGGGGGAGACAGAGGAGGAGGAGAGAGAGGGGGAGACAGAGGAGGAGACAGAGGAGGAGACAGAGGAGGAGAGAGAGGGGGAGACAGAGGAGGAGACAGAGGAGGAGACAGAGGAGGAGAGAGAGGAGGAGACAGAGGAGGAGACAGAGGAGGAGAGGGAGGAGGAGACAGAGGAGGAGACAGAGGAGGAGGAGAGAGAGGAGGAGGAGACAGAGGAGGAGGAGAGAGAGGGTGAGACAGAGGAGGAGACAGAGGAGGAGGAGAGAGAGGGGGAGACAGAGGAGGAGACAGAGGAGGAGACAGAGGAGGAGAGAGAGGGGGAGACAGAGGAGGAGACAGAGGAGGAGACAGAGGAGGAGACAGAGGAGGAGGAGACAGAGGAGGAGGAGAGAGAGGGGGGAGACAGAGGAGGAGGGGAGAGAGGAGGGAGACAGAGGAGGAGACAGAGGAGGAGACAGAGGAGGAGAGAGAGGAGGAGACAGAGGAGGAGGAGACAGAGGAGGAGGAGAGAGAGGGGGAGACAGAGGAGGAGGGGAGAGAGGAGGAGACAGAGGAGACAGAGGAGGAGACTATAGCTAGCTGACAACCACTGTACTGTTAGAGAAGAGATGAGTCTTCAGTCTAATGTACTGTTAGGTCTAGTTATTACTTTAGCATTACCTCTATGATTCACTTGTACAGTACAGTCTTCCTTACCAATTACCAATTATTACTTACATTTACATTGTTGGCATTTAGCAGACACCTTTATCCAGAGCGACTTACAACAAATATTTTGTCTCAGTAAGTGAATCATCTATCCATCAGTCATTATAAGAAAAAGTAATTATGCTATGACCCGGGGCCATTGGCAGTTACAATGCTAGAAGAAGGAAGATTGCCTTTTTTTATTTACAGTAGAGAAACTGTACAGGGGTGAAGTGGGGATGAGGAGGTCTTTAGGAGGGACAATTAAGATGTAGCCTTAAGAGATGGGTTTCAGTCTAGTTATTATCTTAGCATTACAACCTCAATCATTCACTTTTATAGTCTTCCTTACATTTACCAGCACTGTACTACAGTACATTAATTACCTTTTTATGAGGTCGGGAGGTGGGGAGGGAGGGAGGGAGGAGGAGGCAGAGAGAGGGGGGGGGGAGAGAGAAGGAACTATTTTGAATTGAATTTAGAGAGAAGGGGGGAGGGGGGAGAGAGAGGGGAGGGTGGAGAGAGAGGGTGGATCGTTACCTTGGTTATCATCATGGCCATTACCGTACCGTTACAACTTCTATCACTCACTTTTATACTTCCTTACATTCTCACCAGTGCATTGAGACCAGATTTACTACTTATTTTAAGAGAGAGGGAGGGAGGGAGAGAGAGAGAGAGAGAGAGAGAGAGAGAGAGAGAGAGAGAGAGAGAGAGAGAGAGAGAGAGGTCCATGCCTGGCAGTCATCCTGTTTATGTGCTCTCAAAGACAGCTCTATTACAGCGAGGCTTTACCACGGAGGGATTTGGACTCTGAAACTGTCCAACCGCTCTCCCTCTCCATGCCCCTCTGTCACAGATTAAAGCGTTTTGCGATAGCCCCGTTTTTGTGGTGTTCATTCCCTATTTGAAGGGGATTCTATTTTCAGCTCCAGATTTATGGTTTTATTTTTTGCAAAGGCCCGGGCTGGGAAATGATTATTCTTGAACCTTTTATGGTGAGATATTCATTCGGCGTACAGGACGCATGTTGGAGTGCAGGGTCTGAGGAGGCAAATGAGGAGAAAGTGTACTTTTGGAGAAGTTTTGTCTCTCTCTCTCTCTCTCTCTCTTCCTCTTCCTCTTCCTCTCTCTCTTCCTCTCTCTCTCTGTCTCTCTCTCTCTCTCTCTCTCTGTCTTTCTCTCTTTCTCTCTCTCTCTCTTCTTCTCTCTCTCTGTCTCTCTCTCTCTCTTCCTCTCTCTCTGTCTCTCTCTCTCTCTGTCTCTGTCTCTGTCTCTCTCTCTTCCTCTTCCTCTCTCTCTCTGTCTCTCTCTCTCTCTCTTCCTCTTCCTCTGTCTCTCTGTCTCTCTCTGAGTCGACTGTATCCCAGCCTGCTCCACTGTCTGTTTGTGTCAACTAGGGTTCGAACATGAGTCATCACCGTTGAATCATACTGTGTTGATGTTGTTTTTTGCCGAAGGCTTGAATTTCATTTCTCTGTGTGAGTTTTTCGACGTCTCTGTGAAATTCTCTCTCTCTCTGTCTCTCTCTCTCTCCCTCTCCCCTCTCCCTCTCTCTCTGTCCCTCTCACTTTTCTCTCTCCCCCTCTCTCTCTCTCTCTCTCTCTATCTCTCTCCTCTTTCTCTCTCTCCCTTGTTCATGGTGTTTTGCTTTCTGGACACGACAGCCTGAACACGACAGTTTGCTTTGAACACGCTCAAGTCACGTGAGCGTGTCTGTCTGTCTGTCTGTGTGACTGACGGCCTCCAGCTATTTGAGAGTTGAGACTTTGATAATTTATTCTGAGAGAGAGTTTGACTAACTCTTTCCCCTCGGGTCTCCCAACCTCACGTTAATTAGAATGACTGAGATATTTCACAGCTCTTCAAAAGAGACCTTTTTTTTTTCTCCCAGCCGACCTACCTTAGTTTCTCTCCTGGATATGTGTGTGGAGGTCTCTCTCTCTCTCTCTGATGGAAGCAGGCAGGAACCCTACAGTGTGGTGGCTTTTCTTTGGGCCATGTTTTGGTTCATAAGATGAACCCAAAGACATGAGACACGCATCATCAGCAGGCCTGCTTGGTTCGTGGTGAGAGACGTCCAAAAGCCTCTCTCCCTCTCTCTCTCTCTCTCTCTCTCTCTCTCTCTCTCTCTCTCTCTCTCTCTCTCTCTCTCTCTCCCTCTCCCTCTCTCTCTCTCTCCCTCTCTCTCTCCCTCTCCCTCTCTCTCTCTCTCTCCCTCTCTCTCCCTCTCTCTTTCTCTGTCTCTCTGTGTGTGTATGTCTCTCTCTCTTCTTTCTTTCTCTCCCAGTCTCTCTCTCCCTCCTCCCTCCCCCTCTCCTCCCCCTTCCCTCCCTCTCTCCGTCAGTAGAGAGCTGCTGAGTGGGAGGCCTGGCTACAGGGGGTCTAGCTAACGAGACTTAACAACATTGTTATTATTATCATAATGACTCCTCTGGTTCCGGTCCATATGTTACCTACTAACTCCCCATCACTCTCCTGTCTGTCTGTGCCTGCCTGCCTGCCTGCCTCCCTGCCTGTCTGCCTCCCTGCCTGTCTGTCTATCTGTCTGTCTGCCTGTCTGTCTGTCTGTCTGTCTGCCTGCCTGCCTGCCTGTCTGCCTGTCTGCCTGTCTGTCTATCTGTCTGTCTGTCTGTCTGCCTGTCTGCCTGTCTGTCTGCCTGCCTGCCTGCCTGCCTGCCTGCCTGTCTGTCTGCCTCCCTGTCTGTCTGCCTGTCTACCTGCCTGCCTGCCTGCCTGTCTGTCTGCCTCCCTGTCTGTCTGCCTGTCTGCCTGTCTGCCTGTCTGCCTGCCTGTCTCCCTGCCTGTTTCCCTGCCTGTCTCCCTGTCTCCCTGTCTCGCTGCCTGTCTCCCTATCTGCCTCCCTGCCTGTCTGCCTCCCTGCCTGTCTGTCTATCTGTCTGTCTGTCTGTCTGTCTGCCTGTCTGCCTCCCTGCCTGTCTGTCTATCTGTCTGCCTGTCTGCCTGTCTGTCTGTCTGTCTGCCTGCCTGCCTGTCTGCCTGTCTGCCTATCTGCCTGTCTCCCTGTCTGTCTGTCTCCCTGTCTGTCAGTCTGTCGGTCTGTCTGTCTGCCTGCCTGTCTCCCTGCCTATCTGCCTGTCTCCTTGTCTCCCTGCTTGTCTGCCTGTCTGTCTGTCTCCCTGTCTGCCAGTCTGGTCGGCACTGAACAGCCACAACACCGCAGGAAGGCTGAGGAATGGCAGACATGCTGGCTGTGCAGGACGTTTCTCCTCACGAACGGGGAGCCAGAATGGGCTCCCGATGTGGGGTAATGTGTTCTACCGAACCATCAGGGACTTTCCTCCAGTACTGGAGCTCAACTGAACCATTAGCAACTTTTGAAGTTGTCTTGCCTGTGATGTACTGCCTGTGTAAATGCGTCCTCTTAATGTCTCGTTGTAAATAATAGTGATGTAGTGTGTATGTTCTGTAATCAGGCCACCCTTGAAAAAGGAACCCTGGTCTCAAAGGAACTCCCCTGATTAAAGAAGGGGAGGTTGTTTCCTCATTCTGCTCCATGCGTTACAATGAGCCCGTCCTCGGATTGCTGCCTCCAGAACGCCACGCTCAGATGCGTTTTGCCAAAGAACCAATAACATGGTGCTGTGTATTGTATCTTATATGTGTTCGTGGATAGGTGAGGTGACCATTTTGAGTTTCCTGTCTTTTGCAGCTTTTGACAAGCCGTAACTTCTCACTTAAAATTGAGTATTTGGTCATAGGTCAGATGAGGTTTGGTTAGGTTAGGTTCAGGTTAGGTTAGTTTAATTTAGGTTAGGTAAGGTTCGGTTTGGTTAGGTCAAGTTAGGTTAGTTTAGGTTAGGGTTCGGTTCGGTTAGTTTAGGTTAGGTTAGGGTTAGGTTAGGTTAGGTTAGGTCAGGTCAGGTTAGGTTAGGTTAGGTTAGGTTTGGTTAGGTTCGGTTAGGTTAGTTTAGGTTAGGTTAGGGTTAGGTTAGGGTTAGGTTAGGTTAGGTTTGGTTAGGTTCGGTTAGGTTAGGTTAGGTT
>NC_137681.1:23713144-23715644 GCF_963989245.1 Nansenia antarctica | reverse complement strand
GTGTGTACGCACACACTGTGCAGTGCACCCTGGGATGGACTGCTAAAGAGCACGGTCCTGGAGCATCACAAAGGAGTCTGTGTTGCCATGCAGAGACCGCAGTCTCCTTCCCACATAATCAACCCTGAACCCAGGAAACACAGCTCTTTGATGAGGGCCAAACGCACAGACCACTCCACTTCCTGATTGGCAGCTTCAGTGTTTAAGTCTCCCCTCGGACGACAATGGCAGCTTTTTTGGCGTTTGCCCCCCCCCCCCACACGCACACACACACACACACACATACACACACAGAGACGCTGCCTCCTCCTCTCCACATACGCCCCAGAAGTGGCTTCACAACCCAACAACCCAGAGAGGCGTGGAGGCGGGGGCGGGGGGCGGGGGGCGGGGGGGGAGTGGCGGATGTTAAACAGCCACTGTCGTCAATGGATGTGTTTTTTAGAGTTATTTTGTTTTGCTTCTGTTGAGTCGTTCATTAGTTCTGGTGGACCATATGGTTCTGTATTTGCCCCCCCCCCACTCCTCCCCATGTGTGCACACACACACACACGCAAATGCACACACACACATACAAAGACACACACAAAGACACGCACGCGCACACACAAACAGACACACACACTCACTCATGCACATGCACACACACACACACACACACACACACACACACAAAGTCAGACATACACCCACCCCTGACTGGGAATTCAAATGAACAATCAGACTCACAGTGAGGGATTGTAATTTGGGAGACATCGGTTTGGATGGGAACATAGACTGTGTTCGGAATGCTTCTTCGGAATCTTGCTCTGTCATCTGAATTCTTTCGGAACGTTCTCAGACATCTATTCATATCTCTGTGCTTTGTTTTGCCGCTGGTCAGAGATGCTGAACTGAGTTGTTTTTTCAGCCAGATAGTCAGATAGTGAGATAGCCAGATAGTCAGATAGCCAGGTAGTTAGATAGCCAGGTAGTTAGATAGCCAGGTAGTTAGATAGCCAGGTAGTTAGATAGCCAGGTAGTTAGGTAGCCAGGTAGTTAGGTAGCCAGATAGTGAGATAGCCAGGTAGTTAGATAGCCAGATAGTGAGATAGCCAGATAGTTAGATAGCCAGGTAGTTAGATTGCCAGGTAGTTAGGTAGCCAGGTAGTTAGGTAGCCAGATATTTAGATAGCCAGGTAGTTAGGTAGCCAGATATTTAGATAGCCAGGTAGTTAGGTAGCCAGATATTTAGATAGCCAGGTAGTTAGGTAGCCAGATATTTAGATAGCCAGGTAGTTAGGTAGCCAGATATTTAGATAGCCAGGTAGTTAGGTAGCCAGATATTTAGATAGCCAGGTAGTTAGGTAGCCAGGTAGTGAGATAGCCGTGCTCCTGAGAGAGAGAGAGAGAGAGAGAGAGAGAGAGAGAGAGAGAGAGAGAGAGAGAGAGAGAGAGGGAGAGGGAGAGGGAGAGGGAGAGGGAGAGGGAGAGAGGGAGAGAGAGATCTCTGACACTGTCTGGCACTTTGCCAAGTGACATAATTGTAAACATATTTCTTTCTCTCCCAGCCATTCTCTTAATAAGCTTTGTCTGGAAATGAGAGGGGGCCTAAAGATGAATGGTCAGACACTGTGACTAACCAGGCTTACTGGTAGATCTGTCCCAGCCCCGAGCCCCAAACACGGGAGAAAGTTGAAAGACTTGGCCGACTTTTTATAAACCTCCAACGGAAACTGGCGCATTGTTTGGGCTATAGTTGGCAGGCTATTGATTTACAGCCTGGCTTTCTGTGTGTGTGTGTGTGTGTGTGTGTGTGTGTGTGTGTGTGTGTGTGTGTGTGTGTATGTGTATGTGTATGTATGTGTATGTGTATGTATGTGTCTGTGTGTGTGTGTGAGAGCAGTTGCGTTTGTCCGCGTGTGCTCTCAGTCGTGTGCGTGTGTGTGTGTGTGTGTGTGTTTGTGTACGCTCACACTAGTGTGTGTGCGTGTTGGCTGTAGACTGAGAGGCTAAGCGCCGGTCCTGGCTCCTCTCCAGAACCAGGGGTTTCATAGGGGGCAGACCTCGGGTCAGACTTGGCTGCTCTACAAGCACAGTCACCGCACTGCGGTTCCCACAAGCAGGTCAGCCTGCTTCCGCCCGTCTAGATGAGGGAGATATCTTCAGACTAATATAGTTTGTATTGTACTCTACTGTGCTTTATTCTACTTAGAATGGGGATTCTGCTTAGAGTAGGAGGGAATACATTTTCATTTTACAGTCCAACCGTTTAGCAGACGCTTCTATCCAAAGCGACTCACAATTACAGATGACAGGGACAGTCTCCCTGGAGTAACTTAGGGCTAAGTGCCTTAACTCAAAGGCACACTAGTGGTGGTGTTCCCCAGGTGGGATTTGAACTCATGACCTTCTGATCACCAGTCCAACTCTACTATCCACTAGGCCAGGCGACCATTACCCTCATGAATAGACGGGTGTCCTCTAGATTCTTTTCCCATATTCGTGTCCCAGCCCCAGC
>NC_137681.1:23692830-23702944 GCF_963989245.1 Nansenia antarctica | reverse complement strand
TCCAGCTGCTCTCAAACTTTATTCTCCACCCCCTCGGCATCTGTGGTCAACCATTCTGTGTATTAGGCTCCCCCCCACCCCCCTCCCCCCTCCCCTCTCCTCCCTGCCCCCTGCCCCCACCTCCACCCTCTCTCACTGTCAATCCTACCTATTCAATCTTGTGGTTGCCATAACTATTTTTTATGTTCTCTCTTTATTGTGATCCAACCCCCCCCCCCCCCCAGGACATGCTATATCAGGAACCTAAACAGCTCTCTGGTCATCCCATCCTGTCGGTCGATGGTGGCAGACCCCCCCCCTCCTCCTTTCCCCCACCCAAAAAAAGGGTGAAATACATTTCAACGATTTTCCGCCCCCCTATTGAACAACAGGGAAGGTGAGGGCATCCATCTTAGGGTGACGCCGCGGCCTCAGCGCGTTGGAAGCCGTGTTCCATTTCATGCCTGAGCTCCTGCATCCACCGTTAATTGAAGGGAGCCTCTCTCCTCCTCTTGCACCGCAGAGCAGAGACAATCAGTCAAGAGAGAGAGAGAGGGAGGAGGGGAGGAGGAGAAAAGCCCCGGAGAAGAAGAGAGGGAGAAATCATACTGTTGTATCGCAGCCGCTGCGACTCCAGCTGAATGATAGAGTGACCGGGGAGTGGGGGGGGGGGGGGGTGCGGCAGGGGGTGGCGGGGGGAAACCTTGCCCCCCAGGCCCTGTAGGAGAGCTGGTTGCTGGGTGAGATTAGGGGGGTGATAGAGGGCTTCTGCTTTGATGCAGTCTCAGATCCTAGGACAACCCTATTTTGAGGTGTTTTCTTTTAATCTTACTTCTAATCCCTCTTCAAGTCAAAAGTCAACGCGCTGCTCGGCAATTACACACAGCGAATAAGCCAATTTCTCTTATGTGGTGAAAGATTCATAGTTGAGAGAGAAGGCAGAGAGAGAGGCAGAGAGAGAGACAGAGAGAGAGTCAGAGAGAGAGGCAGAGAGAGAGGCAGAGAGAGAGAGAGAGAGAGTCAGAGAGAGAGGCAGAGAGAGAGTCAGAGAGAGAGGCAGAGAGAGAGGCAGAGAGAGAGAGAGAGAGAGAGAGAGAGAGGCAGAGAGAGAGGCAGAGAGAGAGGCAGAGAGAGAGACAGAGAGAGAGTCAGAGAGAGAGTCAGAGAGAGAGGCAGAGAGAGAGGCAGAGAGAGAGGCAGAGAGAGAGGCAGAGAGAGAGGCAGAGAGAGAGTCATAGAGAGAGGCAGAGAGAGAGGCAGAGAGAGAGGCAGAGAGAGAGACAGAGAGAGAGACAGAGAGAGAGGCAGAGAGAGAGACAGAGAGAGAGGCAGAGAGAGAGGCAGAGAGAGAGGCAGAGAGAGAGGCAGAGAGAGAGGCAGAGAGAGAGACAGAGAGAGAGGCAGAGAGAGAGGCAGAGAGAGAGACAGAGAGAGAGTCAGAGAGAGAGTCAGAGAGAGAGGCAGAGAGAGAGGCAGAGAGAGAGGCAGAGAGAGAGGCAGAGAGAGAGGCAGAGAGAGAGGCAGAGAGAGAGGCAGACAGCGGCCAAGCCGTTTCCTCATGGCCCGTTGAAGTGACGCGCCACAGTGAGATGGGTCGGGCCGAGCAGCGCAGCCATATATAGAGGTATGTGATCTGTGACGGTGATCAGACCCAATCGATGACAGGATCCAGTGTCTCGTGTCCTGAGGCCGTCCTGATGAGAGCTGAGCTCCTCTGTACGCCTCCCAGGGCATGGTTTAATTTCCTCCGCTGTAGTGATTGAAATTGATTGATTGATTGATTGATTGAAAACCTTTATTGTCCCCAATGGGGAAATTTTGTTGTCAAACAGCTCAGTTAGGGCAGAAAACATTCAGTACAGAAAACAGAAAAACATTCAATAAAATACATAAAACAGTGCAGGCTCAATAAGTAAAAAGTTCCAAAAGTTCCATCTCCAGGTCTCCCCCACCCTGCAGGGCCTGGTTGTAGAGTCGGAGTGCAGCTGGAATAAAGGACTGTCCAAATCTTTTTGTACTTTGACGGGGGGAGAACAAATCTGTGGCTGAACTTGCTCCTCATCCCTGCCAGCTCGCGAGTACATCGGGTGGGAGGGATTGGCCAGCATGGCCGCCAGTTTTTTCCCCATCCTCTGTTCTGCCACCACCTCTAGGGCTGTCCAGCCCGGTCCCCACCACAGAGCTGGCCTTCTTCACCAGTTTGTTTAGCTCGCAGCATCCCTGGCACAGATGTTTCCACCCCAGCAGGCACGCGAAGAACAGAACGCTGGCAACCACCGACTGATAAAACATTTGCAGCAGCTTGTTGCAGACACCGAAAGACCTCAGCCTTCTCAGGAAAAACAGTCTGCTCTGCCCTTTCCTGAGAAGAGCCTCGGTGTTGTCAGTCCAGTCCAGATTGTTATTAATTTGTACTCCCAGGTACCTGTAGGAGTCCACCCTCTCGACTTCCACCCCCTTGATGATGATGGGGGCTGGGGTCCCTTCTCTTCCTCCTAAAATCCACCACCAACTCCTTTGTTTTGCTGGTGTTAAGCAAAAGGTAGTTGGTGTCGCACCACTGCACGAAGCTCTCCACCAGGGCCCTGTACTCCTCATCCCTGTCGTCTGTGATGTAACCGACGATAGAGGAGTCATCCGAAAACTTCTGCAGGTGGCACTGGTCGGAGCTAAACTGGAAGTCGGAGGTATAGAGGGTGAAGAGAAAGGGTGACAGAACAGTTCCCTGGGGGGGCACCGGTGTTGCACACCACCACCTCAGACTGACAGCCCTGCAGTCTCACATACTGACGCCTGTCTGTGAGGTAGTTGTGGATCCAAGCCGTCAGGGAGTCCTCCACACACATCACTGCTAGTTTGTCAGCCAGCAGTGATGGCTTGATAGTGTTAAATGCACTGGAGAAGTCGAAGAACATGGTCCTCACCATGCTCTGTGGCCTCTCCAGGTGTGTGTAGGCCCTGTGCAGCATGTAAATGATGGCGTCCTCCACCCCCATGCTCTCCTGGTATGCAAACTGCCGGGGGTCCAGGAAGTCCTTCACCTGGGGCTTAAGGTGTTGCAGCACTAGCCTCTCCAGGATCTTCATGACCTGTGGTGTCAGGGCGACAGGTCTGTAGTCGTTTGGGGTGCTGGAAATGAAACCCAATAAAGGAGTAGGATCAGATAACAGTACAGAACACCAAAGGGGGCACACAGTGGGCACACAGAGTCAGTGTGTGTGTGTTTGTGTGTGTGTGTGCGCGTGTGCGTGTGTGTGTGTGTGTTTGTGAGGCACGCAATGTGTGTGTGTGTGTGTTTGTGTGTGTCTGTATGTGTGTGTTTGTGTGTGTGTGTGTGTGTGTGTGTGTGTGTGTGTTTGTGTGTCTAGGGCAGGCAGACAGACTGGTACAAGCAGCAGTGTGGAGCAGCAGTGATCAGTGGTGTAATGGGGTGTCTGTCTGTCTATCTGTCTGTCTGCCATCTCCCGTCCCAAAATGTCTTCATGTCAGCTGCCTTACTGACTCTCTGGCTTTATCTGCCTTTCTGATTTCCCCATCCTCTCTCTCTCTCTCTCTCTCTCTGTCTCTCTCTCTCTCTCTCTCCCTCCCTCCCATACCCTTTCTCTCTCTCTCTCTGTCTCTCTCTCTCTCTCTCTCTCTCTCTCTCTCTCTCTCTCTCTGTCTCTCTCTCTGTCTCTCTCTCTCTCTCTGTCTCTCTCTCTCTCTCTCTCCCTCCCTCCCATACTCTCTCTCTCTCCCTCCTCCCATACCCTTTCTCTCTCTCTCTCTCTCTCTCTATATATATATATACAGTATATATATATATATATATCCTTCTCTCTCTCCCTCTCTCCCCCCCCTCTCTCTCCCCCCCCCCCCCTCTCTCCCTCCCTCCCCCCCCTCTCTCTCCCATCACATCCTCTTCCTCCCTGGCCAGAGGCAGAGTGGTGAGCAGCGTCTCCACAGTGAATACCAAACCAGCCCATTACTTCCCCCCCCCCCCCTGCAGCCCCCCAGGACCCCGTCTCCTCCACACACAGAGACAATAGTGGCGGGCCTACCTCCCTGAGCCGCCCTCCTCCCTGAATGCCAAGTACCCGGGGGGCTGAATGGAAGCGTTTACACTCTTATTTTTAATTATGAAACGCCAGGATGTTTGTCTCAATACCATTTCCACAGTAAACAAGAGCTCTCGGAAAAGGGAGCAATGTTGTAATTACGGCGTTAAGGCGTCGGTGGTGGTGATTACTGGTCCCCCCGCTGCGTTTGTCAGCTTTTTTAGTTTGTACGACTGTGTTGGTCTTGTTGGTCTTTGGCTAATTGTGTTGCTTTGGACACCGAAGAATTTGCGTAGGTGGAGGGTTTAGCGTTCACTTGGTTTTGTTTGTGTGTTGGTGTGTTTGTGTGTTGGTGTGGAGGCTGTTTCCAGGGAAGCAGTGTGTGTGTACTGTGTGTTTGTGGCGTACAAACAGGCACACAGAGACGCCTTCATCCGTGCTGGTGGAGCTTCGATGAGAAACGGACAAGCTGCAGTTTTCCCTGGGGACAGATTAAGCGTAGTAGTCCTGGGTCCTGGGGGGGGGGGGGATTCCATCAACGTCACTAAAGGAAAATCCAGGCTTATTCTGATAAGTCTCACGAGACTTAGCGACGTTGATGGAATAATCTACTCTACTCTACTTCCAACACTCTCCCAAACCACAGCGAAGAATCCAGCACCTCCTCCATCAAACGATCCCTCAAAACCCATCTTTTTAAACATTTTTTTTTATCTTTAACAAAAACATTTGTGTGTGTGTGTGTGTGTGTGTGTGTGTGTCTCCGCCAGGTGACGGGCACCATGGGCAGCATGCAGAGCGCTCTGAAGCAGCACCTGGCGCGGCTGGACGAGATCTTCGCCACGCGGGGCGACTACGTGCAGACGCTGCGCTTCATGCAGCAGATGGCCGACAACGTCATCAAGCAGCTGCTGGGCCTGCCGGACCTGGACCAGTTCAACGTGGACCTGGCCGCCATCGCAGACCGCACCGCCTACGTGGAGTACTACAGGTACACACACACACACACTTGTACACACACACACACACACACACACACACACACACACTGGTACACAAACACACTCACACACACTGGTACACACACACACACTGGTACACACACACACACACCTGGCCGCCATCGCAGACCGCACCGCCTACGTGGAGTACTACAGGTACACACACACACACACTGGTACACACACACACTGGTACACACACACACACACCTGGCCGCTATCGCAGACCGCACCGCCTACGTGGATTACTACAGGTACACACACACACACACACACACTGGTACAGACACACACACACACACTGGTACACACACACACACACACACACTGGTACAGACACACACACACACACACTCACACACACTGGTACAGACACACACACACACTGGCACAGGCGCACTCACACGCAGACATAGCAGCACACACGTACACACACACACTCACAAACACACATACGCATGCACGCACACACACACACACACACACAGACTTACAGGCCCATTAGTCAGCGACAAAGAAAGGTCCATTCCTTCATTGACACACATACAGTCAGACACACACACACACACACACACACACACACACACACACACACCAACATGCAGATACGGCCTAAATCAGCTAAGCTGTGAGCATGTTGATGTCCTGCATCACTCACTGTAAACCACTCTGGAGGTGGATGTGGTGAGACCCTCCCACCTCCTCACCTCCTCACCTCCTCACCTCCTCACCTCCTCACCTCCTCACCTCCTCACCTCCTCACCTCCTCACCTCCCCACCTCCTCACCTCGTACCATTGAAGTGCTTTGAGTTTGAGAAATGCAGTAATGCAATACATGAATTCCGGCCATTATCATCATTCATGACATGGCATTAACACACACACATACCTGTCATACTTGTACAGGGCAGGGGGGGGATGGGGGGGGGGGGGGGGGGGGGGATGGGGGCTGCTCTGTGGCAGTGTGGGTATTGATCCAGCAGATTGCCCAGCAGACAGGCGGTGTATTGAGCCGAAACACGACTCCACTCCTCCTCCCATCTGTCAATACGCAAAATAACTTCACTCCGATGGGATACAGGCAGCTTGAAATGGCTTTCTCTTCTCCTCCTCCTCCTCCTCCTCCTCCTTCTCACTCTTCCTCCTCCTCCTTCTTGTCCTCCTCTTCCTCCTCTAAGCTACTACAGCTGACAATGGAGATATTATCCACGCTCAGACGTGTGTGTGTGTGTGTGTGTGTGTGTGTGTGTGTGTGTGTACTGTACTGTACTGTACTGTGTGTGTGTGTATCTCATCCTGAACTCAATGTACGATCAGCCAGGAAGATCAAAATGTGATAACGATTCACTTTCCATCCATCATTCATTAACCCCCCCCCGCCCCCGCCCTGTGTTATAGACAGTTCCGAAGGCAGCAACACACACTTCACACACCACTCCCACCCCGTTTAACCCACCGTCGCTGACATACCGGGAAAACACCGAGGCGACACACAGAGGGCGTCCACACCCATTATTCATAGAGCAGCTCGTTCCCACAGATGTGTTGAGTGTTCAGCTTGACTTCCTGGTCTGGCTGACACAACCACAGCAGCAGCAGGGGGAGTGGCCACTGGAGACTAGTGCACATGGTGCTTAACATGCCTCTAGCTTGTACTCGCATCCGAGTGCCAAGCTGTCCTGGAGAGGGGTGAGAGGGGAGGTTAGGGCTGGGGGGTAGAGGGGAGGGTAGGGCTGGGGGGTAGAGGGGAGGGTTGAGGGGTGAGGGTAGGGTGAGGGGGTAGGGTTGAGGGTAGGGCTGGGGGGTAGAGGCGAGGAGTGAGGGTAGGGCTGGGGGGAAGAGGGGAGGGTAGGGGTGAGGGTAGAACTGGAGGGTAGAGGGGAGGGGTGAGGGTAGGGTAGAGGGAAGGGCTGGGGGGTAGAGGGAAGGGCTGGGGGGGTAGTTGGGGCGGGGGCAGCTCTCAGAGGTATAAAATATTCAGCCATATAGATTTGAGCTCATTCATTATTCACCAGCTGGCCACGAAGTTTCCTGCCTGACACTGACCACTACTACTGCTGCAGCAGCTGGCCTCAGAGAGGAACACACACACACACACAGTCACAGTCACACACACACACTCACACTCACACACACACACACACACAGAGTCACAGTCACTCACACACACACACACGCACGCACACGCACACACACACACACACACACACACACACACCACACTAGGCCCATTAGTCAGCAACAAATAAAGTCAGCGTACACCCACCATGTAACCATGTCTATTCGCACACACACACACACACTCACAGACACACAGACACACACACACACTCACAGACACACAGACACACACACACAAACACACACAGTCACACACACACACACACGGTGTGTGTATCCATACTGATCTCCCACTGTATGTGTCCTAATTGGATTACGTGGGCTGTGTCAGACGGGGACAGGAAGGCCTGGTGACTCTCATTTGTGTGTTGGCTAGCGTAGCGGGGGACGGGGGAGGCGGGGAGGGGGGGGGGGGGGGGGGCAGGGGGGGCGTTCAGCCCCCTGAACCCAGCGAACCCAGCGACTCCAGGAACAGAAACAGTCGCATTTTGTCCCTTTCTAACGTCTAAGCCCTATAAGCCATAGCCGGCGGCGTGATCCTGCGGAGCCTGTAAGAGCAATTATTCGAAAGGCTCAAAACAGGATCAGGAAGTAGCGTTGGAAAGGCTTAAATATGCCACTGTGTAACCGTGACACCCACCGCCGTCATCTAACAACAACAGAATCTGAAAATAAGTGACGTTCTGAGGTAAAAAAAAAAAAAAAGCCATGTAACGCTGCTCTGTTACCATGTTTTCTCATGCCCCCCCCCCCACCCCCCCCCCGATTTAGCACAGGACTATCCTTCAATAAGACTATCCTTCAATAAGACTACCTTTCAATAAGACTACCCTTCAATAAGACTACCCTTCAATAAGACTACCCTTCAATAAGACTACCCTTCAATAAGACTATCCTTCAATAAGACTACCCTTCAATAAGACTATCCTTCAATAAGACTACCCTTCAATAAGACTACCCTTCAATAAGACTACCCTTCAATAAGACTATCCTTCAATAAGACTATCCTTCAATAAGACTACCCTTCAATAAGACTACCCTTCAATAAGACTACCCTTCAATAAGACTACCCTTCAATAAGACTACCCTTCAATAAGACTACCCTTCAATAAGACTATCCTTCAATAAGACTACCCTTCAATAAGACTACCCTTCAATAAGACTATCCTTCAATAAGACTACCCTTCAATAAGACTACCCTTCAATAAGACTACCCTTCAATAAGACTACCCTTCAATAAAACTACCCTTCAATAAGACTATCCTTCAATAAGACTATCCTTCAATAAGACTATCCTTCAATAAGACTACCCTTCAATAAGACTACCCTTCATAGGACTACCCTTCAATAAGACTACCCTTCAATAAGACTATCCTTCAATAAGACTATCCTTCAATAAGACTACCCTTCAATAAGACTACCCTTCAATAAGACTACCCTTCAATAAGACTACCCTTCAATAAGACTACCCTTCAATAAGACTACCCTTCAATAAGACTATCCTTCAATAAGACTATCCTTCAATAAGACTACCCTTCAATAAGACTACCCTTCAATAAGACTACCCTTCAATAAGACTATCCTTCAATAAGACTATCCTTCAATAAGACTACCCTTCAATAAGACTACCCTTCAATAAGACTATCCTTCAATAAGACTACCCTTCAATAAGACTATCCTTCAATAAGACTAACCTTCAATAAGACTACCCTTCAATAAGACTACCCTTCAATAAGACTACCCTTCAATAAGACTATCCTTCAATAAGACTACCCTTCAATAAGACTAACCTTCAATAAGACTACCCTTCAATAAGACTACCCTTCAATAAGACTACCCTTCAATAAGACTAACCTTCAATAAGACTACCCTTCAATAAGACTATCCTTCAATAAGACTACCCTTCAATAAGACTAACCTTCAATAAGACTATCCTTCAATAAGACTACCCTTCAATAAGACTACCCTTCAATAAGACTACCCTTCAATAAGACTACCCTTCAATAAGACTACCCTTCAATAAGACTAACCTTCAATAAGACTACCCTTCAATAAGACTATCCTTCAATAAGACTACCCTTCAATAAGACTATCCTTCAATAAGACTATCCTTCAATAAGACTACCCTTCAATAAGACTACCCTTCAATAAGACTATCCTTCAATAAGACTACCCTTCAATAAGACTATCCTTCAATAAGACTACCCTTCAATAAGACTATCCTTCAATAAGACTATCCTTCAATAAGACTACCCTTCAATAAGACTACCCTTCAATAAGACTATCCTTCAATAAGACTACCCTTCAATAAGACTATCCTTCAATAAGACTAACCTTCAATAAGACTACCCTTCAATAAGACTACCCTTCAATAAGACTACCCTTCAATAAGACTATCCTTCAATAAGACTACCCTTCAATAAGACTAACCTTCAATAAGACTACCCTTCAATAAGACTACCCTTCAATAAGACTACCCTTCAATAAGACTAACCTTCAATAAGACTACCCTTCAATAAGACTATCCTTCAATAAGACTACCCTTCAATAAGACTAACCTTCAATAAGACTATCCTTCAATAAGACTACCCTTCAATAAGACTACCCTTCAATAAGACTACCCTTCAATAAGACTACCCTTCAATAAGACTACCCTTCAATAAGACTAACCTTCAATAAGACTACCCTTCAATAAGACTATCCTTCAATAAGACTACCCTTCAATAAGACTATCCTTCAATAAGACTATCCTTCAATAAGACTACCCTTCAATAAGACTACCCTTCAATAAGACTATCCTTCAATAAGACTACCCTTCAATAAGACTATCCTTCAATAAGACTAGCCTTCAATAAGACTATCCTTCAATAAGACTACCCTTCAATAAGACTATCCTTCAATAAGACTAGCCTTCAATAAGACTACCCTTCAATAAGACTATCCTTCAATAAGACTAGCCTTCAATAAGACTACCC
>NC_137681.1:23685330-23687830 GCF_963989245.1 Nansenia antarctica | reverse complement strand
GTTCACCTATTCATGATACTTTAATTAACCAGCTCTCTCTCTCTCTTTCTCTCTCTCTCTCACCCACTCTCTCTCTCTCTCACCACTCTCTCTCTCTCTCACCCTCTCTCTCTCTCACCCACTCTCTCTCTCTTTCTCTCTCCAATCTTTCATCCAAAAATCTTTTTTTATGTGAACTTGCTTTATCTTCCTCCCTTCTACCTTGATTTCCCCTCTCTCTCTCTCTCTCTCTCTCTCTCTCTCTCTCTCTCTCCTCTCTCTCTCTCTCTCTCTCTCTCTCTCTCTCTCTCTCTCTCTCTTCTCTCTCTCTCTCTCTCTCTCTCTCTCTCTCTCTCTCCTCTCTCTCTCTCTCTCTCTCTCTCTCTCTGTAAGGAAGCATAAAAGTGACTGATAGATAGAAGTTGTAACATTAAGGCAATGATCGTGATGATAATGAAGGTAACAATCCTCCCCCCTCCCCCCTCCCTCACCCTCCCTCCCCCTGTAGGATGATGGTGTTCGGGGTGCTGACTCTGCTGCTGAGCTGGGCGTCCCTGGGGGCTGACCTGGCCACGGCCGTGGTGAGTAGCTGCTTCAGATGCATTGTTATTTTTGTATTTTAAAATTGTCTAATAAAATCAATCAATCAATCAATCAATCAATCAGTACCAGCAGGACCGGGGGAGCGTGACCGGTCTGATCAATAACCTCCCCCCCGAGGGGCTAATCCATAACCCTCCCAGCAGAGTGATGGATGACTATGGGGAGGGAATTGCTACTCACACTCACTTTGAGTGGTGTGTGTGTGTGTGTGTGTGTGTGTGTGTGTGTGTGTGTGCGTGGGGGGGGTGGTGGGTATTGGGGGCGTAGGGTGTGTGTAAGTGTTTGTGTGTGTGTGTGTGTGTGTGTGTGGGAGGGAGGGAGAGAGACAGAGAGAGAGAGAGAGAGAGAGAGAGAGAGCGAGAGCGAGAGAGAGAGAGAGAGAGAGAGAGAGAGAGAGAGAGAGAGAGAGAGAGAGAGAAGAGATGGAGAGAAGGAAAATGAAAGAGACCAGCCAACAGCTGTCATGTAGCAGAAGCCAGGACTCCTGAGCCTGTCAGGGGTTATTCACAGCCCTACAGAGGCTCCTTGAAATCCTGAAAAAACGTCAGATTCATGTTGTCGGCGCGTGAAGCTCCGTTTCTATCCCGCGCCGCGACCCAGTTGACATTGACATGGTTCATTTGGCTACAGGGGGTTTACCACAGCGGGAGGGGGGGGGGGAGCTGCTCTCTGTGTTTGAGTCACATTCGTGCTTGAGGCTTCTGTTCAGTTTCCGTGGAACCCCTGTGCCACCCCTCTCACTGTCTATGTCTGCTGCTGTCAGGGTGAGGGAGAGTGGGAGAGGGAGAGGAAGAGGGAGAGGGAGAGAGAGAGAGAGAGAGAGAGAGAGAGAGAGAGAGAGAGATAGAGAGAGAGCGAGAGAAAGGGAGAGGGAGAGAGGGGAGAGAGAGAGAGAGAGAGAGATGGGTCAGATGAGATCTGCCCCCCTGACAGAGGCTGGAAAGGGTCTTCAGGTGGTGGCGGTGGAGGAGGGGTGGCGAAAAACTGGTGGATGATCACTGAAACAGCAAGAGAGAGAACAGACCGGTGAACAGACAGGCTGCTTGACTACTTTTGCTGGTTAAGAAGTTCAGATAGTCTTCCTGGTTAAACTTGCACTATCTAGCTTCATAGTGTATCACTTTATAGCTCTAGAATTAACATAGGAATTAATTAAGTAACATTAGAATTCGTTTTTACAATTTAGGTCGGATCCACAGGTTCACCCTTTTTTAACTGTTCTTTTTTCTGAGTGGGGCAGTCCCACTCATATTTTTCTTGTTATTACGATAGAGACAGTAGAGATTTGACAGAAGGATGGGTGAGAGAGAGAGAAGGGATGACATGCAGGATGCCCGCGGCCGGAATCAAACCGGGAACCATACGGCTACATGGTCGACGCTTATAATCCCTAGGCCCTCAACACGTGCAGATCTGACAGGTCTGTATATACAGGTCTGTAAGTAAGTCTCCAACCCTCTCAGAGCTGCACAAGAGACACAGGGACTAAGGGTTGTTTCTGAATGAAGCCAGTTAGGGTTAGATCGATAGATCGATAGATAGATAGATAGATAGATAGATAGATAGATAGATAGATAGATAGATAGATAGATAGATAGATAGATAGATACTATAGACAGACAGACAGACAGACAGACAGACAGACAGACAGATAGATAGATACTATAGATAGACAGACAGACAGACAGACAGACAGACAGACAGACAGACAGACAGCCAGACAGACAGACAGACAGACAGATAGACAGATAGATAGATAGATAGATAGATAGATAGATAGATAGATAGATAGATAGATAGATAGATAGATAGATACTATAGACAGACAGACAGACAGACAGATAGATAGATAGATACTATAGACAGACAAACAGACAGACAGACAGACAGACAGATAGATAGACAGATATAGATATAT
>NC_137681.1:23650330-23682830 GCF_963989245.1 Nansenia antarctica | reverse complement strand
TCAGGCCCGCTGGATGTAAGACCCTTCTTAGGGGCGGCAGTGGCTCAGGAGGTAGACCCGGCGCCTAATGATCTCAATGTCGGCAGTTCGGCGGTTCAAATCCCGGTTGGCCACGTTTCGAGGTGTCCTTGAGCAAAGCACTGAACCCCTAATTGCTCCAGGGTTGCCGTCTATGGCTCTGACCCCTTGCCTAGAGCAGAAAATACCAAATTCCAACAATTGACTGACAAGTTGATTGCATGGCAATAAAACAATTATTATTCTTATTCTCCTCTTCCACCTCCTCCACCTCCTCCTCCTCTTCCTCCTCCTCATATCCTTGTTTTCAGGGCACCAGTGACTTCTGCGTGTCCCCAGACAAGTACCTCATGAACCAGACGCGAGACGTCATCAGCTCGGGTGAGTTTAAAACCTGGATCGATGCACTTTAATGTTGTTTTAATGAAGTTGTAATGACATGGTGATTTAAAACGGCCCGAGGCGGTGTAATTGCGGCGCTGTGTTTACATGAGAGAGACTGATGGTCTTGTGGAGCGGTGTGTGATGTGTTTCTCCTCTACAGATATAGTGCATTACTACCTGTACTGCAGCCAGACGCTGCCCAACCCCTTTCAGCAGGTAAACAGATCGTAAAACACTTGACCTGACCGACCTCTTCCACTCACTGTTTAACCTACTTCTGTCTCTCTGTCTCTTCCTGGCTCCCCTCTGCCCCCTCCCTCCTCCCTCCTCCCCCTCTACCTCCTCTCTCTCTCTCTTTCTCTCTCCTCCTGCTTCTCCCCGTCTTCCTCCTCTGTTTCTCAGACTTCTCTCTACCCCGCCCCCCCCTTCTTCCTTCCTTCCTCTCTCCTAGGGTACTGTGAGGTCTCTCTCTCTCTCTAACCCTCTAAGACAAGATTAAGATAACATCTCCAGAGGTAGTGTAGTCTCTCTCTTTCTCTCTAACCCACTCTAGAGGTAGTGTGAGGTCTCTCTCTCTCTCTCTCTCTCTCTCTCTCTCTCTCTCTCTCTCTCTCTTTCTCTCTAACCCACTCTAGAGGTAGTGTGAGGTCTCTCTCTCTCTCTCTCTCTCTCTCTCTCTCTCTATCTCTCTAACCTCCTCCAGAGTTAGTGTGAGGTCCCTCTCTAGGAGGGAGAGGTTTTCAGGTCACAGCGGTGGCCTGCCCTCCCTGCGTACAGCTCCTGCTCTGCGCTGCCCTACTTGTAGTCACGCCCCTGAGGACCACCGGCGCAGTAGCGGGGCGCGGGGCGAGCGTTACCTCGACAGGAAAAACAACTCAGCACACGTTCACCTGCGCGCGGCAGCCCAGGGAGCACGCAGACCCACACACACACACACCCCCACACACACACACATGCACATGCAAGCTGGCTGTTAAGCACACACACTCACACTCACACTCACACACACGCACACGCTCACACTCACACACACACACACACACACACACACACACACACACACACACACACACACACCGTTAACGACTCATGTGTCCCAAACAAAAGAAGAGGATAAAACCCCCAAACCTCACATTTAGAAACGACTACATCGTTAACGTTCCTAGTGGTGGTCTAGTGGATAGTGAGTTGGACTGGGATCGGAAGGTTGTGAGTTCAAATCCCGCCTGAAGCCACACCACTACTAGTGTGCCCTTGGGTAAGGCACTTAGCCCTCAGTTACTCCAGGGGGAATGTCCCCTGTAAGTCGCTTTGGATAAAAGCGTCTGCTAAATGGCAAAATTATTTTAATTATTTTATATTCTGTTAGTCAGTGTATGCCACTGGATCGCAAATCCTCTCTCTCATCTCTCTCTCTCTCTCTCTCTCTCTCTCTCTCTCTCTCTCTCACTCTCTCTCTCTCTCATCTCTCTCTCTCGCTGTCGCTCTCTTTCTCTTTCTCCCTCTTCTCTCTTGTTCTCTCTGCTTGGCTGCTTGGCTGCTTGGCTCATTTTAGCCTACCCATCTCTCCCTCTCTCTCTCTCTCTACTCTCTCTTCTCTCTCTCTCTCTCTTCTTTCTTCTTCTTACCCCCTCTCAAGCTTTCTTACTTCAGTGACTGAACAAACAAGCACACACACTCACGCTGGATGACGCCCCCCAGCTTGGTTAGTGAGTTATCGGGGACACAGTCGCCCCCACAGTGCCCCGCATCATCAAAACAAATCATGAAAAATGTTCAATCACAGGAGACTGATTATAGTTTCTGGTTTGGGCTAATTGACTGCACGTATTGTCACAGTCTTTCATGTCATGGTTGGGGACATGCAGACAACTATGTCAGACTAGAGGCTACAATTGCTAATTAGCAGAGCCGTGAATAAAAAATATACATATTATTTTAATTTGATTCCACAATTCTAGTCCATTGGGGTTCACTTCAAATAGCTGACACAACGCATGTGTATGATTGGACTATTTCGCCCCCTGCTGGTGAAAAGATGAATTGACAAGCTGTGTTGAAGAGTAGCTGTAGTGAAAAAACTAATTTTTCTGTTGAAAAACGGGTCTATGTAGCATCTGGAGTACTCTCTTAGAGGCTGGTGGAGGTAGAAATCGGAGGACGGGCTCATTGTAATACATGGAATAGAATGAGGGATGGTGTCAAACAACTGTGGACTCCACACTGACGCAATACAATGCAACACACAGGACAAATGAATCCAAACAAAGGGAGATATTAGAAACATAAGGAGACATAAAAACTAACACCTCCTGTGTTGTGGTCAGTCTCTGACCGTGTACCAGAGGTCTCTGACCACCATGCAGATCCAGATCCAGGGCCTGCTGCAGTTTGCTGTGCGCACAGGTGAGTGACCAACAAAAATGTAAAATGTGTATTTGCGTGTGTGTGTCCGTGCCTGCCTGCCTGCCTGCCTGTCTGTCTGCCTACATGCCTACCTGCCTCCGTGTGTGTGGTGTGTGTGTGTGTGTGTGTGTGTGTGTGTGTATGTGTGTGTGTGTGTGTGTATGCGTCTATCCCTGCCTGCCTGGCTCTGTGTGTGTGTGTGTGTGTGTGTGTGTGTGTGTGTGTGTGTGTGTGTCTAGTGTCTGTAATGTTAGATAAGAAGCTGTTATCTAGAGGAGAGTACATCCAGCCTGGCTGACAGTATGACCCTTGACCCTTGGCTCCCCCAAACACAGAGAGACCTGTGGGCATACAACACCTGCTCAACTCCTCGGAGGCCAGCCTGCACCAGCTCACTGCTCTGCTGGACTGCAGGGGACTCAACAAGGTACGCTCCAGCCCACTCTGCTGAACCAATGGACTCCTTAACCAAAATGGCCGCCCTGTGGGTGTGTTCCTTCCTGCAACCAATGGGTGTGTTCCTTCCTGCAACCAATGGTTGTGCCCTATGGGTGTGTTCCTGTAACCAATGGGTGTGTTCCTGTAACCAATGGGTGTGCCCTATGGGTGTGTTCCTGTAACCAATGGGTGTGCCCTAAGGGTGTGTTCCTGTAACCAATGGGTGTGCCCTAAGGGTGTGTTCCTGTAACCAATGGGTGTGCCCTAAGGGTGTGTTCCTGTAACCAATGGGTGTGCCCTGTGGGTTTGTTCCTGGAAGCAATAATTATGTCCATTCAGGTGAATTCTGTGTGTGTGTGTGTGTGTGTGTGTGTGTGTGTGTGTGTGTGCAGGACTACCTGGATGCGCTGGTGGGCGTGTGCTACGACGGCGTGGAGGGGCTGCTCTACCTGTGTCTCTTCTCCATCCTGGCGGCCGTGGCCTTCTGTGCCATGCTGTGTGCCATCCCCCGGGCCTGGACCCACATCGCCAGCAGGTCCGGGCCCCGTTCAGAACCTGTTACTTTTGGCAGCTTTTTTAGTCACTTCATCTTTAGTCTTTAGATGAAGATGCACACCAGTTCTGGTCTCACCCAGTCACCTCTATGCTTCTTAGTTCCAGTCCAGTTCCAAGTTGACGAAAATTGAAAACATTCCAGGGCAAGGCAAGGCAGGTTTATTTGTATAGCACATTTCATACAACAGAGGCAATTCAAAGTGCTTTACATACAGCATTAAACTGCATTCCAGTGCAATTTCAGATCACAAAGACTCACAGAAACATTTTAGTGTAGCACTAGTCGTTGACAAAAAGTAGACTAAAATGTTGTAGACCAAAACCACACTAAAATGCCTTCAGTCTTTGTCAACCAAAACTAAACCAAAGCCAAGAAGGACAGAAATGACTCAAATGTGACCAAAACCAATGTGCATCTTCGTCCAAAGACCAAGACTAAACGACTGAAAAGCTTGCCAAAATGAACACTGCTTTCAGAGAGTCTCTCTCAAACTCACTCTCGCTTTATTTCTCTTATATCCACTATGGGGCGGCCTCTCAAACCATCAGAGAGCAATCCCCACATCACCTTTAACTCATTCAGTGAATAAAGTTGGCCAAATTGTCAACAGTCTAGAGTGCCACGGGCAATTCACAAAAATGTGTCAATGACGATGCTTCATTTTGTAGCCAATCAGAGTGTTGTTGCTAGGTAGATAACACATAAGGAACTTAAGGCGGTGAGTGTTCCGGGAATTCTGTGGCAGTTGGTAAGTGAAGTGAGTCTCTCAAACTCACTCTCGCTTTCACATTCACTATGGCGGTGGTTTAATGGACACAGATTAAGCCTAGACATCGATTAAGCCTAGACCAAAGAGGCCCAGATTAAGCCTAGACCAAATAGTAATTTTTTTAATTAAGGAGATTCTCTGTTGAATGCTATCTATAGTCCACGACTAGGCGTTGATCAGAAAAAACGTGCATCGTGTACACTACATTACACGTATAACCTACGCGTATAAAATGACATCCACATATCTGCTGTTGACCTTTGACTGTCGTGGGCAATTCTTTCAATATCTTAATTATCTTTACTCAATTACTGACTAGTAAATTATCACAGAAATCAGAGCTGTTGATTGTCCAAGTTAGACTGCATTTATTGTAAAGCACAATAGCATACAGCCGAGATCCGTTTGCAAAAGCATCTCCCCTCTTGTTTCAAAACCTTCCTTATATCCACAAGTAACAAGTAACTTCCCACATTGCTAATTTACATATATTGGTCTAAGACAATTGGCTGTAAGTGTCTACCTCCCCTCTGGCCCTAAAATGCTATTCCATCTGTCCTTCCCAGCCTTATCACCTGTTGAAATCCTGTTTACAATGCCATTTCTTGACCCACCCGTTCCTGCTATTTAAAACCCCTGTGGTGTCTCCCTGCCACCTCCCTCTGACCCTGTACATTTATCCATCCTGGTTGCTCTCTTCCACCCCCACCTTGTTTACTCAAAGCCCACCATAAACATGTTATTACTCGTCCCTGCTCTCCACAACATTCTTGAACCACAGTTTTAGGAAGCCAACAAACCTTATAATTCATACACATTTCAACATTTCAAGGCTCACAAATCCCCCTTATGACCTGTGTCTCTGCGTCTCCAGGGAGCGTGACTACGACGACATCGACGAGGAGGACCCCTTCAACCCCCAGGCCAGGCGCGTGACGAGCCACACGCCCAACCACGCCAACATGCACAGCTTCTGCAGCTACAGCAGTAGCGTGGGCAGCCAGAGCAGCCTGCACCCCCCCGCAGCGCAGGCCGTGTCCAACGCCCCCGTCTCCGAGTACATGTGAGTCTGCCTGGGGGGGGGGGGGGGGGGGGGGGGAGCTGCTGCTGCTGCTGTTGTTGTTGTTGTTTGTTTGTTTTAGTATCACGCATTGGTTGTATCAAAAATGATTGAGGTTATATTTCTCTGTCTCTCTCTCTCTCTCTCTCTCTCTCTCTCTCTCTCTCCCTTCCTCTCTCTATCTCTCTCTCTACCTCTCCGTCTCTCTCTCTCCACCTTTCCTCCCCTCCCTCTCTCCCCCTCCCTCTCTCTCTCTCTCTCCCCCTCCCTCTCTCCCTCTCAGGAACCAGGCAGCACTCTTCGGGGGGAACAACCCCCGGTACGAGAACGTCCCCCTGATCGGCAGAGGGTCTCCTCCCCCCTCGGTGCGTTGGGCCCCAGAGGCCAAGTACTACTTATGATGTCACTCTACCACACGCTCTCTTGACCAATCAGCTTTAGTCTAGAGCAGCACTGTAAAAAAAAACATCTTAAATGTAAAATCTTCTCATCAGGTTTGTGGATACTGTATTCAGGTCAGGATCAGTGGTTGTGACCCTGTAAGAACGTGTGTTTCCTATTTGAGGTGTCACTCCAGCCAGAGTCACATAATTGCTCTTTAAAATGGAGCTGGGTGTGTGTGTCCGTCCGTCCCCCCCCATGTAATGCTGTTTATGTATGATGGCATCCTGAACTGCTGAAGTCTTACTTTTAGGTTCTTTCAACGGTTCTCTTCACTTCCTACGCCTTTCTACCAGGTTTTGGTATTCCTGTGACAGAAATGTTGTCTGAGCGGACAGGTTCTGTCAGACACATCAAATTATACGCTTTTCTCCAGGCGTTGTGCCTTCAACTGTCCCATATGAACGCTGGTGTTTTGGCTCTTAAAAAGGAGAGTAAGGGAGAAAAAAAACTGTCTAAACAGAAATCAGAAAACAAAAAAGGTCGAAACACAGGCATCCTTTCAAGTCTTCCCCGGTACCGGGAGCAAACCCCAGAGACGGATCAGAGTCAGTCGCTCAGTGAAAGGTCTCTTCCTCTCTTCCTGAGCTCATGATACATTCACCTCCCTCGGGAACGTCGCAAAGCCGACTCTTTTAAAAACGAGAGAGAGAGAGAGAGAGAGAGAGAGAGGGAGGAGAGAGAGAGAGAGAGAGAGAGAGAGAGAGAGAGAGAGAGAGAGAGAGAGAGAGAGAGAGAGAGAAAGACAGAGAGACAGAGAGCGTTTTTTGGGACTGATGCATTTTTGATCAAGCTTAACCTTTCAAAGGCTTGCTGTGCCTGCTGGAGTTTAGCCAGATAAAGAGACAGCGATCTCACACGCACTGTACCGGTGTCTGAGTATCTGGAAATGGATCTGACATCCCACCCTCTGGGAAGCTGTTTATGAATTTGTGTTGGTAAATTATTCTCTCAGTCGTATCCAGTATTTAAATGAGGTGTCCTTAACTGGCCTTATTCAGAAATATGGGGAACAATAACAGCCATATCAAAGCAATATTTAAAGCAATAACGGTTTTAATCATAAAAAAACAAGATTGAGTAAAGCAGCTAGAGCTCTGTAAAGCAGGAAAAGCTATATATTTTATGATACAGTATACAGTAGTATAAGCTAGACAATTTTCTATTTTCTGACTGTGCAGGTACGCACATCAAACAACACGCAGGTAACATAACACATCTTTTCAACTAAAGAGCCACAAGACAAAAAGCGTTTGCTCATTTCTGGGGTATAATGTGTTGTTCGACACTTGTCTTGGTGCTTTCCCCTGCTTTTACTCACTCATGACCAACCGCCAGTGCCACAAGGCAGTGGTTCTGCAGTGGGGGGGTCTGTATGTCTGTCTGTCTCCTTGATACAGACAGTACAAAGACACCCCCTCTCCCCCCCCCCCCCCCCCCCCCCAACTGCAACTCTACGGCACTCTACTTTTTCAGCTAACAGCCTCTTTTATATTTTCTGTTTGTTCGTGCGTTGTTTTGTGTGTTTGTTTGTATCTTTTTCATTTCTTACTTCCTTCTTTTCTTTAATCAACTTATGGAGGTATACACTCAGCAATTTAGAAACAGAGTAAGTCGTGTTTTTCTGCTCCTCTCTGGACTTCTGTTGTTTTTTTTAGGATAAACTCCCACTTGCTTCCCCCTCTCCTTCGACACCTTTTGTATTTTTCCCCCCATCTCATGACCTGTTGAATCCGTTCCGTCTTTAGAACTCAGTTCTCATCATCGACTCTAGCATGGCTTTGAACGGCTAACCTCACCTTTCATGACTTCATCTTCATCTCTCAGTTGTGTGCGTGTGTGTGTGTGTGTGTTTTTGTCCCAGTCAGTCAGGTTTGTCTCCCCCTACTGTCGGGAGGGTGGTAGTGGTGTCGTCCCCTCATGTCTACTCCCCAGGGGGGAATGATTGTTTAATGAAGAGACACATCGGCAGCCCTGTATTAATGTGCATGCCGTAAACCTCCCTGTGTGTTATTCTATAGCTGCCATGAAGTCACCTACTGAACTCCCGAGACCTTCATGTGTGGTTCTATAGAATTCCAGAGTCATGGGTCGAATTGCAAAAAAACAATCTTTCCTCGCGTCCTCTCCTCTCATCGCCTCCTTCTCAACAATCACATTGGAGGAGACATTTTTTGAGGGTTTCACCTCAGACCTCCTCCTCCGATGGGTTTCGAGAAAGAGGATATGAGGATACAGGACGCAGGGAACCGGAGGAAGGACTTGTGAGATTTGGCCATGGTACTGTCTGCCCCCCCCCCTCATCTCTGTCTGAGAAGGCTTGACACATCGGGAGGAGCCCAGAATCACGACACCAGCTTCATTCACCGTATATGTTAGAGTTGCTTGGCTTAGACTCAGTACTGTCTCCCTCTCCCTCGTGTCTGGCTGATTAAACACTCGTTTTTTGAAACTAGTTTCTTTATCTTCTTCTCTGCTTGTCTGTGTTTGTCCTCTGTCAGGGGTCCTGTGCGTCTGTCTCTGACTCTGTCCCCTGTGGTCTTCTGTTCCTCCACAGTACTCGCCGAGCATGAGAGCCACCTACCTGTCCATGACTGAGGACCAGATCAGACACTTTGGGAACGATTTCCAGGCGTAGAAATCTGCCTCCCTCCGTCTTCCTGTCTGTAATCTTCACTGTCTCCCCTCTCTCTGCGAGAGGGATTCAAGCAGGCGAACACACACACACACACACATACATACACACACATACACAGACACACACGTGTACACACAACCCTCCAGCGCGTGTGTGTGTGTGTGTAACTTTGTGGCTGCGGCACTGACCCTCTCGTCCGATCCACTGGACCAGGGACACACACACACTCCTCTCATTCCACACACACCTTGTACACAGTGTGTAGTATGTCTCGGTCACCATGGCTACAGACCTTGCTGTCTCTCAGGACAACGCAACAATGCAATACTCCTACTGTTCCAAATGTGTTGTGTTCTAAAATTGTATTCACAATTGTATTCATTTTTCTGCCTAAGCCGCCGTTGGAAATAGTGGTAAAACTGTTCTAGCTGTAGATCCGAATCACTCTTTTGTGTCTCCTACGGTATGTTTGTTTTGACCTGATACTGGCAGCAAACACTTAGTCGGAAATGTGAAATAGAAATTATCACATTTTTATTTCATCTCTGATATCATAACTTACAAGAGGTGCTTTTGCCACCAGTCTACTGTATGGGTCTTTTATGTGTGTAGTAGTGCTCAAAGCAAAGCGGGAAAACCGACTTGATTCATTCTGATGAGACAACTTTAACACTTTTGACAGTATACAACTTTTATAACGATGACTTTCTCAGATACTCATGATTTGTGTCTGTCTATTCTGAAGTGAAACTTCTTATAAAACATCATTTAAGAATGGAAGCATGCTTTTTTTTGTGCCTAAAATAACCACCCCCTGTTCTTGAAGATTTTCTACTGATGTTACTACTATAGGTTCATGACTGTTAGACTTGTCTGTTCCCCTCTTGCTCAAAGAGATTATCTTCCTGACGAGCCACGATATAGACTACTGAACTATTGACAAGACTCACCAAACACATACATGTGCATACGTTCAAGTCTTCTGAAGAGTATTAAATTACCTTATACACAAACCGTGTAATACAAGTTTTGTCATGCTGGCCACAGAAATTAAGTATTCACACTGTTACAACTGAATAGTTTGAAACATGAAGCGGCTACATTTTTCTTCCATGGCATTACATTTCAGCTGCCACACACATCGACCATCAAATCTTCATGCCTAAACCTTGTGAAGCACAAATCACTGACTGACTGACTGCGCCTTGGATACTGGTCTAATCCATCCGAAATCACTTACCACCTTCAGTTAACAGCTTCCATTCCATATCAATACACACACATTACACACACACACACACACACACACACACATACACACTCTCTATCTCTCTGTCACACACACACACACATACGCACACACTCACGCACAATTGTTTCACAGATGCCCCAGTGTTGCTTGCTCCTCTTTATGCAGAAAGTCCTGCTCAGAGTATCTGGCATACTTACAGTTCTGTCTGTCACATGGTCAAAGTATGCTCTTAGAAATGTCTCAAGTGATTGAAGCACAAAGCCTACTGTAAGAAGCTGGATATGTCTCAGACCAACTTGACTTCTGTAAATAGCTTGTACAATAACAGATTGTTGTTTCTTATTTTGTAGCGTTTTTTTTTTTTCTTCTTTTCCTTTCTCGTTTTAGGGTTGCCCCGGTGTGCAACGGGTTGTGCGATATCAATAACTTGTTTCAAACCAATAAAGCCCTTATGAGAGCCAGTTGCTCTGCCACAAAAGATCAGATCTATATGCCATAGGGAAATAATGGCACTGTTGTGTATATATTATATACCATGTCAACTTTTGGTCACCACTTGGAAACTTGTGCCGCTGAAAACGATCACAGTGAGAGTTTTGTTCAGATAGCAGTTAACATGACTAATGATACTTGTCTTCCATTTTGAGAAAACAAATCGTCATACATTTGATCAGCGGCCTATTTTCATCCTTTATCAGATCATGTTTTAATTCTTTTTTTTAATGTAAAATGTTGTTTTATTTTGTTTCAGTTTGAGTGCATGTCGCACTACAACCATTGAAAGTGGTGCTTGATGTGTCTGTAACCCCAGAGATGGGGTATAATTGTGAGTTAATAATAAAATACTTTTGAGTAGTATTCTCATGTTTTGTGTTGTGATCTTCATTCTAACAATGCTGAAAAGTGCACTTATTGTTATGGTTACATTCACCACAATGGATTTTAAATAAAACAATCGAGATGTATTTGAAGTGCAGACTTTCAGCTTTAATTCAAGGGGTTGAACAATAATAATAATAATAATAATAATAATAATATTGTATGAAACGTTTAGGAATTGCAACCATTTTTATACACAGTCCCCTATTTTCAGGAGCTCAAAAGTAATTGGACAAATGAACATAATCATAAATAAAATTTTCATTTTTAATACTTTGTCGAGAATCCTTTGCAGGCAATGACTGCCTGAAATCTGGAACCCGTGGACATCACCAAATGCTGGGTTTCCTCCTTTGTGATGCTTTGCCAGGCCTTTACTGCAGCTGTCTTCAGTTGTTGCTTGTTCGTGGGTCTTTCTGCCTTTAGTTTTGTCTTCAGCAAGTGAAATGCATGCTTGATCGGGTTAAGATCAGGTGATTGACTCGGCCATTGCAGAATATTCCACTTCTTTGCCTTAAAAAACTCATGGGTTGCTTATGCAGTATGTTTTGGGTCATTATCCATCTGTTTTGTGAAGCACCATCCAATCAACTTTGCTGAATTTGTCTGAATCTGAGCAGACAGAATATCCCTAAATACTTCAGAATTCATCCGTCTGCTTCTGTCTTCTGTCACATCATCAATAAACACTAGTGACCCAGTGCCATTGGAAGCCACGCATGCCCATGTTATCACACTGCCTCCAAGGTGTTTTACAGATGATGTGGTATGCGTCGGATCATGAGTCGTTCCAAGCCTTCTCCATACTTTTTTCTTCCCCTCATTCTGGTACAGGTTGATCTTAGTTTCATCTGTCCAAAGAATGCTGTTCCAGAACAGGGCTGGCTTTTTTAGATGTTTTTTGTCTAAGTCTAATCTGGCCTTTCTATTGACGCTTATGAATGGCTTGCACCTTGTGGTGAACCCTCTGTATTTGTTCATGTGAAGTCTTCCCTTTATGGTACACTTGAATAATCATATGCCTACCTCCTGGAGACTGTTCTTCACTTGGCTGGATGTTGTGAAGGGGTTTTTCTTTACCATGTAAAGGATCATGTGATCATCCACCACTCTTGTCTTCCATGGACGTCCAGACCTTTTTGTGGTGCCGAGCTCACCAGTGCGTTCTTTTTTTCTCAGAATGTACCAAACAGTTAATTTAGCCCCACCTAATGTTCTCGCTATCTCTCTGGTTGTTTTGGCAGCCTAAGGATGGCCTGTTTCACTTGCATTGAGAGCTCCGTTGACTGCATGTTGTGCGTATACAGCACCAGCTTCCAAATGCAAATGCCACACTTGGAATGAACTCAGACCTTTTACCTGCTTAAATGATAAAGAAATAATGAAGGAATAGCCCACACTGGCCCATGAAACAGCTTTTGAGTCAATTGTCCAATTACTTTTGAATAAAAGGGAACTACATATTAAAGAGCTGTAATTCCTAAACCCTTCATTCAATTTGGATGTGAATACCCTTACCCTAAAGCTGAGAGTCTGCACTTTAAGCCCATATTCATTATACAACTGTAACTTGAAGATGTTTTGGTAAACAGCTCAAATAACAAAAATTCTGTCTGTGTCCAAATATATATGGACCTAACTGTATATTTCTCTCAAGAGTAGCTTAAACTTCTTCCTTTCAGAAAGGTTTGTCAAACTAAAACTACATTGTAAAATGTTGTTCACTACATAGAACCTACTTATACAACAGTGTTAACTGTGTTAACAGTTATTTTTGGTCATCTTCCAGTAAATGACTGTCATGTGTTGGCAACACGACATTCAATTAGGCTACTAAAAGATTACCAATCCATGTGACAGAAACCGTGTGATTGCAACACTCTGAAATCACTGAGAGAACAACATAGTGAGGTGGGGAAAGGTGGGGAGACTTGTATAACACTGTTGCAGAACATACAGTTGCTAACATGTTAAAGGCCAGAACAAGCAACATCTTATACAAAACATGAAAGTTAATTAAAGGAGTTCAGATACATAAATAACACCAAAATAGATACATACATACTAAGTCACAGATAGACGCTAAAATGTATCAAGCACTTGTTCAATGCATATTCATAATGAAAACATCAATATGCCATTACTGTAGTCCTAGAGCCGCTTTAATGCAAGACGTTTACATGTTTATGTGCTTGTTTTAGAACAGGGAGCTTTAGCTGATCTAACTTGTTTTCTGCCTCACATCCGTTGGGTTCTCTCTGCCTGATGAATCCAATGAAAAACATATTGGAAAATCCTTTGATACTCAGCTTTGGTCGGAGGGTTTCAAATGTGCATTTCATCTAGAATGTACACCGATACAGTTTATGTATTCACTATGTCCAGCAGCTATTTCTTATCCTGGAGGTAGATTTTGATAAGACAGTATTCTGTATAAATATTCTGTAGGATCCCAAATCCACTGTAACTTTCATATTGTGCCATTTAAGTGTTATGTGTTCCCCACAAATAATGTTGTTTTTATACTAGCAGCTGTCACTTTCAGCATCGTATATAAACATATTTTACATCTTCGGCGTATGGCTAGTTGTTTTCCTCTCCACTCCACCAGGCTCGGGCCGAGGGGCTACCCTTTTACCACCCCGAGACCTGGTTGAGGGGCTCACCCGGGCTATATTTCTGGACACCCCTCCAAAAGCCACTTCATCGTCTCGTCATCTAATACCGACAGACCATGCATCCCGTTGGGTGGGTGGTACACCGGGCAATCCAGGATAACATGGTCTGCGGTTTGGTCCTCTGCGCCACACTCGCACGACGCATTTGGGGCCAAGCCCCATCTGTGCATTGATGTGCGGAAACGCCCGACGCCGGTCCAGAGACGATTGAGCCTCACCCAGGATAGCCTTGGCAAGTCCATCCCGAGGGGCTCAGGGCCGGCGACTGGGATGTGGTCACGGAGTTTGGAGGTGTTTGCCTCCCACTCCGTCCGCCACATATAATCCGCCCATCCTGCCGCACTGATGTTAAGATCTCTGCATTGCTGCCTGAGATCCTGTGCGGCAGGCACAAATGGGTGTCTCGACTTGAGACGCCGGGAGGGCTCCGCTGTTATAGTGAGCCTATCGTGGAGCAGATGGTTATTAAGCTCCACGGCCCGGCAGGCGAGACGTGCTGTGGCTCCCATGCGGCGGAGGCCACGGGGGTAGGACGCTGGCATCCTGTCACAATGCGCAAGGCTTCGTTTATAGGCGAGTCGAATATTGTACATATTATGATGAGATTACTTTGATTTAGCTTTAGAATGGCAGAAAAAGAATATGCCTGTTTGTGCAAATGAAGTGTGTATAACAACTTCAAGGTGTTTACAGGATGTGCAAATCTACGTTGTCAGCAACCGGACCCACGTAGCCAGAGGCTAGAGCCATACCATTACATCATTTACAGACAAAGTTCTGGAGCATGAGGCCAACAAAGGACAAATCAGTTCTCACTGATTGCAAACAGGCAACATCAAAGTCCTCATTTACAATAATCTGTGGGAGCCGAGTTACCAAACTACCAAACTCATCAGATGTCAGGTGACCTTGTCAGGTGACAGCTGCTCAGTACTTCCCCAGCAGCTCACACACACACAGCTTTGGCCAGCAGAATATCTCCTTAAAGGTCTTCCGCATCTCCTGGCTGCGAAAGGCATAGATGATGGGGTCGAGGACAGAGTTGCACATGATGAGGATGAGGTAGATGTTGAAGTGGGACATGAAGCAGGTGCAGTAGGGGTTCCTGGGGCAGGAGATCATGAGGATGAGGTGGAGGAAGAATGGAGCCCAGCACACCACAAACACCCCCAGCAGGATGGTCAGGGTGACGGCACCCTTCATGTTGGCCCGCTGGTGGATGGGAGGGGTTCCCGGCATGGCGGCCATCCTTTTCATGTGCAGGCGTGCCAGCAGGAACATGTGCACGTAGAGCGAGGCTAGGAGGACCAGCATGGTGAAGAACATGGTGATGAGGCAGACCAGCACCATGGTGCTCTCAGAGTAGACGATGAAGACGACGCCTGACACTGTGCAGAACGTCCATATGCAGGAGATGACAAACCGCGCTCGCCGCATAGTCACAATGTTGTGGTAGCGGAGTGCGTAGAAGATGGTGATGTAGCGGTCCACAGCGATTGCCAGCAGGCTGCAGATGGAGGCCAGCAGAGAGCTGCAGATCAGGGAGTCAAACACGTTGTCCATGCTCTTTATGAGGGGGCCAGGGATGGCCAGGCTGCCACTGTTGATAAGCGCTATGACGACGGTCTCTGAGGCGTTTGAGACGCTGACCAGCATATCTGCCACAGCGAGGCTGCAGATGAAAAAGTACATGGGAGAATGCAGGTTCCTGTTCTTAACGACGGCTGCCACGACCAGGATGTTCTCCAGCAGGCTGACAACGCCCAGGAAGAGGAAGACCTCCATGGAGATCGGCAGCTGCTCATAGCATCCAGTTGATGTGTCCTTTCCCTGGGCAGAGTCTTTAGTCATGGGCAGGGTCTCCGAGCTGTGGTTCCTGCCGAGGTAGCTTTGGATCAACCCATGGTGTTGTGTGGAATTCATCCTGTTGTTGTCGTCTCAGTACCTTTTATGGGATTAATCCATCTGGCTTTGAGGAGTCCTAAGTTCTCTGCGTGCTCACTAACCTTCAGCTCCATCCCATGCTGTAAGAAAAGCTCAGCAGAGTTGCAAATAGCAAATAGTTCTTTCCTATAGACATCTGTTGGTGTAGCAAGAGAAGAGAGAGAGAGAGAGAGTGAGTGAGTGAGTGAGTGAGTGAGTGTGAGAGAAACAGAGAGAAGTATGGTAGGGAAGGAAAGAAAGAGAAAATTTGATGAGAATGAGTGTATGAAAAATTATCAGAAGATAGATTAAAAAGAGACAAGTAAGAAAGGGGAAATTGGAGAGGGGAAATAGGACATTGAAGGAGAATAGGAGGGAGGTTAAGACGAGGCAAGGAAAGGAGTGAGAGAGCACAGCTGAGGGAACGAGAGTGAGTTGATCACTGAGTGAACAAGTGACTCTCTTCTCTCTCTTTCCACTATTATAACCTCCAATACGCAGACGCTCACAGTCCCTCCCATTCATTCATCGAGCCTGCATCAACCTTAATGCTATTCAAGTGCAAGAAGATTACATTTGTCTTCGCCGTTCAATACCCAGTATGCATAGCGTTAACAAAACCATGGCAACGGTGAATACATCACAGTAACACTTTTTACTTTTAACTCGCTGGGTGTAGTTTCCTGTTGTAAATTGTTGTTGCATTAGATGTTGTTTTTTTAGCCACGAGGACAGTGGAAATTGTTGAAGGTTTTTAGTAATCCACTATAATGCAAATATATTTGATCACGCTGAAAATCGCTAAAATAGCTTTATGTAGTTGTCTCCTATGGATCTTCCAGTCCAAACTTGCTAGTTTGTCCCCAGACAGCTTCATGGTAACCCTTGATTATGACGCAATCTCTTGTCATGACGCATTCACTATTTGTAAACAGTGATGACGCAATCTAAATGCGCGCGCATCGCCGGAACAATAACCATGGCGTTGTTCAGCATGTCAAGCTATGTTAGAGGGTTTTGACATCATTACCTCGTTAAAAGCTGTGTACAAAAAATAAATATATTTCATTGGTTAAATGTCCGCGTTGTGTCCGTTCTCTTAATACTTCCAAGGGAGTTTGGTGCCCAGCCTGTGACCAGCTTGACCTCCAGGTGAGAATATCATACAACTGCCCTGTTTGACACATTTTGTGTATTCATGGTAATTGGCAATAATATGGATACATTTTTTCGCACGCGTATTTTTTAATCCGTCATCCGAAAAAAACGTTAAGCACAGAGACCTTGCACACCGGCCTCCGATGCGTTTTTTTAGTGTCCGTTGCGTTTTTTTACGTTGCGAACTTTCTACATTCTAAATACTTGACTTAGCGAAAGGGACAAACAAGTGAGAGCAATAGCCTATAACTAAAACCAAATGGTAGACTACATCAGTAGTCTTTTGTAGGCTAAAACAAAGCAAAAGTCCTGCCCAGTCAAAGACAAGGACATAAGACCGAAATGGACGAGGCTCGTTGGGTCATCGTGAACAGAAAGCAGGGCGAGTAACGTTATGCTATTTATCCTGTTGTTGTTTGTATAGTTTGTTCAGGTTACAATAAAAGCGACAAGCAATATAATATCATAGCTGGCCAGCCCACACTACAGTGAGGCTTTTCATTCACAACAAGCGTGGCAGCCTGTTTGTCCATCACTCATAGTTTGAGTGAATCTGTCGTTCGCTTCCAGCTCTGGGTGTTATTGTGATGTGATTCCGTCGTTTTCACATTTCAGACTTGGTTCATGCTGCAGCAGTTTTATTTAACGTAGGCTGTAAAAAAAAAAAAAAAAAAAAAGGGGCATGGTACCCTTGATTATGACGCAGTCTCTTGACCGGTGTATTGCGTGACACGTTGACGTCATAACCATTTCATGCATAAGATGTATGCCGGTCATCAACAACATTCATAAACGCTTTGTCTATCGAAGTGTCTACACACACACAGTGTAATCTATGGATAGATTTCCCTAAATGAGTTATAATGTCTAAATAGCTAGACCAGAAACGCTTCCGACGCTTCTTGACAACAGAGCGGACCCTCCAGTCACCAGTCACGGCCGGCAAGAGAGGTAAAGCTGCGTCAATAAATAAAATGAATTTAAATTTAAATTAAATAAATTTAAAGCTGTTTAAATAAAGGTTAAATTTAAATATATATATATATTGTTGCGCAATGGAATTAGCGTGGGAAAGCACTGCTGGCCTCAGTGTTAGGGTTGTGTGTTAGGGTTGTGTGTTAGGGCTGTGTGTTAGGGTTGTGTGTTAGGATGTCCCAGACCCACCCCATCTAAGGTCCAGATGTCCCAGACCCACCCCATCTAAGGTCCAGATGTCCCAGACCCACCCCATCTAAGGTCCAGATGTCCCAGACCCACCCCATCTAAGGTCCAGATGTCCCAGACCAGGGGCGGCGCTAGGGGGTGGCTACTGGGGCTCAAGCCCCGGATGTTTTCTGAAAAGCCCCGAATGTTTTACTTAAAAAAAAAAAAAAATAAATAAAAAAAAAATCTTGAGTAACGTGCAGTACCGGAGTCCAACAGAGAGGCAGCAGCTGCGCGACATTAGCCTGCGTACTGCGTAGCCTGCCCTGCCCTGAAGAAGAAGTGATCTCAATCAGTGCCTGACTTGCAAAATTGTAAGGATGGATATCCCAAAGTTGTTTTCAACAAAACAAGCGCCAAGAACTGTTGCAGCAGCAGTATCAGCAGCAAGAATGACATCACCAGCAGTGATGACATAGATGATGTTTCAGGTTTGTGAATCTTATTAGAAAGGTGACTGACTCACTGACACTACTTTTCCGGTTTGCTGATGCTAGCTGGCTATCATAACATAACGTTATGTTATAATGAAAATGAAACATAGCAAGGTACTGTTACGGTACATGGTAAGGAATCAAACAAAGGATAATACTTATACAAATAAAGTGAATAACAGGCTGATAGTCTTTGATATCTGCACTCTGGTTGACTGAGTAACAAGTGAAAAAGAATGATGTAACGTTAATGTTACAGCTAGTAAACATGGAGTAACCACATTAAGTATGCCCTTATGGTAGTATGTATGTATACAGAACATGACTCAAATCTATCCTAAGATGTAACGCTAACTAACTAAGTTTGTTTAATGTCCCAGGGGGGATTTGATTTCACAGTACTATACACAGGCCAACAATACATGTAATATATCGTCATATAACACAGGACAAGACTCTAAATACAATATAAGTGGTGAGCACAGAGTCTGCCCTGATATACATACTGTAACATAACTAGCCTCAGCCCATCAATTATGTAATTCTATACAAATATAAATGATGGTGACTGACTGACAGGGGGAGCTACGTGTGCTGACCTCCCTCTGTGCCCAGAACCACCACAATTAGTTTGCTTCATTAAAGGGTGTGAATGTATATGTGTTCTCCAGTGCCTTTTGTCCGCTTTAAGGTGGTGGTAAGTTGAAAGTTGAAGGCAAAATTTTCCGGCGCGCAGAGCGCGCACATTACATTCTCCCTCTGGGCTAAGCCCCGGATCTCCTACGATCCTAAATCCGCCCCTGTCCCAGACCCACCCCATCTAAGGTCCAGATGTCCCAGACCCACCCCATCTCAGGTCCAGATGTCCCAGACCCACCCCATCTAAGGTCCAGATGTCCCAGACCCACCCCATCTAAGGTCCAGATGTCCCAGACCCACCCCATCTAAGGTCCAGATGTCCCAGACCCACCCCATCTCAGGTCCAGATGTCCCAGACCCACCCCATCTAAGGTCCAGATGTCCCAGACCCACCCCATCTAAGGTCCAGATGTCCCAGACCCACCCCATCTAAGGTCCAGATGTCCCAGACCCACCCCATCTCAGGTCCAGATGGGAGAACCCATCAGATCTCAGGTGCAGTCCACCCATGCAGCCAAGGGAGAACCCAGCCCATCTAAGGCCCAGGGGTGATAGCCCATCTTCAGCGAGAGGCAGGGCCTCACATCATACCCATCCATTGTATGCCACACAGGTGAGTGTAAATGCATAACGCTACACTATACATACATATGTACTACCTACTGTAAACTATAAATACTATGCACTAAATAAATAAGCCTATGATAACACTACCATATACATAAATACTGTACACTATTAATACCATACACTTAATAAATACTACACTTTAAATAAATACTCATGAACACAACCATTCATAGTTGCATTACAACCTCCATACTCTTAACCTTGAAAACATTTTGAATTAAGTGGCAACACATTTGTTTGAGTCTCTTGTGTTGGAAGAATATGTCTGCTTCTTACACAGATTGGAGCTTGCCATACTCACTCTACAGAAGACAGAGCCAAAGGTGTCGATAGTCTATGATCTCCTGCACCTCATCTGGAAGACCTACCACTACAGTGGAAAATCTAAACGAGAGCTCTGTGCTCTTGGACAGGAGCTTGGAGTGGATGTCCACAATCCCAGCAGTGTCAAGGTGTTGTATTTAATACTTATCTGGAATGTTGTTTTGTTATGGACATGATTCAGATGTTTTACCCTGTAAAACACTTAATAATAATAATTATTATTAAGGGAACTCGGTGGATCCCCCACATTCACCGGGCGCTGAAGGTATTCCTGCAGTATGGAGAGGGGAAGGACCTTGCCAGTGATCCTGATCAATACTCTGTGGTTCTCCAACATATGGAGCATCTGGCAGCCTCACAGTCCACTTCTGTGGAAGTGCAAGGACGGGCCAAAAAGGTCAGTTTTCTTGTGTTGACCACTATGAATAAATAAACTAAAGTTAGGCTTTAAAGAATAGGTTAAAAACAAAAGTTGTTAGATGGTTACGTTTATTTTCAACAGCTTACAATTTTTTATCGTATCCATTTACTCAACTACTCAACAGATAAAGAAGGAAATGGAGACTACACTTTTCTGTGTATTCTGCCACTTTCTCTGTGACCTGTTTGGCCTGCTAGCCAGCCTCAGCCTCACACTGCAGAGGAACAGTTTAATCCTCCCCACAGCCACTTCAGAATTAAGAAAAACGTTAACCAAGCTTCAGGCACTCAAGACACAGCCAAAGGAAGGTGGCTTGTTTGAGAGAATCCGGGCCACATTCGCACAGCAGCAGGGAAATGAGATGAGATTCCAAGTCAGTGTTTGTGATGTCAGGGTTTAAAATTGATAATCTTGAGGATTATGCAGGGTTGAGAGAGTTTGAGGATGAAATACTGCTATGGTCACAACCATGATTGTGTAATACTGCTATGGTCACAACCTAGATTTTGTGTGTGTGTGTGTGTGTGTGTGTGTGTGTGTGTGTGTCTTTTGAAGGGAATGACCCTGAAGGGGAACATGAACGGCCTCACACATCCACAGCTGAAGCGACATGTGGATGCTGCCATTGACATCAGCATGGATGCTATCAAAGCGAGGTATGGGCAACAAACACTAAAGGAGCTCTGTGCTCTCTTTTGTTTTTAAAAGCATCACACCAAGGTAAATCACAAATCGATTGTGTTGACATCGCAATAAATCTTCTATTTTAGGTTTGGTAGTTTGGTGTCAGATGAGGGCGTCAAGTCTACGCTGGACTCTTTCAAAGTCTTCAACCCTGATGCCTGGCCAAAAGACCAAGCCAGCCTACTCACTTATGGAAATGAGAGCGTTGCAGATCTGGCAAGGCATTTCCATGAGCCTCTGACAGGGTAAGAATGCATTTTAAGACATTGCATTCAGAGCGGGGTGTGATATTCCTGCCCTGCAACAGGAATGGGAAGGGCTGAAAGTACTCGTAAGCGAGAACTTCAGTGACAAAAGCTATGCTGAGCTGTGGGAGGTTCTCCTCACAAAGGACCCCTATAAGAAAGACTACCAAGTAAGGCAAAGTAGATCCAAATAGCCCTACACTTAAACACATTCATGTTTATTGTATGTATGTTGTTTAAATTTAATTTAAAAATTGTTTAAAATTAATAAAAAACGAAAATTGTTCTCCCCTTAGAACATACTGGAACTGGTCCAAATCATGTTGGTGCTCCCAATCTCGGCTGCCCAATGTGAGAGGGGGTTTTCAACCCAGAACCGCATAAAAAGTGCAACCAGAAGTAGCCTGGCCGTTTCTACCACAGAAGATCTAATGCGAATCAGTTTGGAGGGGCCTCCGCTTGAACAGTTTGATCCAAGTCCAGCGGTTGAAAGATGGCTTGATAGCTCTAAGCGGGCCAGGCGACCAGATGATTCATGAATAATTTATTAATAAATGAATATTCTTACTTCCCCTTTACATTGTGTGAGTCTCCATTTTTATTACGGCCAAGAGCCGGTTATGATCATTTTGATATGTTATGATTTGGAATAAGGTGTCAGCTAAATGCCAAAAATGTAATGTAAATGTGGATACAATGCAGGAGGCAAGGTTTGCAATATTCAAAAAACGTAGGTACTTTACTGAAGAACACAGGTAGAACAGGTACGTCATACGGTGAAGGCTCAGGACTGAACATAGGGTAGACATTAGCCAGGCTTAAACACTGGTGGCCAGTGGAGGAAGCAGAGAAAGAGGAGGATTCCTCACACACACTACTATATATATATGTACAAAAATAAAAAATAAGAAGGATGAAAATGACTAAATGTGTCTAAAACGAATGTGCATTTTCGTCTAAAAACTAAGACAATCTAAAATAGCTATCAAAATGAATACTGGGTTGTAGTTAAACTACAGATGGCTAGGCCCAACTACCAGTTCTGACCCATTACAGTTGGGGTTTGGGTTTTGATTGATTGATTATACTTTATTGTCCCCGAGGGGAAACTTGCCTTGGGCATGGTAGTTTCATGCTTCAAGTGCAACAGAGACGATACATACAACATACAGTAGGCAAAGTAAACAACAGGACAGCAACAAACATTGAGTGACATTGGCAGCAGTTTCCACCTGGACATGGCATCATTTGGTATAAATATATATTATACATAACCCTTCAAGTGGTGTTTTCGAATATTGCACATGGCCCTTCAAGTGGTGTCTAAGATAAAGTGCAGGTGCTGGTGATCATGTCCTAATCATCGTTTCTGCTTGAGCGAATTGATTCGTTTAATGGAGAATGGGACAAATGATAGTTTTAAGAGCTTATAATTACATCTTGGCATGCGAAGCCTTCTACCTAGGGGGAGAACTTCGTATTCTGTGGAGAGCGGATGTTGGGGGTCTGCGATGATCTTATTAGCCTTGTCCAGGACAGTTTTTTCATATAGTTTATTTAGGATCACATAGTCTCTTTCACCTACAATTTTCATGGCTGTTTTGTGAAGGCTGACTAGTCTGTTTTTTTGTTGTACAGTTAAGTTGCCAAACCACACAATTATTCCATATCTGATTACACTTTCAACAATGGACTGATAGAAAATTCTCATGATCTGCTTTCTCACCCCATAAAGTCTGAGTCGCCTCAGGTGATAAAGCCTCTGCTGTAGTTTGTTACATAAGCTGTCTAAGTGTGTATTCCAGCAGAGATGGTTGTCTAATTGAATACCTAAGTATTTATAAGAGGGCACCTGGATGATTGTTTGGTCTTTAACGACCACAGGCTCATGGTCAGTTACCTGCCTTGGGTCTACACAACCTCCTGAGTTAGGGTTGTGGGTTGTGTTAGGGTTGTGCTCCCTGACCAAACCGCTACCTTTATTGTTCAGAACCCACCCCATGTTAGGTCCAGTCCTTGCACCCAGCCAAGGGAGAACCCAGCCCATCTCGGGTCCAGTCCTCTCACAGAGCCAGCCAGCCTATCAAGGAGGTCTCCTCCAGCCCTCCTATCAGTGAGGTTCCATCTGCCAGCCAGCCTATGAGAAGGGCACTTAACCCCTAACTGCTCCAGGGGATGGCTGCCAGCCGAACATGGCTGAGCTCTGTTCTCTCTGGGGGGAGACGTGTGCACGAACACGTTGTCTCAGTACTAGTCTCTCAGTGCTCTGTTCAATGAAGATGACGTTGAATCTTATCTCATGATGAGATAATAGGTAGCATATGGCAGCTTATGCATATTTCATACTAAAACTGTCAATCCAGACAGACTGCCCTGTCTGTAACTAGGCCAACACTCACAGCCGTCGGGAACGGTGTGTTCCAAAAATGTTTTGCCTTGTCCTTTTGTAGGTGAACACAGAACGCTTTGAGTGGGAGACCAGGGGGATAAACCACGTGGGGGGAGGCTGGCCGAAGGACATCAACCCCCACGAGATGGAACAGACCATCCGCTTCAGGAAGAAAGTGGAGAAGGACGAACATTATGTCAACACCATCATGCGGCTGTGCAGCGTGAGTGTCAAAAGTCACATGTGAAGAAGTTAACCCCATTCGTTTTTCTTTTAAGGTAGTTACTTGAGTGAATTAGAGAATACAGTACATGATCTCTTATTTTTAGCCCTGCAAACCTCATTTGAAAAGAGCAAATTCAATGACTAAAACCCTGATTGTCGTCAAGATAGAGACAATTAAGTGTGAGAGAAAAAGGGAGATTGAGATGCACTCACTGCAATGTTAGTCGCTTTGGATGAAAGCATCAGCTAAATGGCGTGATACTCTTAGTTTGTTTCATCATCAAAGTATGCCTAGGATATGTTTGCTGTCATCGCCCTAACAACCTCAAACTTCTCTCTAACATCTTGTGGCATTACAGAACAGTTGCATTACAGGCTTTGATTGCGTCCGATTGGCTGTTATCAGCGATGAGGTGAGTCACCTGTGTTGTGTTCCCGCTTGCTTCCTCAGAGAATCCCAACAGCCCAGAGATGACCCTGAAGCCTGGGTCTCCTCTCGTCTGTCTGGAATACAACCCCAAAGACTGCCCCCTCCTGGTCGGAGGCAACCACAACGTCCAGATCGGTGGGTCCCTCTGCTTTCTTATATATTTCTCCTGCTTATATATATATATATATATAAATAGCACGACGACTGCCAATGGTCCCAGGCCTGGATTGGATGATTGCACTCTCCCACAGTTCCAAATCCCACTCCAACATTTCCAAACTTTTTTTGAGGAGTTTATATATATATATATATATATATATATATATATATATATATACAGTATATATCTTTCTCTCGCAAATGTGTCGTGCTTCGTGTCAGCTTAAGGGACTGTGTCGTCCTAAAGGGACTACAGTGCAAACTGCTCGGGGCTGCATCCTTCTTCTCTCAGACTGGCAAAGTCTTTTATCCTCTCCTTTGTCTTCCTTTATGATGTGACCTGAGACCTCTGGTCCTCACTATCTCATGCATGCTATTGAAAACACTTCTTTCCCCCAGGCCTCTGACATTTCCCTCATAGTAATTTTCAATAGACTGACTGCATTTAGCCGTAGCTACCCCCGGGGTCTGTCCGTGTCACTGTTTAATGAATAGTCCAGTTAGAGACAAATGAACAGTTACGTAAGGCCGACATAGGTGTTTGTCCCGATCGTCTTTGTCTGTCTTCAATGTGAAACTCATGAATTTCAGATTGTGAGTTCTCATTATTTATGTGTCAGTGAAGGAATCATAGGCCTGTAATTCTCTGAGAGTGTGTGTGTGTGTGTGTGTGTGTGTGTGTGTGTGTGCGCGTGTGTGTGTTTGTGTGTGTGTGTGTGTGTGCGTGCGTGCGTGCGTGCGTGCGTGCGTGCGTGCGTGCGTGCGTGCGTGAGAAAGACAGAGTGTGAGAGAGAGAGAGTGTTTGTGTGTCATTTAGAGTGTTTGTGTGCGCATGCATACAATGTAACAAAACTGTCCCCGAGCAGCTTATTGGGACACTCGCAAAGGGAGCCTGCCTGTGGAAATGTCCACCATAGAGCCCAGCCACAGAGACCCTGTCTACAAAGTCATCTGGTTGCAGTCCAAGACTGGAACCGATGCCTTCTCCGCGTCTACCGACGGCCAGGTGAGCGCAGCAACAAGTGTCCGCGCAGCAATAAAAGGCCTGTCACCTAATCCGCTTTCTCAAGCCAAGCCAGAACAATAGGCCAGAGTGGTACTAAACCCTTGGGGCCCATGGCCAGTGAAGTCTGATACCCCTGGTCAGGCTGCACTTTCTCTGACCTTCAACTCTGCCATTTCGCCCACGGCCAGATATGACGTTATCTTCTGTTAAGTCTTATCAAGGGGAACCGTTACTCTCTGCCCCTGAGTTGACCACCGGTCTCTCTGAATGTGATCGAAAACAATAGAAAAAAACGTTATTGTTGTTTTTTCGTAATGTGGAAATTTGCGTGTGGCTTCACGTTGGCAGGCAACATCAAACACCAAACATGAAAAACATGGCACGTAAGTGGCGTAGCACACTAAGGCTTATGCCATGTCATCACAGGCTCCCCCGGTTTGATTCCGGCCGTCGACATATCCTGCATGTCATCCCTCCTCTCTCTCTCACCCATCCTTTCTGTCAAATCTCTACTGTCTCTATCCCAATAAAGCAGACATCGATCGTGTGTAAAAAAAAAAATAATAATGTTATGAGACTAGGCCGCAACAGTCTTGGTAATTAATGGGAAATACTGAAAAAAATGTCTGTAGGTTTCGGATTGTGTTTACGACACTGGTTAGAAAAAAAAAGGCAATTAAGTTTGCATTTGCTTTGCACAGATGGGACTGTGGTGTTTTTCCGCCGTGTGTTTCAGCCCACCAAGTTCATGGTGGGGATGGAGCAAGGACTGGTGGTCTCCTTCAACCGCAAGGCCAAGACCCTGCAGAGGAATGAGATGCCGTGAGACCCAACCACCAACACACACTACCTCACCCCACCAACCAACTCAGTACCTCACACCACCAACCAACTCAGTACCTCACACCACCAACTAACTCAGTACCTCACCCCACCAACCATCACACTACCTCACCCCACCAACCAACTCAGTACCTCACACCACCAACCAACACACTACCTCACACCACCAACCATCACACTACCTCACACCACCAACCATCACACTACCTCACACCACCAACCATCACACTACCTCACCCCACCAACCATCACACTACCTCACCCCACCAACCAACACACTACCTCACACCACCAACCATCACACTACCTCACACCACCAACCAACTCAGTACCTCACCCCACCTACCATCACACTACCTCACCCCACCAACCAACTCAGTACCTCACCCCACCTACCATCACACTACCTCACCCCACCAACCAACTCAGTACCTCACCCCACCAACCAACACACTACCTCACCCCACCAACCAACACACTACCTCACCCCACCAACCAACACACTACCTCACACCACCAACCAACACACTACCTCACCCCACCAACCAACACACTACCTCACCCCACCAACCATCACACTACCTCACACCACCAACCAACTCAGTACCTCACCCCACCAACCATCACACTACCTCACCCCACCAACCAACACAGTGCCTCACACCACCAACCAACACACTACCTCACACCACCAACCATCACACTACCTCACCCCACCAACCATCACACTACCTCACACCACCAACCAACTCAGTACCTCACCCCACCAACCAACTCACTACCTCACCCCACCAACCATCACACTGCCTCACCCCACCAACCAACACACTACCTCACCCCACCAACCATCACACTACCTCACACCACCAACCATCACACTACCTCACCCCACCAACCAACACACTGCCTCACCCCACCAACCATCACACTGCCTCACCCCACCAACCAACACACTGCCTCACCCCACCAACCAACTCAGTACCTCACCCCACCAACCAACTCAGTACCTCACACCACCAACCATCACACTACCTCACCCCACCAACCATCACACTACCTCACACCACCAACCAACACACTACCTCACACCACCAACCATCACACTACCTCACACCACCAACCATCACACTGCCTCACCCCACCAACCATCACACTACCTCACCCCACCAACCAACTCACTACCTCACCCCACCAACCATCACACTGCCTCACACCACCAACCAACACACTACCTCACACCACCAACCATCACACTACCTCACCAACCAACTCAGTACCTCACACCACCAACCATCACACTGCCTCACACCACCAACCAACACACTACCTCACCCCACCAACCAACACACTGCCTCACCCCACCAACCAACACACTATCTCACACCACCAACCATCACACTGCCTCACCCCACCAACCAACACACTACCTCACCCCACCAACCAACACACTACCTCACACCACCAACCATCACACTGCCTCACACCACCAACCATCACACTACCTCACCCCACCAACCATCACACTACCTCACACCACCAACCATCACACTACCTCACCAACCAACACAGTACCTCACCGCACTAACCAACATAATACCACACCCTGTACCCTCCCTGCCCTGCTACACCCAGCACTGGCCCACAATGAAAGGCCTGATCTGCTGGCTCAGTAGGAGGCTAGTTATGGTGTCCAACCAGCAGTGAGACTAATCTCCTAAAGAACACACTCATTATACCCCCATCTCTTAACCTGCTGTACTCTTCTACTCTGTCCTGACCTATCTGGCCGGTCCTGACCTGTTTGTGTGGAACTGTTATCAGCTTTCTTTTTTTCCTGTTCTGGTGTCCAACCAACCGTGAGATTAAAAAGAGTCAAACATCATCATGCCCCACCTCTTATCTTCTACTCTGTCGGTATCTGTGTGCGTGCTTGTGGAACCTCACTGTTATCAGACAATATTTTTCTGTGAACAAACAGCGGTCGTGACTTCTGTATCCCACCCCTCTGTGCCTGTTTGGTCTCAGATGTTTGAGCGGGAGACCAGGCGGGAGAAGATCCTGGAGGCGCGCCACCGCAAGATGCGTCTGAAGGAGCGCAGCCACTCAGAGCAGAGCAAGGACAAGGCCAGCAGGAGGCCGTAGAGGGGGAGGAGACCTCCGAGGAGCTGATCTCACGCACCGAGGCCGACTTCTACCTGATCGTAGAGGGTGAGGAAGAGAGAGAAGGAAGACAAAAAGATGGTCAGCCGCTGATTCTTAACAGTCGTTATTGGTTCTGTGAAAGGTTTGTAGGTTAGGAGATAAGGAGAGAAAGGGAGTTTGTCGGGACAGGAATTGCAGTTTCGGGAACAAAACTGGATTTTTACCCATGTCACTGGTAATTCTAGTCTCAAGTGTGACACGGCCGCTGATCGCTACCTGTCGAGCGTCGCTGCAAGCCTTTTTGTTCAGGGGTGACAAATTGCTCCTCGTTTTGGCCCAGTGGCCCATTAAGATAAGAGCCTGTCCTGGGGTCTATATATAGCTGGCACTGCTTCTCTAGGAAGAGGATGCACTGGAGGACAAAATCACTGACCACTCGTTTAGCAAACGCAGTACAGTACCAAGAGTTATTCCCAGGCTCACTCACCGTTCTCCTCAGTTACTCCTGCAATAACAGTATTGTTCTTTTGTTACCTTTTGGAAGGAAAACTCCCATAGAAGGGAAGTGAGTAGTGAATAGATTTTTGGGGGTTATCTTTGAACTCTGCTGATTTACGAATGACTGCTGATTCAAGTTGAGCACCTGTGTCTTCTTAGTTGTCCACATGTCTCCAGACATCCTTGGACAGATGAAAGAAGAAGAGGAGACAGCATAGCAACCTGATTTTCTGCATTGAAATGTCGCCTTGAGTTATATATATATATATATATATGCGAATAAAGACAGCGACCATTTTGTATTACTGACATTACCTATACTTACTTACAGTAAAGGGATTGAGTTTCTGTTCATGCTTAATTCCATTTATTTGATTGTATCTATAAATCATTTGGGCTGTCTTTATTGATTAAAGGACATTTTTACATACACTGGGTTTTGGAATTTTGTTATGGTAGAAATCATGAAAAAACATATTTTTGTTGTTGTAATAAAGTCCCATTGTGTGATTCAGTCATATCAGAGATGGTCTGTCATGGATGTGCAGCTGCATTTCAAGAGCGCATCGTGACTGTATACAATACTTTGTTGAGGAGAGAAAAAAATACCCATAGACGATTAATGAGGTTTGAGGATGGCCCATAAATAAATGTATAAATATAATAATATGTTGCATTAACATAAGGCACTGCTATTAGCCCTGTAGATTTCAATCAGTGGCAGCACCCCAGAACAAGTTCATGTGAATGATGTCATGTCGTTTTCACTTTTGTCACGTGTTCTACTGTCGTCCTAATATCTCTTAATTCATTAGCCTTGAAACGACAATCGAATTGCACCTGCAGTGTTGGGGTCAGCGGGCGATGCGTAATTTGGAGAGAAGTTGCGCACCACCGCGCTCCATCCAGGTTCATCCACCAGAGGTCGCCACAGCCCTCTATAGTAATCAAAGGGTGCGTTCGTAAACTCGCTCTGGAACTCTGATCGGCACTCGTGGAATGCCTCTCGTCCAATCAAATGACTCGGTCTCTTTATGACGTCGAACCCGTTGTGTGCTCCGGCGCTCTCAGAGCGAATTTACGAACGCACCCCCAAATAGGCAGGTTCGCTTTCGTGCCTCGCCTCAGATTATCCGTAGGGCTGTAGTACTGTATGACCCTCTCGTTGAATGCCTCTGTAGTGTGTACTCGTGTGTAGTGTGTACTAGTGTGTAGTGTGTACTAGTGTGTAGTGTGTATGTGGACACTTCGCTACTGATCTCTAAGGGGATCCGGGAACAACACGAGGCGTCGCGGAAGAGAGGAGTACAAACCCAGCGGCAGGTGGGCTGCAGGCAGGACAGACACCTGGACAGTCCGCGTTTAAGTCGTCGTAACTTCATGTGTGTGAGAGATGACAGATGACACGGGATAAGGTAGCCTGTACTTTAAATGTCAACAAAATAAGACTAAACGGACCTCGTTTGACGCGCTTGTCTCGGGCTTTGTTTTTGAGGGGACGCATCTCCCGAGTGGCGAATAGGCTGTTATTATTATTATTATTATATAACATTAATTATAAACAAGTCGTGTAGATCTATTTTCTTTTTTTTCCTTTTTTTAAACCTGGCTATTTTGTTAACAGTGATATCTTGGCAGTTGCCGTCGACAGAGTTTTAGATTATTGGACAATTTTTTAGATTATTGGACAACAATTATTGGACAACAGAGTTTTAGATTATTGGACAATTACAGGTGCTTTTCAGAGGGGAACATCCAGGTATTGCGCAGCATGGACGGGTGTCCAGTTTAGTGAAGATAGTCTTCTCCATCGAGTCGAGGACACCGAGCAGAAGTGGCCATGAAGGACACAGGGGACTCCAAGGAGCACCAACTAACAGTAAGTAGGCGACAATAATGTGCTGCGTTGTTATTATGGTAACATTTTGGTATCTTACATCTTGATTACATCATTTTGGCATCTATCACCTATCTTGATCTATGTGTCACTCCTGGCACCATGTCGGCCTAAGCCCTAAGTGATGGTATAAGTGCATTAGCTGTTGTTATTATTATGAATACATGTTTATTATTTAATATACTGTAGGTCATTCCGTAGAAGACTGTCATTTTATTATGTACACCGTTGAATGTTGTAATAGAATAGTTGACCTACAGTAGGCTGTAACCGTATGTACACACCTGTAACCGTATGTACACACCTGATGTACACACCTGTAACCGTATGTGCACACCTGTAACCGTATGTACACACCTGTTGATACAATGGGTAAATAATAATATCATGTAGACATAGTGTCTGTACACTGACTGTACACTGTCAAATGTACACAAATCTATTTTCTAGTAGGCCTAAGTCTGTTCATTTTACATTTTGGTATCTTATCACCTTACATCTTGATATATGTATCACTTCTGGCTCTACTATATACTGTATAGGCCGACACTCACAGAAGACTGTGATGAATTAATGTTCATTGTTGCTACCGTGCCTCGATCACTCTCTTGCTGCGTGTTATTTGGGGTCTGATGTACAGCACCATGCTGTGATAGTAATAACATCTAGACTAGAGAAAGGCTCCATCTCCAGCAAAAACCACTTTCCCTGCAGGGCATAATTGAAAAACCCTCTCCCATGCAGAAATGTTTTGAAAGAGAGAGAGAGAGAGAGAGAGAGAGCCAGCACAAAAGATGTAGGGTGGATAAATGTCAGAGTAAAAAAAACGGTATATTCTAGTTATGACATGAAAGTGTTTGTGTTTATCATGTTTGTGTAACAACTTGAGACATCAACGTTAGCGCTTTTTAGCTTTGTGCTTCAGGTCTCAAGTGGGTTGAGCATTTGAAGTGAGTAAACGAACACACATTTGTGTTTAGAATGTCAAACCGATGGCTTTTCAACTCTGTGTTGTTGAGTTGTTTGTTGTCTGTGGGAGCCTTGAGCTCTCGATGCCTGCATCTCTAAGAACAGTGTTCAACGTGAGCAGTCTCCACAGACTTCATTACACTCACTTTTGGAAACATGTCTGCAATGTCTAAGTGTTTGAAAATAGCTAATCATTTCTGACAGATTAATAATGCTGATATTACAATTATAATTGAGTTAATGTGTTGATCTCGGCTGGGCGGGAAAACAACATTCAGCTTGTGGGTGTGAATGATTACCAATCAACACTATTGCTGCAGTGTGAATTAAATGATCTCATTAGAAGCTCATTAGAAATAATTTGCTGTGAAAGCTCTAATCAGGCTCTGGATTGCTGTTTTTGCTCTTGTTATTATTGTTGTTGTTGTTGTTGTTGTTGTTGTTGTTGTTGTTGATGTGCTCACCTGTTTCCCAGGTTGCCTTGCGCATCCGACCCCTCAGCGATATGGAGCAGGAGGATGCAGCCACCATCGTGGCTCACAGAGTCGATGAACAGGTGAGATGTGTGTGTGTGTGTGTGTATGTGTGTGTGTATATGCGTGTATGTGCGCGTGCGAGTGTGTCCGACCGTGCGTGTGTGTGTGTGTATTAGTGCATGAAAGGGGGGTGTTTCCGTTTAAGGCCTCTCTGTCCTCCTGTCACAAGGCCCTGGTGCACATCTATAATGTATCTGCAGTCACCTGCTCTGTTCAGAGACCGTAG
>NC_137681.1:23645330-23647830 GCF_963989245.1 Nansenia antarctica | reverse complement strand
CTCTCTGTTGCCTAGAGATTGATCATCTCAGCCGTGTCTATACAGTATCTGAGGTGGGCACGTTGTTCATGTGTCCTTGGGAGACAAGGGGAAGTCACAAGGTTCAGAGTACCACTGTAGCCCAATTCACACGGGACTAGTTTTACGTGGTGGCGTAAGAATGTGATACAGCCAAAGGGTTTCTAACTCTATATCTGAGGTCAGGACTTGAAGCAACCATTAGGCATGGGTGACAATGAAGTGTGAACACTGCAAAAAGTCAATCTAAGTAAGAGGAAATATCTTAAATGAAGGCAATATATATGCTTGTTTTCTGTCCGACTGCACTTGTTTTAAGAAATTCTCGGCAAGTGGCATTTTTCGGTTCTGTTGGCAGAAGTATACTAGTTGTTTTTTTTCTTGTTTTTGAGAGCTGACTTTTGAGAGCAGTGAACACCTTCGTTATGTTGGATGATGTTGACAGTATCACCCCGCCTCGTGTTGTCCTGCTGGACGGGAGGTTCGTTGTTTCTGTTGGGTCGTTCTTCAGCCCGGATGTCTGAGGACGGTCTGGTTCGCTCATAATTCTAATGAAAACACTGTTGTCTTAGATTGTCTCGCGCCCGGAGACAAAGGCTTCCATAATCCTGTTATGATCGGCTAAGCCTCATTACACACAACCACACTGTCTCAGTACAGTGGCTTTCTAGGAAGAGAAGATTAACCGACAGGCCAATTCAGATAGACCAGTTCAAACTACCACAGTATCACAGAGCCAAATGTTTTGCACAGTACAAATCTTGCAACATTGTTTTTTTTGTTGTTTTTTTACATTCTCTATGATAAACAGCATTTTGTATATACATTAGCATACATCGTTTATGACTTCCTATCCAGGTTCTTCCTCGCTAGAAGTCAGGTTCAGCTCCTCTTCCTAGAAAGCCACTGGACTGGCACTGTGTTTTCCCGCCAAAACGGTAATGATGAGGACGTCGAGACAAGCCTTAACCCTGACAGTGTTAACCCTCTGTAGAGATGCTGGTTAGCCTATATTTAGAGTCAAAGATAAAGATGGCCGCTCGTCACTTTAAGAGACCAGTCTTCCAATACAAGACGAGCTCACCTCACTGATTCCATTAGCTCTACGCTACTACTAAGCTGCTACATATACAGTATATGTGGCGATGAGCAGTGTTTACAAGTAACTTTTGCAACAGATCCAAAAGCTGTAGCTGTGGCTCAGACATACTTTTCTTGCCGCTTACCAACATGTTGTTATTGAGTTGAGTAGACTCCTAAACGCCTTGCCCTTAATACAAAACACTTCCCCCGAGACATACTGTCAACATGCAACTTGATCCACTGTATCCACTTATGTACTTGTGTATAATATCAATATACCCAGAATGCCTTGCATAAGTACTGTACTTGAACCTCATAGTAATTAGTTGAGTTCAAATCCGAACTGTTGGAGTATAGAGTTAAAAGAAACGCTTGCGGAGAGCTTTGTCTTTTCATGCTAGATGCCTAACTAGGAAATGTGTGTACTGTCGTCGGTTAAAGGACTGTGCGAAAAGTGTGTGTGTCTTTATCTGTGTCTGCCCTGGTGGTGAGTGGCATTTACATTTGTTCACATTTAGCAGACGCTTTTTATCCAAAGCGACTTATATTTGTCTACCTAGGTGAATCATCTATCCATCAGCCATCGCAAGAAAAAGTAATCTATGCTCCACCCAGAGTCCTTTGGCAGACAAAATGGTAGAATTAAGTTTTAAACATTTTATTATTAATTATTTACAGTGGAGAAACTCTACAAGGCGGTAGAGGGGACGGAGAGTTTTCCAGGAGGGACAGTTAATAAGGTGTGGCCTGAAGAGACGGAGGTCTTCAGTCTAGGGCAGGAGATAGGGAGCTAGATAGTGACTCCTCAGTCCTGACAGCAGTGGGAAGCTGGTGGCAGCGGCAGAGTGTGTGTGTGCCATGCAGGCCGTGTCTCCCTCCCGTCGCTTTACGGCCCGTTAACGGCCTCCCTGGCTGGGCCGGGCTTGTCACCCGCCTCTCCACACACACACAGGCCCGTGGTTTATGGGGAGGCCTGGTCGCCATGGAGACCCTCTAGACAAGACAAGGTCAGGGCTATTGTTTATGTTGTTGTTCAGAGCAGTCGGGGGGGGGGGGGTAGGGGGGTTGGGGGGGGGGTTGGTTCAGCTCTGGGAGGCCTGAGAGGAAGAGGGGTCGGACAGCTGGGGGTGTCTCTTGCCCCTCCTATGCTCTCATTGGTCGGTTCCGAGATGGATCCCGTAAAGATGCTCTTTTTCCATGCGGTGGGTTTTTGTGTTGGTGGTGATTGAAGGCGTTCTGTTGTGCTGAAGCTTGATGTGTGGATTGTAAGTGTCACAGCAATGACAGCACACAGAGTAATGACGGTGGCTTTACATGTGGAGCCTTTCAGTTCCTCAGCTCTCTGTTTGTTTGACGATGAAGGAGAGACCCTTCATCATCAGTCCCCCGCTCCCCCCAC
>NC_137681.1:23635330-23640330 GCF_963989245.1 Nansenia antarctica | reverse complement strand
CTCTGCTTCTGTAGGAGAACATTAGGAGAACATTACCTCCCACTTCTCTCACCTCTGACGCAGTGAAAAGACATCATCATGACCTGTGTGTGTGTGTGTGTGTGTGTGTGTGTGTGTGTGTGTGTGTGTGTGTGTGGGGGAGGTGACCTGCCTAATGACTCAGCAACATGGTGTGATTATGGGAGCTCTTCACCAAGTCATTACATTGACCACTCCACGCCAAGCTTCTAACTGAGGGGGTTTTCATTCCCTCTTCTCTCCCTCCCTCTCTCTCTCTCTCTCTCTCTCTCCTTCTTCTCTCTTCTGCCTGTCTCTCCCTCTCTCCTGACCGATAAGAGCTGTGCTGGGTCAGGGCGACAGGGAGAGAGACCATCCAATTGGCTCACAGCGCTCGTAGCACAGCATGGGAGTTAGTTATCATTGGCTGATCCAGAAACTGGACAGAATGTCTTTCTCAGAAAGCGCTTTGACTGCTGCTCCAATAACCGCTTACTGAGAGGAACTGGCTTTCATGTTGAAAGAACGTTTTGTGAGTCAGATATTAAAAGAAGAAAAACATCTGCAATCGTGCCCTTTCTTTGTTGGGGTGTTGGGTACATTTTATTCCAACGTTCGGTCTATTTTCCTCCTACCTGCTTTTCTCAGCTGGTCACGACTAAATGGTAAATGGGCTGTACTTATATAGCGCCTTTATCCAAAGCGCTTTACAACGGCCTCTCATTCACCCATTCACACACACATTCACACACACATTCACACACCAATGGCGGCAAGCTGCCATGCAAGGCGCCGGCCCGCTCACTGGGAGCAATTCTGGGGTTCAGTGTCTTGCCCAAGGGCACTTCGACATGTGGCCAGCCGGGGCTCGAACCGCCGATCTGCCAACCTTGCGATCATTAGACGGCGGCTCTACCTCCTCCTGCGCCACAGCCGCCCCATGACCGCTTTGCTTTGCCACCACTTCATACTGTGGCCATTTGACTCTCCCAGAGCCGGTTCAGCTAGCTGCTAGCATGTTCCCATTTTGGATGAGTCACTTCCATTTTGTTCTCTTCTACAGTTGCGTGTCTTAGTTTGACGTCGTCTCAGACACCGAGCAGCGCAGCAGCTGTGTTCCTCCGGGCTCTGCCTCGTCCCTGACCCGACCCGGTCCCGCTGCTTCTCCTCCTGCTGAGGGTTCTGATCTCCCTGGATTCTCTCCAGCCCCCCTCCCGTTGTTTGTTGTCGTTTCTGCAATCTGCGCTCGCCCCAGTTTGTGGCGCGCCACCGACCTCCGACCTCTTTGCCGGAGCGACTTGAGGGTCAGGGTGACCCTTTCACCTTCAGCCATCTGGCTCCTGCACTCATGTGCCCTGATCGTTACATCTGACCTTTAACCTCAATGCTACATCTGCTAGGGTCTGATACCGTGTGTGTGTGTGTGTGTGTGTGTGTGTGTGTGTGTGTGTGTGTGTGTGTGTGTGCAGAGTGCAGGACTGACAGCGGATTAGATACGCTATTGCTCTGAGTCAGACTGCCATGGGTGAGGTTGACAACGCTTACATCGTCTTTAACCCTCTGTGTTGGTCATTCTAATGCCCTGAGGGATATTCCATCAATGTCACTAAAGGAAAATTCAGGCTTATTTTTAATAAACGAGACTTATCAAAATACGGCAGAATTTTCTTTTCTGAAATCTTGCAGGATTTATCAAAATAAGCCTGGATTGTCCTTTAGCGACGTCGATGGAATACCCCCCTGGCCTCCGGTTAGCCAGGGAGATCTTATCTCACTTACTGCCAAAGAATTCTGGAACACTCACCACCTAGAGTGTTCCAAGTCAGTGTTTCCTCCAGGATTTTTCACATTAGTGGCGGAGCGGTTATCTTTCGCGTGTGCACGCGCATAAAACGCGCACTGGCACTCAAAACAAAGACGTAGTTTCACCAAAAACTAGAGGGTGGCAACAATTATAATTTCTTAAATAGCGGTTAAGTCATTAAAGCCGAGCAGGTGATTTTATATAGAAGGTGATCAAATACCAATATATCCTACAGCTGCAGCGGAACATGCGGAACGCGCATTACACACACACACAGAAACGAAGTAGGCCGACATGAGAGTACACGCACAAAACCGGCTAACGTTACTCATTAACTGTTTACACAAGTAAAATCACAGTGTGACAGTCAGATGGAGCTTTCGGTAAACAACAACAGCAAGGTAATGCTATCAGTTGAGTTAAAGAAAACCAACCCCGCGCATATTGCTATGAATAGTTCGAAGCTAGGTGCTTGCACGTTAGGTGCGAGAATGCTCGGTTAACCCATTAGCGGGAACATTATTTGTTTCACAAAATAGGCTGATTTAATTGACCATTAACATCAGAGACATACATTACGAAATATTCATTTAAAATACTCTATACTGGGCACTGCAGGCACGTGCCGTGAGCTTTTAGATTGGGTAAGCATAAGATATAGACAGTTTCAAGGAAATGCAATTTTGATGCCCTAGAACCCACTAATAAACTGTAGTGTCACTTTGTGATCAGATTACCAAAAAAAAAAAAAAACAGTTGCCAGTTTCGACTATATCAGGGGTGCTCATTGTTCAATCTTTTTTGAACCAAGATCTTTTCAAGTAGCCAGCCTGCTGAAATCTACAAGTCCAGTTTCAACATCGCAAACGCACACACACACAACACAGACACACACCGTTTCCATCCTCCATAGTAAACTCACAACACACTTTCTTTTCACACTTTGTCACATAGGCACTTGACATCACATCACAAACCCTCCCTCTCGATCTCTCTCAAACACTTTTGGTCCAGAAGGCACGGACAGCGACATTAGGCCTATCTCAGCGATTGATTAAGCAGCTCTCTGATTGATTGATTAAGCAGAGGAAGTCTTAAATAAGAAGCCATAACCAGCAGCACAGCAGTACTCAAACCATATAAACAAGCACAGATCGCCACCAGCCTCGCCAATCATATAAATCATATAAACCGCTCATACCAGGCTTGCTGGAACCCCCTAGCGACTCTCCCTTTCTGGGTGTGAAGATCGGTGAGCGGTGGCTTCGGCCGGCCTTTAGCCAGTAGTTCTGGCTTTTTCCAGTCCAGTCCAGTCTACGAAATCCCTTTATGTCGCTGACAGTAATGTCCATATTCACAAAATCAAGCAAGTTATCCTTATTGATTATTATTATTTAGATTGTTTGAGCTAGGTAGCATAAGCTATTCTGCCGGGCGAGAGAAAGTAGTGTGAAACTTAAGTGAACTTGAAAGTGATAAGAGCCAATCAGTAGCTCTTATCGGAATGAAAGAACTACTGATTGGCTGTAAGCATGCTTCCCCTGGCGGGCTGAAGCATCGAAAAAAATAACGCATTCGAATGTACGCGAGGGAAAGCAGAGACAGAAGTGCTTATAATGTAACGCAATGCAAGCAAGCAGAATAGCGAGTGCTTACTCATGCAGGTGGCGTAAAAATGAATGACTCCTGCTGCCCTGGGACCTAAAATACGACTCTTTTAATGAAAACAAACAAACGGTTACATGCACTTTTATTTTAATATTTTCACTGTCCTTTTTTATTTTTTCGTTGGGTAAGCACTGCTTACTCTGCTTATATGGACGACACGTCCTTGGAGCACTGGTATAAGAACATGAACCAGAGAACAGCAGTAAATGCAATAACCCACAGGCGTCGCTGATGATGTTGCATTTTCGATTAGGATCATACCTGTCAACCCTCCCATTTTTCCCGGGATTCTCCCGTATTTTACCTTTCTTTCCCGCTGTGCTCCCGTTTAAATATTTTCCCGTAAATCTCCCGTATTTTTTACCTATAATAAAATATAATGTAACACTTAATTGTTAGACGTTAGACGCATGCGCACAATCGCTATATCCATGTCAGAGTTGACTTGTCTCCTCTCGTTCCTTTGGCTGCGTTCGTAATTTTGCTCTGAGAGTGCCGGAACGCACACTAGGTGCAACGTCATAAAGGGACCAAGTAATTTGATTGGATAAGAGGCATTCCATGAGTGGTGATCAGATTTCCAGAGCGTTTTTTACGAACACAGCCTCGATTATCGCTGTTTTGAAATTATCGCTGGTAGCTTTGCGCCGCTCTTTTCCCATTGACATCATGGTGTCAAGTAAAGTATAAATAAATGTGCTGAATTTAGATGCCCTTTTGTGTTTTCATGCAGGGATGTTCAAAGTATTTTACTTTCAACCAGGTATCTGATTCTGACCACTTGTAGTCACTTACTTAATGTAGGAACTACTTAATTCTTGTTGCACTGAAGCAGGTGGTTGATTGACAGTGTATAGCTTTGTCTAAATGTAAGGGGTATCCTATGGTTGTCTAGTGGTGATGTTAGGATTGACTGTGTGTACAGTCTAAATGTAAGGGGTATCCTATGGTTGTCTAGTGGTGATGTTAGGATTGACTGTGTGTACAGTCTAAATGTAAGGGGTATGGTTTGTGGATGGTGGGGGGGGGGGGGGGAGGATGACCCGGGGGTGCGCAGGGGGGATATCCCTTATTTTCCCTTATTTTTGGGAAAATATCCCTTATTTTCAAATCCCAATGTTGACAGGTATGATTAGGATACGTTTACGGTATTAAAGGCACCGGCGACGGGAGAAGAGAGAAATCCAAATGTCCCGCTAAATTCGGACCAATCACAAAACTGTTTTGAAAGCATGTCGCCGCGCGCCTGTTGAGAGCGATTTAGTCTCGATTGCAGTGCGAACACAAACGACGAGGTTAATTGCAACATTGTAACATATTGTAAATAACTACGCCCTAAATCGTAACGAAATGTTGGTCTGGAAGCGGCCTAAATCTAGCTTCAATCTGCTTTTTTTCTGTTCTCCGGTCATAATAACTCGCTGCCTTTCTGCGCAGCCTGAATCAAAGTGGACTGTCTGAATCAATTAGTGGCGGAGGAAATTCATTCGTGGCGGCCCGCCACGAATAAATGCATATAGAGGAAACACTG
>NC_137681.1:23620330-23625330 GCF_963989245.1 Nansenia antarctica | reverse complement strand
AACCACGCCACGTCCTATCAGCAGACTTAAGAAAATGAGTGCTATAGAATCTGCCCTGCCAGCAGCTGTTAGGCCTGCGTGTGTGTGTGTGTGTGTGTGTGTGTGTGTGTGTGTGTGTGTGTGTGTGTGCGTGTGCGTGCGCGTGCGTGCGCGTGCGTGCGTGTGTGTGTATGTATGTGTGTTGGGTAACTTAAGCAACACTGCCAACAGATGGGAGAGGTGCTTTCATCACTGTTGGCTGTAAATGGTGTCCTCGAGCACACACACACACACACACACATAGTGTACACATACTGTACACACGCACACACACACACGTAGTGTATGCATACTGTGTACACACACACACACACACACACACACACACACAGGAGGTGAGTGTGCTGCCTTGCATTCCTAGACCCAGGCTCCTAGACAGACTGAGCTGAGTCAGGGTCACAGAGTTGTTCCTACTGTCCCTCAGTGTGTGTGTGTGTGTGTGTGTGTGTGTGTGTGTGTGTGTGATGTCTCTGACCCTGGTCACAGAGAGGAGCTCAGGTCCAGGCTGTGTGTGTGTATGTGTGTGTGTGTGTGTGTGTGTGTGTGTGTGTGTGTGTGTGAGACATGTCTCTGACCCTGGTCACAGAGAGGAGCTGTCTGGTTTACAACGTCGTGTTTCCTGACGAAACGTGATCTCAGCCCGGACGTCAGCGCAGCTGGAGCTGGTGTCGTCCATCCGGGGATGGAGGGAGGGAGGGAGGAAGGGAGGGAGGGAGGGAGGAGAGGAGTGCAGTTTCAACAGTTACATCTGATCCCCCCTCTTGTCCTTCAAGGCCAAGGCCTCACCTGGTCTCTCTCCTCCTCCGCAGCAGCACAATGCCATCTCTTCTTCTCTCTCTTCTTCTTTTCTCTCTCTTCTTCTCTCTCTTCTCTGTCAGCGCTTGGCGCGGGGAAGAATACACGGTATTGTGAAGAGAACAAAGCACGTCCTTAGCCTAAGAATTAGAGGAGGTAAACCATTCTGAGCAGCTGTCCCCCCTCATCCTCCCACCCCCCTCCCTTCTCTCCTCTCACCCCTCTCCCTTCTCTCCTCTCACCCCTCTCCCTTCTCTCCTCTCACCCCCGTCATCCTCCCACCCCCCTCCCTTCTCTCCTCTCACCCCCCTCCCTTCTCTCCTCTCACCCCCTCCCTTCTCTCCTCTCACCCCCCTCCCTTCTCTCCTCTCACCCCTCTCCCTTCTCTCCTCTCACCCCCCTCCCTTCTCTCCTCTCACCCCCCTCCCTTCTCTCCTCTCACCCCTCTCCCTTCTCTCCTCTCACCCCCCTCCCTTCTCTCCTCTCACCCCCCTCCCTTCTCTCCTCTCACCCCTCCCTTCTCTCCTCTCCATCACCCTCTCCTCTCCTCTTTTTGCTGATTATGACTGTATTTGTGTGTGTGTGTGTGTGTGTATGTGTGTGTATGTGTGTGCGTGCGTGTGTGAGTGAGCGTGCCTACATCTGTGTGTGTGCCTGCGTCAATGCCTGTGTGTGTGTGTGCCTGCGTCAATGCCTGTGTGTGTTTGTGCGTATGTGTGTGTGCCTGCGTCAATGCCTGTGTGTGTGTGTGTGTGTGTGTGTGTGTGTGTGTATGTATGTGTGTGTGTGTGTGTGTGTGTGTGTGTGTGTGTGTGTTTGTGTGCGTGCGTGCGTGCGTGCGTGCGTGCGTCTGCTTTGTCTCCCCCTCTCCTCTGTAATTGTGCGTGTTTAAAAGTCAGATCTCTCCTCTTGAATTTCAATCAAGGGGCTTCAAAGTGAGAGCTCGGTGGTGGAGGGGGTACTCTAACAGGCCGTCCACCGCGGGCTATAGCTCCCAGAAGGCCACACACCATCCTGAACCCGGCAGCCCTTCAGCTTCAGCGCTCAACGCAGCAGAACATTTGAACCGCGAAACGCCCCCATTGGACCCGAAGTCCTGAAATCTACTCAAAAGTTTGGAGCTGCGTTCAAACATAAAACCAAAAATAATCGCTTCATAAATTCATCCCTTTTTATACCCGTCTTCAAACGTATTCTTCTCTGCTCGCTCCAGGTCAAGATAGCTCGCGTAGTCGCTACGCTAGGTATTCATCGACCCACCAGCTTGTGAGTGAGGTGAATTCGTATGTTCCGGGGCCTCGTAATTTCCCTCTCTACCTCACCCCTCCCCCCCCCCCCCCCCCCTCTTGTAATTGGACGTGGTATCATTGTTCTGGCGGTCATTTGGCCGTTTAGACAGCTCGTGACAGGGAGGGAGAGTGGCGGTGCGGGCCAGAGAGAGGGAGGCTGATGTTCCATAATGATAGGTGGTGGTTGATGGGGCATAATGGTGTATGATGGCGTTGGCCTTTTGATGAAATGACGTCCATGACACAATGGGAGCCGTCCGTCACGGAGCGCTCTTTCGCAGGGCAAAAGGCGCCGCGGTTCACTGTGCCGCCCACTTCCCTGTCACACTCAAAAGGCTCTCGCCAACGTGTTGTTTTTGTGTATCTCCGGGTGCCCTGAACCCACTTTCAGACACACACGCACACGAACGCACGCACGCACACACTCACACACGCACGCGCACGCGCACACACACGCACACACTCACACACACCCTCAGATTTCCTAACACACTAAATTGTGCCTATCACTCTCTCTCATCACAATAATGACCATACATGGCATATACTGAGGCAGGGTAAGTAGCGGCCATTACGGCGCAGGCCATGCTCACGCAGTGGCCTATGGTCCGTATACTGTAGCAGGGCAACTAGCAGCCATTACGGTGCACAGGGAAATCTTCCCACAGTGGCAGATGGTCCAGAGCAGGCAGCTGTGGATATGTTTGCATATAGAGGCTCCGTGCTTTGGACCGGGTGCATGTCAAAAGGCCTGGCTCAGATGAGAGCACTCAGCGTCTATCGACCGGTCTATTTTGATGTCGTTCGATGGATGATCGCTAAGCTAACACTCTCTCTCTCCCTCTCTCCCTCTCTCTCTCTCTCTCTCTCTCTCTCTCTCTCTCTCTCTCTCTCTCTTTATCTCTCTCTATCTCTCTCTTTATTTCTCTCTCTCTACCTTTCTCTCTCTGTCTTTATCTCTCTCTCTTTCTCTCTTTCTCTCTCTCTCTCTCTCTTTCTCTTTATCTCTCTCTCTTTCTCTTTATCTCTCTCTCTCTCTTTATTTCTCTCTCTCTACCTTTCTCTCTCTCTCTCTCTCTCTTTATCTCTCTCTATCTTTCTCTCTCTCTCTTTATCTCTCTCTCTCTTTCTCTCTTTCTCTCTCTCTCTACCTTTATCTCTCTCTCTATCTTTCTCTCTCTCTCTCTCTCTCTCAGATGGTGGTTCTGATGGATCCTCTGGAGGACCACGACGACATCCTGCGTGCCAACCGCTCCAGGGAGAAGACCTACATGTTCGACGTGACGTTCGACTACTCAGCCAATCAGGTTTGGTCCGCGCACGGCGAGGGGGCCGTTCTGACTGACAAAGAGAGACATTCAGGCTATTAGAAATACACAGCGGTGAGTGACTTCCTCTGTTCCTCATGCTGTTGTTGTTGTTGTTGTTGTGTCTGTGTAGGAAGAGGTGTACCGGGCGACTACCAGGGGACTGATCGAGGGCCTCATATCCGGCTACAACGCCACTGTTTTTGCCTACGGACCCACAGGTTTGTCAAAGCCCCCCGTCCTCCTAACAAATAGACGCATTTATTCACACTCTGTCATCATCCTTACCCTGAGGGGGGGGGGGGGATAAAGAGAAAAGAGAGAGGCAGAGAAAGAACAACTACAAGCGGGGGGGGCGGGAGGAGGTTTAAATAGGGTTTTATGCTCATCTGTTGATAGTGATTTATGATAATCTGTTTATTGAACCATCTGTTGTAAAAGCCAACCACATGGCCAGGGATAGAAGGAAGACATGTTAGAGAGAGAGAGAGAGAGAGAGAGAGAGAGAGAGAGAGAGAGAGAGAGAGAGAGAGAGAGACAGAGAGAGAGACAGAGAGAGACAGAGAGAGACAGAGAGAGAGAGAGAGACAGAGAGAGAGAGAGAGACAGAGACAGAGAGAGACAGAGAGAGACAGAGAGAGAGAGAGAGACAGAGAGAGAGAGAGAGACAGAGACAGAGACAGAGAGAGAGAGAGAGAGACAGAGAGAGAGAGAGAGAGAGAGAGAGAGAGAGAGAGAGACAGAGAGAGAGACAGAGAGAGACAGAGAGAGACAGAGAGAGAGAGAGAGACAGAGAGAGAGAGAGAGACAGAGACAGAGAGAGACAGAGAGAGACAGAGAGAGAGAGAGAGACAGAGAGAGAGAGACAGAGACAGAGACAGAGAGAGAGAGAGAGAGACAGAGAGAGACAGAGAGACAGAGAGAGAGAGAGAGACAGAGAGAGAGAGAGAGAGAGAGAGAGAGAGACAGAGAGAGACAGAGAGAGACAGAGAGAGAGAGAGAGAGAGAGAGACAGAGAGAGACAGAGAGAGACAGAGAGAGAGACAGAGAGAGAGACAGAGAGAGACAGAGAGAGAGAGAGAGAGAGACCCAAAGGCCACCTAATGGTCTGGCCTAAATCAGGGTTGGCTTCAGTTCATTCCGAGGATTGTTCTCATTGGCCACCACCATATTGAGCTTTATTGCATGCTGGGTAAATTCAAGAGTATCGACCTGCCAAGTGACTCCAGTATCCCGTCTGCCCCTGTCTGTATGTGGTGCTCACCTGAGGCTGTGTCTAGCCAGCCAGTGGGCCTGTGGAGACACAATCACCACAGGACAACAATCATCACTGTTCAACCCCTGCTAGTCTGCTCATGATGACTTTAACTACACCAATCATAAGCCCTGCAGTCGGGCCTCCCGCTGTTCTCGAATAGAATCCGGGGGGGAGTGATTGTGATTGGCCAGATCGTTTTAATGGGCAGAGGGAGAGGGATGTCGTAGGCAGTACCTGTCTAGGAACGGGGCTTAACAGTGTTCTATCTAGACAGACACAACACACTGGGGTTGGGTGGGGCTCATCCCAGAA
>NC_137681.1:23490330-23615330 GCF_963989245.1 Nansenia antarctica | reverse complement strand
CACCTACAGTACACATACAGTGCCACTGTATTGATGTGTACAGTGAATGCAGAGTGGTCGGCCATTTTGAAAGTCACATCCCCCCCCGCCGATGACGGGATGTCAGATGAACACGTTTAGGATGTTGAATGAGGAGTCTGTGAACTAACTTTTCTTTGGGCTTCTATGCTGGTTTTGGCTGTGTGCAGGAAGCTTTCAAGACATTCTGAGGTATTTGTATACCGTACCGCCTGTGTACCGCCTCGGGGAGCGGCTGTGGCGCAGGAGGTAGAGCCGGCGTCTAATGATCGCTAGGTAGGCCAGATCAGAGGTTCAAACCCCCGGGTGGCCACATGTCGAGGTTACCTTGGGCAAGACACTGAACCCCAAATTGCTCCCGATGAGCGGGCCGGCGCCTTGCATCGCCTTGCTTGCCGCCATCGGTGTGTGAACGGGTGAACGAGAGGCCGTTGTAAAGCGCTTTGGAATAAGGCCCTATATACAGTCAATCCATCGACCTTTGACCTCTGTCTCTCCCGACCCCTGCCTTGTTCTGCAGATTTACAACGAGATGATCCGAGACCTTCTGAACCCGTCCTCTGGGTTCCTGGACCTGCGAGAAGACTCCAAGGGCGAGATCCAGGTGGCCGGCATCACCGAGGTGTCCACCATCAACGCCCGAGAGGTGAGACGCCCCGTGGCCACACACACACACACACACACACGCACATACGCACATACACACACACATGTACGCACGCTCACATGGACGAACGCACTCACGTGCACACACACACACACACACACACACACAACACTGGACTTGCAGTGTTCTCCTATAGCCTGTATCATGTATCATGTACACATTAAAACAATGAATTACTGAATTATACATATATATATATTAATTATATTCTGTTAATTAATAGACCTCGTCAGTTAATTGTCTTCGAACTTCAAACCTCTCCACACACCTTCACCCACAGTACCGGTTGATTCTAATTACAGATTGTATAACAACAACTATTAATCCTACAGTATTATATAACCGTGAGAATTAATAATCGTCAGATCATGGAGCTGCTGATGAAGGGCAACAAGCAGCGCACGCAGGAGCCCACGGCGGCCAATCAGACGTCGTCGCGCTCCCACGCCGTGCTGCAGGTGGCGGTCAGGCAGCAGAGCCGTGGCTGCAGGGACGTGCTGCAGGAGGTCCGCTTCGCACGCCTCTTCATGATCGACCTCGCCGGCTCCGAACGAGCCTCACAGGTACCTATCATGCCCCTCTCTGTCCCTGTGTGTCCCATCATGGAGTAGTCTCCGATTAGATTAGATTAGGTTAGGTTAGGTTAGGTTAGGTTAGATTAGGTTAGATTAGACTAGGCCCTAGACAATCTAGACAATTTGATGGCGTCTACTAGATTGCAATCAAGTGCAATACTGAAACACAACTGTGAACATTTCAAACCTGCAAACTGCGACACTTTAAATGAATGTGCAATAACACTATGTGCAATATGACAACCCTCGGGTACATAAGGTTCAGAGATAGGAAATGTTAGAATAGGTATAGCATAGCATAGAGTACAGCACAGTGTTTTATTTGTATAGTATAGTATAGTGGATAGTGTACATAGCCGTTATTTATGTAAACCAGCTCTTTTCCCTTCTTGTTTTTAGTTTTTTTTCCTAGCACCAGGGGAGCCCCCCCTCCCAAATTTCGTTGTTTGGTACCTGTACTATATCAATGACAATAAAGACCATTCATTCATTCATTAGGTTAGGTTAGGTTAGGTTAGGTTAGGTTAGGTTAGATTAGATTATGTTAGGTTAGGTTAGGTTAGGTTAGGTTAGGTTAGGTGAGAGTTAGATTAGGTCAGGTTAGGTTAGGTCAGGTTAGGTTAGATTAGGTTAGATTAGGTTAGGTTAGGTTAGGTTAGGTTAGGTTAGAGTTAGATTAGGTTAGACTCAACTTCAACTATTGCCGTTGCACAGAGTACGAGTACTGAGACAACGAAATGAGGGGTGTGTGTGGTGGTGGGGGTGGAGGTGGGGGGTCGACTCTTTGTCTGTCTCTCTCTACAAGTTCCTCTAGTAGACGGAGGAATCCCTCTAAATGTGGACCCCCCCCCCTTCTCTGGTCTACTTAGCTCCGGCAGCCATGTTTTACGACAAGTACATAGGAACAGTGGGATTACATGCACACACACACACACACACACACACACACACACACACACACACACACACACTATTAAACTCCTCCTCGGAGGACTGGAGACCCAGTAAACCCTAGGAGAGGCGTTAATAAAGGGCCCTTCCCAGCGGGAGCTCCATACGTCTCCCAGCCCCACGGCTGCTCCCACACCGAGGGCCACGTCAACCTGTCTCCAGTACGCAGGGTTACCCAACTCTCCATTGTCGACTATCAATTTCCTCCTATCAGGATTTACAAAACGGTCGACCGATAGAGTCTGTCAGTTTTATAGACACAGCTTTATGACTTTGGTTACTTTGTCGAACATATTACAACTGGAGCCGTGCCAGTCTCTCTCTACAGGACACCCTGCTGTTAGCGGAGGGGGATATTTATGTGTACACCTACTGTATATATGTCACCAAAGAATCCACTATAAACCTCCGTGTGGTTCTTGGGCGAAGGAGGTTATTTTCTCTCGCTGGTTCACTGGTACTCGGTGACAACAAATGCTGTGATAACAATTTGCCGCTCCAATTAGTTCAACTCCGAGAAGCTTTTTTCGACATTCTGAAGAAAGGCCAAGCTCGTAGCCCACAGTGATAACAGTGTCCTTGCTGATGAATGTGTGGGTTTTGCCGTTCATATTAAACCTGCCGACCACCCTCTCCATCATGAGAAAGAAACACGCAATCATGCCCGAGGCCGGAGAACACTTATTTACCATGGAAACTGCTAGAAAGGTTAACCGGCCTTTGTCTTCCTACAGAGGTACACGACATAGAGAGAGAGGGAGCTGTATGCTCATAGATGTCCCATAGAGCCTAGGCATAGAAGAACAGAGGACAATTCTCTGTCTGGGGACATTTTCTCTGAGGGAGGGGTGGTATACAGTCTCCAACTGCAAGACACTGAGGACATCAGGAGGCAGAGAGGGGGGAAAAGCCAGGTTAGAGCGCCATCTGCTGGCTGAGAGGGGTAAAAACCCAGGTTAGAGCGCCATCTGCTGGCTGAGAGTGTCAGTGGTTGTTTTGGGAACCAGGCGGTGAGTTGAGTTGTCTCGATGAAATTGAGAACTTTGAGAAATCTGTTCAATCAAACTGCCATCCCCAACTGCCACCCATCTTCTCTGGGATAAAGGTTTAAGTCTCTCTCTCTCTCTCTCTCTCTCTCTCTCTCTCTCTCTCTCTCTCTCTCTCTCTCTTTCTCTCTCTCTCTCTCTCTCTCTCTCTCTCTCTGTGTCTCTCAGACTCAGAACCGGGGTCAAAGGTTAAAAGAAGGGGCCCACATCAACCGCTCCCTCTTGGCTCTGGGAAACTGCATCAACGCCCTGAGTGAGAAACACGGCAACAAATACGTCAACTACAGGGACAGCAAGCTGACCCGCCTGCTAAAGGTACACTACAACAATTCTGTCTTCTCCACAAACCTCGATCGACTATGTGTTTAATAACTCAGGCTTCTTTGATACATTCTCCTGTTCTTTCATTCACTTCCTGTCTTTGATTGACAGGACTCGCTGGGCGGGAACAGCCGCACTGTGATGATCGCCCACATTAGCCCCGCCTCCCTGGCGTTTGAGGAGTCTCGGAACACGTTGTCCTACGCAGACCGTGCCAAAAGCATTCGCACACGGGTGAGGACGCAAGTTACCTCAGGTTCTACGATAGAGAACATGATTCAATACAGAGTGTTCCTGGATGCTTCATGACCAATGTTATTAGAATCATGCATTGCAATACGACATTATCTGGAGAGAACAAGAACTGATAGATAAATAAATAGACTGACTGGCTCTCTTTCTTCTCTCTCTCTCTCTTCTCTCTCTCTCTCTCTCTCTCTCTCTCTTTTTTCTCTCTCTCTTCTCTCTCTCTCTTCCTTCTCTCTCTCTCTTCTCTCTCTCTCTCTCTCCCTCTCTCTCTTCTCTCTCTCTCTCTTTCTCTCTCTCTCTCTTTCTCTCTCTCTTCTCTCTCTCTCTCTCTCTTCTCCCTCCAGGTGAAGAGGAACCTCCTGAACGTGTCCTACCACATCGCCCAGTACACCAACATCATCTCTGACCTGCGCAGCGAGATCCAGCGACTCAAGAAGAAGATCGCCGACCAGGCCAGCCGGCAGCTCAACTCTGACCGGGCGGACATACGCCACGTTCAGGGTAATGCCCTCTGACCTCTGATCACCTGACCTCTGGTCTCTGACCACCTCACGTTGTTTATTGTTAGAGTCTAATACAGTACAGAACAAGTTTCACGTTTCAAGTTTATTGTTACGTCACATTACACAAGTGTAAGAGAGTGAAATTCTTAGGCTTCGGTTCCTGACAATGCAGCACAACACATTAAGGCAATAGGCAAAATACAAGATTAAAAAAGTGACAAATAAGACAGGATACAATTAGCAGTATCCAGGCAATGTGTAGACAGTAAGGCACTAGGCATAATTCAATCAAAAAGTGTCAATAGTACAGGACATAAGTGACAGTAGTAAAGTGACTGTGAGCTTACGGTTTAGGTAATCGTACAGTAGTGTCTGTATGTGTCGTAGAATGCATCTGTGTCCATCCAGTATTTGACCTTTGACCCCTCCCCCTCCACAGCGGAGGTCCAGGCCCACTCCAGCCGGGCTGAGATGGACCTCCTGAGGGAGCAGCTCCTGGACGCCTTCCGCCAGCAGATGGAGATCAGGAAGAGCCTGATGGAGCTGGACAACAACAACATGGAGATCCAGATGGACACGTCCAAACACCAGCTCACCATCGCAGAGTCAGTATCCTCCAGGGAGCCTCTGTGTCTCACAACACCCCTCCAACACCCTCCTACACCCCTCCTACACCCCTCCAACACCCCTCCTACACCCCTCCAACACCCCTCCTATACCCCTCCTACACCCCTCCAACACCCCTCCTACACCCTCCTACACCCCTCCTACACCCCTCCTACACCCCTCCTACACCCCTCCTACACCCCTCCTACACCCCTCCAACACCCTCCTACACCCCTCCTACACCCCTCCAACACCCCTCCTACACCCCTCCTACACCCCTCCTACACCCCTCCAACACCCCTCCTACACCCCTCCAACACCCCTCCTACACCCCTCCTACACCCCTCCTACACACCTCCAACACCCCTCCAACACCCCTCCAACACCCCTCCTACACCCCTCCAACACCCCTCCTACACCCCTCCTACACCCCTCCTACACCCCTCCTACACCCCTCCTACACCCTCCTACACCCCTCCTACACCCCTCCTACACCCCTCCTACACCCCTCCTACACCCCTCCTACACCCCTCCTACACCCTCCAACACCCCTCCTACACCCCTCCTACACCCCTCCTACACCCCTCCTACACCCCTCTAACACCCTCCAACACCCTCCTACACCCTCCTACACCCCTCCAACACCCCTCCAACACCCTCCTACACCCCTCCTACACCCCTCCTACACCCCTCCTACACACCTCCTACACCCTCCTACACCCCTCCAACACCCCTCCAACACCCTCCTACACCCTCCTACACCCCTCCTACACCCTCCAACACCCCTCCTACACCCCTCCTACACCCCTCCAACACCCCTCCTACACCCTCCTACACCCCTCCTACACCCCTCCTACACCCTCCTACACCCTCCTACACCCCTCCTACACCCCTCCTACACCCCTCCTACACCCCTCCAACACCCCTCCTACACACCTCCTACACCCTCCTACACACCTCCTACACCCCTCCAACACCCCTCCTACACCCCTCCAACACCCCTCCTACACCCCTCCTACACCCCTCCAACACCCCTCCTACACACCTCCTACACACCTCCAACACCCCTCCTACACCCCTCCTACACCCTCCTACACCCTCCTACACCCCTCCTACACACCTCCAACACCCCTCCTACACACCTCCTACACCCCTCCTACACCCCTCCTACACCCTCCTACACCCCTCCTACACCCCTCCTACAGCCCTCCTACACCCTCCTACACCCCTCCTACACCCCTCCTACACCCCTCCTACACCCCTCCTACACCCCTCCTACACCCTCCTACACCCCTCCTACACACCTCCTACACACCTCCAACACCCTCCTACACCCCTCCTACACCCTCCTACACCCTCCTACACCCCTCCTACACCCCTCCTACACCCCTCCAACACCCCTCCAACACCCCTCCTACACCCCTCCTACACACCTCCAACACCCCTCCTACACACCTCCAACACCCCTCCTACACCCCTCCTACACCCTCCTACACCCTCCTACACCCTCCTACACCCCTCCTACACACCTCCTACACACCTCCAACACCCCTCCTACACCCCTCCTACACCCTCCTACACCCCTCCTACACCCCTCCTACACCCCTCCTACACCCTCTAACACCCCTCCTACACCCCTCCTACACCCCTCCTACACCCCTCCTACACCCCTCCTACACCCCTCCAACACCCCTCCTACACCCCTCCTACACCCCTCCTACACCCCTCCTACACCCCTCCTACACCCCTCCTACACCCCTCCAACACACCTCCTACACCCCTCCAACACCCTCCTACACCCTCCTACACCCCTCCTACACCCCTCCTACACCCCTCCTACACCCCTCCAACACCCCTCCTACACACCTCCTACACACCTCCAACACCCCTCCTACACCCCTCCTACACCCTCCTACACCCTCCTACACCCCTCCTACACACCTCCAACACCCCTCCTACACACCTCCTACACCCCTCCTACACCCCTCCTACACCCTCCTACACCCTCCTACACCCCTCCTACACCCCTCCTACAGCCCTCCTACACCCTCCTACACCTCCTACACCCTCCTACACCCCTCCTACAGCCCTCCTACACCCTCCTACACCCTCCAACACCCCTCCAACACCCCTCCTACACCCTCCTACACCCCTCCTACACCCCTCCTACACCCCTCCAACACCCCTCCTACACCCCTCCAACACCCTCCAACACCCCTCCAACACCCTCCTACACCCCTACACCCTCCTACACCCCTCCTACACCCTCCTACACCCTACCCCTCTACACCCCTCCTACACCCCTCCTACACCCCTCCTACACCCCTCCTACACCCCTCCTACACCCCTCCTACACACCTCCTACACCCCTCCTACACCCCTCCTACACCCCTCCTACACACCTCCTACACCCCTCCTACACCCCTCCTACACCCCTCCTACACCCCTCCCACACCCCTCCTACACCCCTCCACACCCCTCCTACACCCTCCCACACCCCTCCTACACCCCTCCCACACCCCTCCTACACCCCTCCTACACCCCTCCTACACCCTCACCCTCCTACACCCCTCCTACACCCCTCTACACCCTCCAACACCCCTCCTACACCCCTCCTACACCCCTCCTACACCCCTCCTACACCCCTCCTACACCCCTCCTACACCCCTCCTACACCCCTCCAACACCCCTCCTACACCCCTCCTACACCCCTCCTACACCCCTCCACACCCCTCCTACACCCTCCTACACCCTCCTACACCCCTCCTACACCCCTCCAACACCCTCCTACACCCTCCTACACACCTCCAACACCCCTCCTACACCCCTCCTACACCCTCCAACACCCCTCCAACACCCCTCCTACACACCTCCTACACCCTCCTACACCCCTCCTACACCCCTCCAACACCCTCCAACACCCCTCCTACACACCTCCTACACCCTCCTACACCCCTCCAACACCCCTCCTACACCCCTCCAACACCCCTCCTACACCCTCCAACACCCCTCCTACACCCCTCCTACACCCCTCCTACACCCTCCAACACCCTCCTACACCCCTCCTACACCCCTCCTACACCCCTCCTACACCCCTCCTACACCCCTCCACACCCCTCCTACACCCCTCCAACACCCCTCCTACACCCCTCCTACACCCCTCCTACACCCCTCCTACACCCCTCCTACACCCCTCCTACACCCCTCCTACACCCTCCAACACCCTCCTACACCCCTCCTACACCCCTCCTACACCCCTCCTACACCCCTCCTACACCCCTCCTACACCCTCCTACACACCTCCTACACCCCCTCCTACACCCCTCCTACACCCCTCCTACACCCCTCCAACACCCCTCCTACACCCCTCCTACACCCCTCCTACACCCCTCCAACACCCCTCCTACACCCCTCCTACACACCTCCACCCCTCCTACACCCTCCTACACACCTCCTACACCCCTCCTACACCCCTCCAACACCCCTCCAACACCCCTCCTACACACCTCCTACACCCCTCCTACACCCCTCCTACACCCCTCCAACACCCCTCCTACACCCCTCCAACACCCCTCCTACACCCTCCTACACACCTCCTACACCCCTCCTACACCCCTCCTACACCCCTCCTACACCCCTCCAACACCCCTCCTACACCCCTCCTACACCCCTCCTACACCCCTCCTACACCCCTCCTACACCCCTCCTACACCCCTCCAACACCCCTCCTACACCCCTCCTACACCCCTCCTACACCCTCCAACACCCCTCCTACACCCCTCCTACACCCTCCTACACCCTCCAACACCCTCCTACACCCCTCCAACACCCTCCAACACCCCTCCTACACCCCTCCTACACCCCTCCTACACCCCTCCTACACCCTCCTACACCCCTCCAACACCCCTCCTACACCCCTCCTACACACCTCCTACACCCCTCCAACACCCCTCCTTCACCCCTCCTACACCCCTCCTACACTGGACTGTGTTAGTGGGGTTGAGCTGAAACTACTCCATGGAATATGTGGATGTCTGATAATGTCTAGAAAATTAAATAATAAATAATAATGATAATAATGATCTGTTAAAAATAACTCCAAAACAGGCAGCAAAACCAGCATAATGAGCACAGTCCTCCACACTAGCTAATATGCTATTACGTGTAATGTATGTACAACATATTAGTCATAGGGGCAGTCGTAAACATCCCAGTTAAGCTTCCATATCATTGTCATCATTCAGATGACTGACAGAAAGACTCACTGTTGATTCGTTTGTGTCATTCTTTTACGCGGACACATATACCAGCTCAGTGGATTTGCGGTTAGAGTGTCCGCCCTGAGATTGTGAGTTCGATCCCTGGCCGAGTCGTACCAAAGACTATAAAAATGGTACCCGATGCCTCCCTGCTTGGCACTCAGCATTAAGGGGTTGGATTGGGGGTAAGACCCTGGGACATACCAGCGTCATGTCCAGGGGGTGTACTTGTACATCAAGCCGCCTCACGCTACGGAAACAGGAGATAGGCTCCTGCCGCCTAAGGGCCATTCAAGGCTACTTACTTTTATGCGGACACAATGACCACGATGTCATGTGACGATGTCACGTGATGATGTCATGATGATGTCGTTGTGTTTCCTGTAGCTGGGAGCAGGAGCGTAGCCGGCGGAGGAGGAAGTGGCGTGCGGAGCGCAGGAAGGAGAGCTTCAACAAGGAGGAGAGCGAGAAGGACTCTGACTCCCCGGAGTCGCCGCCGGACGGCACGGAGACCCAGGAGGTGGCGCTGGCCCGGGGGAACCTGCTCACCCTCATGGCCGAGCAGAAGAAGATCCGCAAACAGAAGGTAGGGTACCTCTGTGGCCTGTAGGGGGAGCTGTAGAGACACACACACGCGCGCACACACACGTGCGCGCACGCACAGTACATACATACACACAAACACACACACAAACACACACACACACACGCACACACACACACACACACATACAGTACATACAGTCAGAAATAAATTTTACTGTTCGCACTCACTCATTACGCCACTACTTTGTCATTTGAAGTATTTTTTTTTCATAAAAAATAGTATTTTCACTCCAAAAATTACAAGCATCATAGAGAGAATTCACACATTCACGCTGCTGCTGCTGTTCCTCCTCCTGGCCGCCAGGGGTCGCTGGAGCGCCGGTTCCTGGAGCTGCGGGAGCGGGCGCGGCGCCTGGAGGAGCTGCTCCCCCGGCGGGTGAGCTCCGAGGAGCAGCGGGAGGTGCTGGGCCTCCTCTGCAAGGTCCACGAGCTGGAGATCGAGAACGCCGAGATGCAGTCGCACGCGCTGCTCAAGGACAACGTGATCCGGCAGAAGAACTTTGTGGTGCAGCGCTTCGAGCAGCACCGGCACCTGTGCGACGAGATCATCCAGCAGCAGAGGCAGTTCATCGACGGTGCGTCCTCCGCTCACGGTCAACGACCTGCGCTACTTTCACTCTCTTAATACACACAAATGCTGCATCCGGTCTTAACGGGTTAACGAGAAGAGGAGGTTGTCTCGTGTGTCTGTTTTGGTTTCTGTTGTTTTGTCAGGGTTAGGGTTAGGGTTAGACACTTACACACACACACACACACACACACACACACACACACACACATACCCCCCCTCCTCCCCTTTCAATGTCAGGCCACAACATCAAATCTGAGACAGATTAGCATCAAAACAATCATTATCCGTATCCAACCACAGTGAGATGACTTCAGCGTGTCATGATTTGAGTGTGAGGAAACTCCTTGTGTGTGTGTGGTGTGGTGATGGAGGCCTGTTCTAACCAGGGTTTAGGAGTCTCTGTGTGTGTGTGTGGTGTGTGTGTGTGTGTGTGTGTGTGTGTGTGTGTGTGTGTGTGTGTGTGTGTGCGTGTGCGTGTGTGTGTGTGTGTGTGTGTACGTGTGTACGTGCGTCTGTGTCTGTGTCTGTGTCTGTGTGTGTGTGTGTGTGTGTGTGTGTGTGTGTATGCGTCTGTGTGAGTGTGTGCGTCTGTCTGTGTGTGTGCATGTGTGAGGCTCTAACCAGGGTGGTGTAGAGGTGCAGGCTCTAACCAGGGTGGTGTAGAGATGTAGAGGCTCTAACCAGGGTGGTGTAGAGGTGCAGTCTCTAACCAGGGTGGTGTAAAGGTAGAGGTGCAGGCTTTAACCAGGGTGGTGTTGTCCCCTGCAGACCACAGCCTCCTGGTGCCGCCCCACCTGCAGGAGCTGTACGAGGCGTACGTGAGGGAGCAGGACCAGAGGAACCTGGACCGGGCCGTGGCGCTGGACAAGGTCACCGGACGCACGCTCAAGGTCACTAGCACACACACATACATACACTATATGCTCACACATACACACAAACATACATACATTATATACACACATACATACATACACTATATACGCACACGCACACACACACATACATACACTATATGCTCACAGACACACACACACACACACACACACACGTTGTACAACACACACGCCAGCTCCTCCCCCTCCCTGTGTCCCGTCCCTCAGGAGGGTTCTCTGCCCAAGATCACCCTGCCCAGCCGGGGTCGTGACCCCCTGCACGATGTGGACTCAGACCAGGAGAGCGTGCGTACCCTGGGCTCGGAGACCAGGCACGGCCAGGCCAAGGCCCGCAGGCACACCCTGCCCCCCATCCTGCCTGAGCCTGAGGGGTGAGAGAGGGGGCTGGGTCCTGGGGGTGTCGAGAGTTAGTCATAATATAATAATATACACGCCATTTAGCTGACGCTTTTATCCAAAGCGACTTACATTGCAGTGAGTGCATACATTTTTCAGTATACAGTGGGGGAATTACGTATTGTATTTTTCCTGTTTTATTCCACTTTATTCCACATAACTTTATTTACATACACTTTAATGTCTGGATTGTTTGAGTTAATACCAAAGTCTGGTGCAAATTTCACTTGAATAGGCTCATTGGAAATACATTTACTAGACAACATGTTGATGTGTTCAATACTTATTTCCCCCTGCTGTATATGGTTCCAGTGGGAATCGAACCCACAACCTAAGCATTGTTAGCACCTTTCTCTACCTCGTACGTCATGGGAGACCTGGGGGTTTGAGAAACAGGAGATGGAGATTGTTTTTGGATCAGTGTCGTGTTTAGAGATTTAGGATTGTAATAAAGTTGTCATCCAAAGAACGGTGGTAGGTAGACAGTCGTAGGCCATCTTCTCTGTGGTGAGCGACATCAGTTTGAATGTCCCTCTCTCTCCCTCTCTCTCTCCCTCTCCCTCTCTCTCTCCCTCTCCTTCTCCCTCTCTCTCTCCCTCTCTCTCTATCTCTCTCTCTCCCTCTCTCTCTTTCACTCTCTCTCTCCCTCTCTCTCTCCCTCTCCTTCTCCCTCTCTCTCTCTCTCTCTCTCTCTCTCTCTCTCTCTCTCACTCTCTCTCTCTCTCCCTCTCTCTCTCTCTCAGAGACAACAACCGTGTGTTTAAGAACACTCCTCACGGCAGGCAGATGAAACACTCTGTGGTGATGACTCCGCCTCCCATCCACATCAACGGACAGGGCAACAGAGAGGTGGGGCCTGTTGTTGTTGTTGTTGTCATGATAAATCCATCCAAAATGTGTATCGGATCCCAGATATAGCACATAGAAACGTCACCAAAAAACACTTGTATTTGCAAACCGGCTGACGGTAATGATTGTAATAACAGCCAACAGAGAGGTGAGGGCTGTTGTTGTTGTTGTTGTTGTTGTTGTGGTGGTCATGTGACCATGTCATGTGACCCTGTCCCTCCCCAGCTGCAGCCGTCCGCCCCAGACAGCACCCTGAGCTTCCACCAGCTCAGCCACAGCGTCAGCAGCCACCTGGACTCCTCCCCCGAGAGCAGCGAGACCGGCGCCGACGTCCCCCTCACACGCAAGGGTACGAGCTGTCCCTCCCCCCCCCTCTCTCCATCCATCCCTCTGTCCCTCCATCCCTCTGTTCCTCCCTCCTTCCCTCCCTCCCTACGTCCATCCATCCCTCTCTCTGTTCCTCCCTCCTTCCCTCCCTCCCACCATCCCACCATCCCCAGGAGAGTAGCACTAGCGAGGGAGAGTGAAGGAAACTGTTGGGAAATGTGTGAGACGTGACGGGATAACGTTTCTTACGGTCGATTCATACGTCTGCGTTTATATCAGTTTAACTGACGTGAACGTACACAAAGACGAGCTCTTAGTCGAGTCTCTTCATCTCCTGGAGATCTAACGCCCCCCCCCCCCGACTCCACAGAGAGGCAGCAGATCCTGAGGGGGGTCCAGAGCATCGCTGTGAAGGCCGCCCGCCGCCGCTCCAAAGCCCTGGAGGTGGACGCCCTGCGGCTGCCCCCCCCCCCCTCCCCCCTGGACCCCAAGAAGCACAAGAGCAGCCTGTCGCTCAGCGAGGCGCCCCCCCGGGGCCCGGGGGCCCTGCGACGCGCCAGACAGCCCAGCCCCGAGCTGAGGCACGCCACCTCCGACGACAACCTGTCCAGCAGCACGGGGGAGGGGCCCGGCGGCCCCCAGGGCACCTGGACACGCCCCCGCCACCGCCAGCCCGCCCCCAAGAACCCCACGCCACGGGAGCCGGACTTCGAGGCCCGTCGACGGAAGAGGCGCTCCCGTTCGTTTGAGGTCACCGGTCAAGCGGTGAGTATTAAGTGTGTGTGGGTGTGGGTGTGTGTGTGTGTTTGTGTGTGTGTGTGTCACTGGGTGTATGTGTGTGTGTGTGTGTGTGTGTGTGTGTGTGTGTGTGTGCGTGCGCGTGTGTCACTGTGTGTGGGTGTGTGTGTTTGTGTGTGTGTGTGTGTGTCACTGTGTGTGTGTGTGTGTGTGTGTGTGTCACTGTGTGTATGTGTTCAGTCATGTAACAAGCTGTAACATGTATCCCCCCCCTCAGCTGTCTCAGTCCAAGACCACCGCCGCCCAGCGCTTCCGCCCTCTGGACAGCACCTCAGACCCCCACCTCCACATCAACGGCCAGCCCCAGGCCCCCCTGCTCCGCCCCCATCACAGGGGGGTCCCCCCCCTCACCAAAGTGGTCCGGCTACCCCACAACAACCACACAACAGGTCCGACCCCCCCCCCCCCCCCTCCCCCTCTGCCTTCATCTCCACCTGAACTGTTCAGGGCCGGGGGTCACAGACAAAGCTTAAGCCTAAATCAAAAGCTAAAGCTAAATCACACTTTCAATGTAAAACCTCCATTGATAAGTTAATCTCATTAACATTTGAATGTATGGATGACCAGTTGTTTGTTCCACTATGTATTGTTGTATTTTTCTTTTTCTTTTTACGTGACTATAATAGTATACCAACGTATAAAAGTATACCAAACTAAAATAATCTCCATTGAAGATTTAGTCTAGGATTGGGCTTCTTTGTCATTTTTGCTTGCTTATATTTCAATAGTTCAAACGTGTTATCCATTAAAACAGCATCCCCAGTGGTTCGTACAACGTGCAGTGCTGTTCCTCTTTACTATCAAACGTGTCTCTACTCTTCTCTCCACAGGAGCCACCACAGATTCGTCCACAGCCAACCTGAGCAGCCTGAAGCAGCGTGGGTCCCAGCTGAGGCAGCCCCAGCCACTGCTCTACGCCGCCCCCGGGGCGCAGCGCACGACGCGCAGGCACTGAGGGCTTCTCCTCTTCCCCCATGGTCACTCCCCACCTCCCCTCCTCCAACACCAGCACTATACCCTGACCAGCCGACCCTGAGCCTGGAGCCTCACCCCCCCCCCCCCCCCCCCCCCTCCCCCTCCACCCTCGTAACCCAGCCCCAGAGCCAGGAGGCTCATTGTGGGGAGAGAGACCAGATGTCCTCAGCATCTGGTCAGAGTCCTCAGCTAGGAGGCAGAACTGTTGGCTGTACCGAAATAAACACTTCCACTGACACTATGCTGGCTTTGCCTTTGAGCTGATCACATAGAGATACACCAATGTCATGATCACGGAGAGACACCAATGTCATGATCACAGAGACACACACACCAATGTCATGATCACAGAGACACACACACCAATGTCATGATCACAGAGAGACACACACCAATGTCATGATCACAGAGACACACACACCAATGTCATGATCACAAAGAGACACACACCAATGTCATGATCACAGAGAGACACACACCAATGTCATGATCACAAAGACACACCAATGTCATGACCACAGAGACTCTAGAACCACATCATAAGACCCCCAAAGATCATTCTGCCTGTTTGTCTAACTGTACCCTTCTACTGTTGCTTGTACTGTATCCCGACTCAAGTGCTTATGGGACGGGACCGATCGGTGGTGGCTGCCACGCTAAGCTTCTGCGACTGTGTACCGCAGTACTGACTGTGTACCGCAGTACTGATTAGGACTAGGTAGATCCTGCTGTTTGATAACATTCAACGCTTGTCATGAAGTGTGACGCATCATTGCTACGTCATTAAGCTACTGAGTGGATTTGTAGACATGTTTAACTAACGTAGTTTGATTTATATAGACGCTACCGCTTTTGAGTCAATCCTACTAACCAGGACAGAGGCCCTAACCTACCCTTAGTTTTAAACTTGGGGGGGTAAATATTGGCCAGGCCTTGTTTTTAATGAATCAGTCAATTGATCAATTAATCAATCACGTTATTGATTCCCCACCTTGGAAATTTCTGCATCCAAAAAGTACAAAAATATAAATACAAAATATACAAATGTCCATACATTTATACATACGCCAACACAATACAAATCACAGACACATTGACAAAAAGTTGAACTGTACATCTTTACAAGACGTACCCATCTACTGTACAGCACTGTGCAAATGAAGCATATTTTGTATTATTATTATTATTTTATTATTATTAAGGATCAAGAAACGCCTAGGACAGTTAAATCTCCTAAAGACAACAGGGGAACTAGATCCTCTGAGTGATTAGATGCTCTAGATGCTTCTATACGCAGCTTGACGTCGACACACAGTCACATTGAAACAGCCCCGGTTCGATGCCTTTCTCTCACCCAAACATCCATTTATGTGTCACGTGTCCCACTTCTGCATTTCCCTTACGACTGAGCATATAGCACTTCAAAAGACGCTTTCCGAACTGTGGATGTTTTTTGTTGTTTTTTACTTTGTACTGCTGCCTTCTCTTTGATGTTATCACATTTACTGTCTTTGACATTGTTTTCATAATTACATACACTTTTTTCTATGCTTTGTTTTGTACATGTTTTTTTTTTTTATCTGTACCCAAATAGATTCCAATGAAACCTAAAGATAAATGTGATGTTCTTCATGGTTGAAGTCTCTCTGGCTTAGGGTCTTTCTCTCTCTCACACACACACACACACACTACTGTAGGCCTATGGTAAACATATCTAGATAAAACCCAAACTGCATGAATACATAGGTTGGTGAATACAACAAGGCCTCTAGGCCTTAATGGGTTAATAATACGGGGGTATTCCATCAACGTCGATAAAGGAAAATCCAGGCTTACTCTGATGAGTCTCGCAAAATTAATTTTTAAGATCCAGGCTTATTTTGGTCAATCTTGCGAGTTATCAAAAATAAGCCTGGATTTTCCTTTAGCAACGTTGATGGAATACCCCCCAGGACACTTCCGGGGAGACAAGGGACGACAACAGAGATTAAAGATTACACCGTAGAACTTTATATTCCTTATGACAGCCATGTTTGTATGGTGCTCAAAAACACATGACGTGTAATACAAAACAATGTGTCGTTAACATCAAATGTATTCTCCTTGTTTTTCACAGGTACTCTATACAACTAGGATCTTGATATGTGATTTGTTTTTAAACACTTACTGCGATGGCCATTATGATGTTGTCAACGTTTGACCAAATTAATATTACATTACTAGATCCTGCCTCACTCATATCCTATGAGAATACATGTGTTCTTACATTCAAAAAGTAAATTAGTTTTCCTTAAGTGAATACACATCAGGGGAGGACTTCAACGTGACATCTATAGTTATTTTTATGACAAAGACTGCAGGAATAGGTATGAAATAATACATTTGTTAAAAATTGTATCAAAAAGGATAAAGTAAGGACAGTCAATGCTTGGTAGAAGTACACATGCTCAATAAAATGTTTAATTAAACTCAAACATTTTAAGATGTTTCAAAATTAAACAATGAAAAGAGTAATGTATGTTATGCAGAGTAATACTTTACAAACAAAGATAAACAACATACTCTTTCTCTACAAAATAACAAGGTGTTGTCTTTTGGCTAAATCTGCCCTTTTTAGCAGGACAGCATAAACTGTTTTTTAAACTGACTGTTTTTGAACTGACAGCAGAAATGTTTACAGCATAAACTCGTGGATTTGTGAGGAAGTAATAATGAAGAAATATTTTTTACACAACAATAAAAGTGCAATGTTTTCTTCAGCCTTCATAAGTGCAGACTTCTCTCCCACATCTCAAAAGAAAATGTTTAGACCACTGGAATAAATAAGACAAGATCCACAATAGACTTCCCACAGACATCGGTGCTTGTCCCTGCATTGCTAGACGTCCCAGTGCACATGGTCCAACTGAAACAGGTCCTTCACTTCACCGAGGAACACCTGGAGTCCAAAAGACAATGTTGATTAGATAACACTTATCTATGAAGAGATGACATCATCATGCATTGCATTCTACAAAGAGGCAATAGCCGTATAAGTCATAACATAATCATGCTGGGGAACAATCATATTGCATTAACACATTAGAGTCTGGAGGTGAGACAGATACAGAGACAGACAGGTGGGTCTGCAGGTAATAATAATAATAATAGTTTTATTGCCATGCAATCAGCTTGTCAGTCAATTGTCGGCCTAGATCTGAAGGTTGATGAAGGGTGCGAACCGAGCACCAGTTCCCCAGGAGCACCAGTGCCCTCTCTAACGGTGGGTCCACGTCAATCTCGACGTTCCGTTTCCGCAGAGGATCCAGGCTGGACTCGGTCACGTTGCGACAGTGGTTGATCTTCAGCGACTGCAGCTTGGGGCAGTACTCTCCAACGGTCCTGCCAACACACAGCAGGTGTGTTACACTGTACCCTTTACTACAGGTGTGTTACACTGTACCCTTTACTACCCACCCTGGGAACGAACACCCCTCGGGCAGGCGGTTCAGGACCATGTCCGCAAGGACAAATAGACTGAAGCTCAGCTTCTACCCCAGGGCCATTCAGGCCCTGAACACAGCAAAGACCTAGGTTCTAGGCCCTGGTCAATCTAGACAATTTGATGGCAGCTACTAGATTGTAATCAAGTGCAATACTGAAACACAACTGTGAACATTTCAAACCCGCAAACTGCGACACTTTAAATGAATGTGCAATATGACAACCCTCGGGTACATAAGGTTCAGAGATAGGAAATGTTAGGATATGTATAGCATAGCATAGAGTACAGCACAGTGTTTTATTTGTATAGTATAGTATAGTGGATAGTGTACATAGCCTTTATTTATGTAAACCAGCTCTTTTCCCTTCTTGTTTTTAGTTTTTTTTTCCTAGCACCAGGGGAGCCCCCCCTCCTAAATTTCGTTGTATGGTACCTGTACTGTATTAATGACAATAAAGACCATTCATTCATACAGGTGTACCATAAAACCAGCATAAAATCAAATGTGTAGGATGCTAGAAATGAGATCTGGAACTTGTGTTGATCTCAGGTCTCTCCTGAACCCCCCACACACACACACACTGTTTTCTCACCTTTAGACAGTATGCTGCTCTTGCTGTATTTTTTTATGCTATATGTAAAGCACTTTGAATTGCCCCTGTTGTATGAAATGTGCTATACAAATAAACATGCCTTGCCTAATATCTAGTTGTTGTTGTTTTCTTTTGGTTTTTTTATGATGTTTAGACTTATGTAGGCCTACCTAATGGACTGGTTATGTAGGCCTACCTAATGGACTGGTTATGGAGGCCTACCTAATGGACTGGTTATAGAGGCCTACCTAATGGACTGGTTATGTAGGCCTACCTAATGGACTGGTTATGTAGGCCTACCTAATGGACTGGTTATGTAGGCCTACCTAATGGACTGGTTATGGAGGCCTACCTAATGGACTGGTTATGGAGGCCTACCTAATGGACTGGTTATGGAGGCCTACCTAATGGACTGGTTATAGAGGCCTACCTAATGGACTGGTTATGTAGGCCTACCTAATGGACTGGTTATGTAGGCCTACCTAATGGACTGGTTATGTAGGCCTACCTAATGGACTGGTTATGGAGGCCTACCTAATGGACTGGTTATGGAGGCCTACCTAATGGACTGGTTATGTAGGCCTACCTAATGGACTGGTTATAGAGGCCTACCTAATGGACTGGTTATGTAGGCCTACCTAATGGGCTGGTTATGGAGGCCTACCTAATGGACTGGTTATGTAGGCCTACCTAATGGACTGGTTATAGAGACCTACCTAATGGACTGGTTATAGAGACCTACCTAATGGACTGGTTATGTAGGCCTACCTAATGGACTGGTTATGTAGGCCTACCTAATGGACTGGTTATGTAGGCCTACCTAATGGACTGGTTATGGAGGCCTACCTAATGGACTGGTTATGGAGGCCTACCTAATGGACTGGTTATGTAGGCCTACCTAATGGACTGGTTATGTAGGCCTACCTAATGGACTGGTTATGTAGGCCTACCTAATGGACTGGTTATAGAGGCCTACCTAATGGACTGGTTATGTAGGCCTACCTAATGGACTGGTTATGTAGGCCTACCTAATGGACTGGTTATGTAGGCCTACCTAATGGACTGGTTATGGAGGCCTACCTAATGGACTGGTTATAGAGGCCTACCTAATGGACTGGTTATAGAGGCCTACCTAATGGACTGGTTATGTAGGCCTACCTAATGGACTGGTTATGTAGACCTACCTAATGGACTGGTTATGGAGGCCTACCTAATGGACTGGTTATGTAGGCCTACCTAATGGACTGGTTATGTAGGCCTACCTAATGGACTGGTTCCTAACCCACAGGCAGCCCGTCAGGTCCAGCTGCTCCAGCTCCCTGCAGTGCTTGGCTACCTCCTCCACAGACTCGTCTGTGATGTTATTGTTGACCGCCACGGACAGCGACCTCAGTTGGAGGCACTTCTTGGCCAGGTAGCAGATGTCCTCGTCCTTAAGCTGGCGGCAAGCGGTGAGGTCGATGGACCGCAGCCCGGCGCAGTGGTCCGACAGGCTGCGCAGTGACAGGCTGTCCACCCACTTGCAGTGGGCCAGGCCCAGGTGCTGGAGGTGCATGCAGCTCAACGACAACGCCACCAGGGAGTGGCGGGTCAGCCAGACGCACCCCCGCATGTCGACTCGCTGCAGGTGCTGGTTCTGACCAATCACGGGCAGCAGCTCCTGGTCAGTCACCCAATTGGAGGAGGTCTGGAGCCCCAGGTTGCGGAGGACTCTGTTGTCCCGTAGCATAGTGCAAAAGGCCTCCTTGGGAATGTAAGGCCCTAGCTGTGGAAGTCGGATGGTTAGGAAACATCATGTCAACGAACATGTCAACATATGTATGTGTTCTTGGACAGACTGTTTATTAAATATTAGTGTATGAGTGTTTCTTCACCAGACAAAGTGTGCATGTTGTACTGTCTAGTCCCCCCCCCCCCACCCGACATCAGGATCAAAGAGGTTACCTGTGTGAGGTCAAAGGTGCGACAGTTGGCCAGGTACACCTGGATGAGGGCATGAAACTGCTTGCTCACTCTCTGTAGCTGGACTAGGTGACGTAAAGGCAGGTAGCAGAAAATATGTGTAACCAGTACATCCTCCCAGGGCAAGTCCAAAAGGTGACATCTGTCAAGAAAGGTTACAAATAGCCATAATAATAATAATAGCAATAATAATAGTAATAATCATAATAATCATCATAATAGCAACGACTCAGCAACCTCAGGGTCCTCCCCTCTCTGGAAGAGCTGTACAACACACGCTGTCTCAGGAAGGCCTCCAAGATCTCCAGGGACCCGACCCACCCTGGGTACGAACACTTTACCAGGCTGCCCTCGAAAAGGCGGTTCAGGACCCTTATGTAAACCAGCTCCTTCCCTTCTTGTGATTTTTTTCTAAAAGTGTTTTTTTTCCCCCTTTCCTAAACACCAGGGGAGCCACCCCTCCTAAATTTCGTTGTTTGGTACCTGTACTGTAGCAATGACAACAAAGTCCATTCATTCATTCATAAGAAACGAAAATGCAGCATCATTTTGAATTTAAGGTTATTCTCTTCCACTGAAGAATATTTTTCTATATCTTTACTGTAGTTTCTATTTCCAATGAAAAGTTATAAAAACATTTCTTTCACTTGTCTTTCTTGTTCAGTTTCTGATTGGTCAATGTCCCCCATGTGAAAGGGGTGGTGGTGGAGCTCAGACAGTGGATAAAAGTTAGTTAGGGTGACTTCCGGGATAAACCACAGCCACTTCAGGTCTTCTATCTGAATACAGATACAGATCATTTTGTAAGTTGAACAGATACAGATAATTGTGTAGGTTGAACAGATACAGATACAGATGATGACATCTCTGTAACACCCCTACTATACAGTGCATTCGGAAAGTATTCACTTTTTCCACATATTGTTGTGTTAAAGACTCTATTTAAAATTGATTACATTTTAGAATTTGCCATAAATCCACACACAATACCCCAGAATGACAGAAAGTGAAAACATGTTACATCAGTACATACGTATTCAGACCCTTTGCTAAGACACTCTTAAAATGTGGTAAAATGCTCAAATGTCATCAACAAATGACTCAATAAGTTGAATTGAGTCCATCAATTACACACTGTGAGTCTTTGTTTTGGGAATTTTTACGCTGCTGTACCAACTAGATAAAATACTACCGCTCATCCGTGATCAGACTTTGGTGAGGTGCTGGAACTGAGGAGTATCAATAGAGTGCAAAATAACAGCATAGACCATGCCTGCCGGTTTTTTTTGCACAGTGTTTGAGTGTGCGGATGCTGTTATTTTGTACCCTGCTGTACTGAAAACATACCAAACCGTGACTTCATAACCGCGGTACGTACCGAACCGAAATTGTTGTGTACCGTTCCACCCCTAATCCCTAACCATCAGTGATGGTAGCAGGCATTTCACCAGGCCTTTCATCTGAGTCTGAATCACTGTCAACCTCCTGTAGCCCCTCCAAAGCTGCATTTCAGATCAGATCTCTTTCCTGTCATTGTGTATTAAACACACAGATTAGATCTCACAGCTGACTGACTGCTTATATCACCTAAATAAAAAAACCTAAGCCCTCCTCTAATTGTTCTGTCCAGGTCTTCATCAGGGTGTGATGGAGGCTGTCTCTTTAGAGGCTCCCAATGAGAACAGTATTTTTTTTTTAAATAAAAAAACTCAAAATGCACTGTTCCAAATTATTATGCACAACAGAGTTTCAAAACATTTTATAGGTTGTAAAGAACTAAAAATGGTAATTTGATGAATTTAGGGTTAGGAGGTCATATTAGGAGGTCATATTTACTGAAATCAAAAGCTATTTCAAACAAAAACATCTTAACAGGTCAAGTTACATGTAAACATAGGACCCCTTCTTTGATATCACCTTCACAATTCTTGCATCCATTGAACTTGTGAGTTTTTGGACAGTTTCTGCTTGAATTTCTTTGCAGGATGCCAGAATAGCCTCCCAGAGCTGCTGTTTTGATGTGAACTGCCTCCCACCCTCGTATATATTTTGCTTGAGGATGCTCCAAAGGTTCTCAATAGGGTTGAGGTCAGGGGAAGATGGGGGCCACACCATGAGTTTCTCTCCTTTTATGCCTATAGCAGCCAATGACACAGAGGTATTCTTTGCAGCATGACATGGTGCATTGTCATGCATGAAGATGGAGGAGATGATTTTGCTACGGAAGGCACGGTTCTTCTTTTTGTACCACGGAAGAAAGTGGTCAGTCAGAAACTCTACATACTTTGCCGAGGTCATTTTCACACCTTCAGGGACCTTAAAAGGACCTACCAGCTCTCTCCCCATGATTCCGGCCCAAAACATGACTCCGCCACCTCCTTGCTGACGTCGCAGCCTTGTTGGGACATGGTGGCCATCCACCAACCATCCACTACTCCATCCATCTGGACCATCCAGGGTTGCACGGCACTCATCAGTAAACAAGACTGTTTGGAAATTAGTCTTCATGTATTTCTGAGCCCACTGTCATGCTGCAAAGAATACCTCTGTAAAAGGAGAGAAAATCATGGTGTGGCCCCCATCTTCCCCTGACCTCAACCCTATTGAGAACCTTTGGAGCATCCTCAAGCAAAATATATATGAGGGTGGGAGGCAGTTCACATCAAAACAGCAGCTCTGGGAGGCTATTCTGGCATCCTGCAAAGAAATTCAAGCAGAAACTGTCCAAAAACTCACAAGTTCAATGGATGCAAGAATTGTGAAGGTGATATCAAAGAAGGGGTCCTATGTTTACATGTAATTTGACCTGTTAAGATGTTTTTGTTTGAAATAGCTTTTGATTTCAGTAAATATGACCTCCTAATATGACCTCCTAACCCTAAATTCATCAAATTACCATTTTTAGTTCTTTACAACCTATAAAATGTTTTGAAACTCTGTTGTGCATAATAATTTGGAACAGTGCATTTTGAGTTTTTTATAATAAAAAAAAATACTGCTATCATTGGGAGGTTTGTTCAATAAAATTTGAATTATACTCTAACGGTTGATGACTTGAAAATTATACTGATTGTCATTTGCATCGACTATTTAGGAAAATCTGAGAAAAATATAATTTGCATAATAATTTGGAACGAGGTGTAGGTAAGCCATTCATAACCGTGAGGTCAGTTTCGATTTGAGGGTAAATCGAGGGTGAAGCGCAAACAACAGGTGCTAATCGCGCCTCGCTAGACGTGACTTGGAGATCTAGGCAGAGCTGGAGCTCGTGTGCAGCCGTGTCCCGTTCCCTACCTGCTGCCTCTCCCCATCACCTCCTCCGGGGCTCCGTCTCCCCCCGGGCCGCTGGTGACACTGACCGGGGCTGTCTGGGGCTGCAGCTCTGCCCCCCCGAAATCTCCAGTCACCCCCCGTCCTTCACCCAAAAACAACAGCAGAGAACACCACAGGGGGATTCAGCACACGTCTCATCCGTTCTAGAGCTTGGGAACATTGGTAATCACAGCAAGCAGCCGTACCGTTGAGTCTTTACACATTTAACTCACATTTATGCTCACAACCACAGACACAAGGGAATTGACTGGTTACTGAAGATGACTCTGTACATCAATAATAGACTTTAGGACTAGGGCTGGGACGACGCGTCGGCGTTTTCCTGCATAGAGAATTATGAGGCGGCCGCCTCCGTCATATTTCTAGCCGCCTCCAGCTCTCGACAAACTGACGGTCGTATTTTCTACAAGCGTTGAACTCTGTGGATTTCTGTAAAACTGCAATTGCGGCACTGCGCCGACGTGGTGGCGGGGGCGCTGTTTCGCAAATAAGTTAGCTTTCGTTTTTGCTAGCGAAATAGCTGATAGTATGTTGACTGCTCAAGGAGAATACATATGTCTGCTGACGATGTAATAAGACACCTCTCGGAAAACAGAAATACGTGAAATCAGCATTCAAACTATTTCTGACATAAAACTCAGATTTTCTGGTTTTTAGCTAACATTCAACTTTAAGATGTGAAGTACCCACTCGTTATTTTTCCGAACAGTTTTACGTTCATTAAATAAGTGTAATCTAGCAACAAAATAGGCTTGTTTGTCATGAAAATACAATGCTTTCACTTGGGTGTGATTGGCTGTTGAGCTCTAGGGGGAGGGACAAAGGAAGCCGTGTTTGTTTTGAGAATGTGTCAGTGTTTCCTCTATATGCATTTATTGGTGGCGGGCCGCCACGAATGAATTTGCTCCGCCACCAAATGATTCAGACAGTCCACTTTGATTCAGGCTGCGCAGAAAGGCAGCGAGTTATTATGACCGGAGAACTGAAAAAAAGCATGTGTCCCTGAACGCTCCGCCAATCACTGTGAGTAAACTGACTCTGAGAATGTCCTCACGTCACATTTTACCGTAATACCCTATATGTTGGTTGAAGTGCAACATCTCAGCTTTCAGGGACAGTTAGATTTTTTTCGATAGCACAAACCGTTTAGAAATTACGGTAATTACAATGTCGGGTGCGGATTTGTGCCGGTGGCGGTACATTCGGCGCAGAAGTGGTATCTATACCAGATAAATAATAACCATTTGCTTACGTAATTTTCTGTTTGTTTACATAGTCTGAAACTACAGATGGTAAGCTTTCAAATGATGCGTCATACATTGAAATCGAAAAAAAAATCAAGACGACGCGAGTATTTGAATGTTTGTTTGTATCATGTTTTGCTCAAGAATGGTGACTGCTAAACGCTGCTAGCCTAACGTTTCGTTCTAAAACGAAAGTATTGTAACGTCCCCACTTGGACAGTGGTTGAAATAATGACAGATAGCTTCTCTCATGTAATCTGTGCGTTTAATTGTAAACTATCTCATACACAACTTTCTTAGTTCACCCGAGCTCTCTCTCCCAACGGTCTCAATAACACACACAGCATCACAGGGGTGCATTGGCACACAACACAGTAACAGTGCGAACATGAGCATGAACTCAAGCATTAATGAACATTAATGAACAGGGTTGTTCTATCTAATTTATTATGTTTGTGTTATGCTAATAAATGTAGATCCACACAGGTATGTAAACGGATCTCAGTTTGTATACCTGTCAAGTGCCATTCATTCTGACAACACACACACACAGTCGTAAAGCTCTAACAGAACGTGACGTCGTAAAGTGCAACAAAGTGCTGCAATGACATACTGTCGTACATAACAATATTGGTATTCGATCACCTTCTATATAAAATCACCTGCTCGGCTTTAATGACTTAACCGCTATTTAAGAAATTCTATTTGTTTTCGCGTGCACGCGTTTTATGCACGCGAAAAAAAAATCGGGCAAAATCCTGGAGGAAACACTGTGTGTTCTGCTTAGAATGAACACTGCTTAGAATGAACACTGCTTAGAATGAACACTGTTTAGAATGAACACTGCTTAGAATGAACACTGCTTAGCTCATCAATTGTTCAGTAATGACTGAAGGCACAAAGAAAGTCCCCAAGAAATGAAACTTTACTAGGACAACATACGGATTTCACGGGATCAACATACCACAAGTAAGTACTAAGTAGCCTACAGTCCTTTGTTTGTGTTGGGCTAGCCGCGTTAGCTAGCGAACATTAGCTAGTACGTTCTGTGTCGTCGTATTGCCTTTTAAAGACTTTCTAAAACAATCACATAGTTAGTAGCACATTATGCTGTTCTTATAAGTTGTGTTGTTGCTACTGTGTACAGTTAGTTAACTGTTTTCTTTTGTTACTTGGGTTGGGCTAGCCGTGTTAGCTAGCTAGCATTAGCTAGTAAGTTATGTGTGGTATTGCGTAATACTTTCTAAAACAATCGCATAGCACATGTTCTTATAAGTTGTGTTGTTGATACCGTGTACAGCTAGCTAACTGTGTTTATTTTTGTCTGTTTCAGCTTTGATGTCAAGCCCCCCGGATCTGGCCAGACAGAAGTATCTTTTTGATCAGAGAATTCTGTTCAGATGAGGCAAAAGACACCACATGCCCACCAGACTCCACAGCACCTTTACTTTAATTCATTACTTACTTTACTTATTTACTTGTGATTATTGTGATGATGGTATTGTTGTGATTATGTACCTTGCTGCAAAGCTAATGTTGAAAACCACAGTCAAAGATATGTATTATTGTGTACTGTGAAATAAATTCTGATTCTGATTCAAGACTTTTTTGTATCATTAAAAGAATAATAGTTACAACAACCATAAAGCCTCCATAATGATAAGCTGGCTAATTAGCTTAGGTAATACCTTGCTAGGTAATAATGTTAGCTATACTGTAGCTATCTGACCCAGTGAGTAACACTGACAGATATTGACAGCTGAGTGGTTGGGGGTGGGGTTAACCAGACATTGTTACCGCCCATTACCTGGCTGTGAAGGTGAGAAAAAACATTATCTTTGAAGGGGATTTTCTGTGCTTAGTGATTTCAGGTGTAGCAACTTTCAAATACTCATGTGTCGTCTTCAATTTGTTTCCAATTTCAATGTATGATGCATCATTTGAAAGCTTACAATCTGTAGTTTAAGCACATGTAAAAAACAGAAAAATGATTTCGCCTACAGGTAGCCCTTTTCATTGTCAGTTGTCACATATTTGAAAGTACAGAATGCCCGAGAGCCTTATATTGCATTATATTTTGAATGGTCATCTGGTGCCTGAATATTGTGTTTTCCTTTACATAAATAATGACATTTCCACCATAAATTGATGCAGAAAGGGCACAAATTGGTGCATATCAATTCATCAGAATGCAAGAAATTACGTGTTTGATGTTTAAGGACCCCCAGACAGCCCTGCTTCATGGGTCCCCCCCCGATGTCAAACACCACTGGTACCACCTCCGCCTCATTTTGAGGCAGGAAAAACCCTGTTAAACAGAGAGAGACAATACAGCCATTCTTTTGGGGAAAATTAAGTGATACATTAACCACTTAACAGTAAAAAAAATAATCGTTAGACAAATCGTTAAATTAGTCGTTAGAGTAATCGAAAAAATAATCGCTAGATTAATCGTTAGAAAAATAGTCGTTTGGGACAGCCCTATTTAGGACTGCACTGTTCGGCCTCCCCCCATCTGAGAATATGCCCATTACTATGTGCCGTGTCATTGCCTTCACTACTCTACTAGCTAGACGTTCTATTCTCTTCAAATGGAAGCAAGCTTCCCCACCAACACACGATCAATGGATACGGGATGTCTTACAATGCCTTCAAATGGAGGCATTGTAAGACAAAAAAGAGATCCTTTTCATTAAAAGGATCTCTGAAATCCTTCCACACTACCTGGGATCCCCTATTAGACCATATCAAAGAACTTAGTATCACTCCTCTTTATTAAAAAAATTATAAAAAATAAAAATGTAAACAAAGACTGCTATTACTTCTTGTCACGTGCTAATGATTGTTTGCAATAATAAGATTTGTAAAAAATTATAATAGACAAAACAAAAAAACTACGCACAAAAACAAAATGTATATAAATACAATTAATTCAAAAAACACTTCATTCTAATCTTTAATATACTCACCCACTGCCGGTGTTCCCCGGGCCCACGAGGCCTGCGAGGGCTCTATGCCCATTCCTCTGAACATGGACACCAGAGACGATCGCAGGTCGAGGAGATGCCCACGCATCTTGAATGAATGAATGAATGAATGAATGAATGAATGAATGAATGAATGGTCTGTCAATTCCACACAATTAGAATACTACGGGGAATAATCAGTAGACCACCAATCAGACGACCGGCCCGACGTTAAACATCACCAACCTGCTGGCTCAATACTGCTTCCTCTTCTGTCTGCAGCCCTGGCATCTCTTCAGGTAAATCGTGTGTGATGGTCTGACCGGGAGGGGGTTGCCTTGGAGGAGGCGCCAGGCCAAGTAGGGGAGCTCCTCTTGCAACCCCTACCGTTGGCTCAGCTGTGGAGAGGGGCAGCTCTCTGGCACGACCAAGTCCATCATTTCTGGATGGCTGGGGGAGGCCCCTGGCAAAGCCGACAGGAGGCTCACACACAGGGAAAGGCACACCTCTCCCATAAGGCACACCTCTTCCTATGGCGGACTCATCTGACAGGCGTCCACGCCCCCTCGTCTGCTGCTGCCAAGTACTGGGGTGGCCTGGGAACTGAGGCTTCTTTGGATCCATTCCAGATGGCTCTCACATGCAATGTCTGTTAAGTTAAAATTGAAAAGAAAATGGTTAATGTTACTTACTGGGGAAAATCCAAACAAAAAGGCATCCGACGTCAATTAAATTTCACGAAAAAACTAAAATGTTTTTCTGTTATATCCTGTGCATTTATTTTGAATAGGTGAATGGGCTTCCACAATTGTCAAGCTAGTGTTAGGGGCGGCAGTGGCTCAGCAGGTAGAGCCGGCGGTTAATGATCGCGAGGTCGGCGGTTCGAACCCCGGTCAGTCACGTGTCTTTGAGCAAGGCACCAAACCCCTAATTCCTCCAGGGTCGCCGTCTATGGCCGACCCCTTGCCTAGATAGTTGATTTCATCGATATGATGAATGATATATGAAATATATATCTATTTACAGTACAGGCCAAAAGTTTGGACACACCTTCTCATTCAATGCGTTTCCTTTATTTTCATGACTATTTGGTACATTGTAGATTCTCACTGAAGGCATCAAAACTATGAATGAACACATAGGAATTATGTATTTAACAATAAAGTGCGAAATAACTCTAAATATGTCTTATATTTTAGATTCCTCAAAGTAGCCACCCTTTGCTTTTTTGTTGTTAATAAAATATATAATAATAATATTAAATATAATATGTGTTAATAATAATATGTTATTATATATATATATAATATTATTATTATATATTTTATTAACAAAACATTTTTATTTTATTAACAACAAAAAAGCAAAGGGTGGCTACTTTGAGGAATCTAAAATATAAGACATATTTAGAGTTATTTCACACTTTTTTGTTAAGTACATCATTCCACATGTGTTCATTCATAGTTTTGATGCCTTCAGTGAGAATCTACATTGTAAATAGTCATGAAAATAAAGGAAACGCATTGAATGAGAAGGTGTGTCCAAACGTTTGGCCTGTACTGTATATTCTAGAAAGGTCATCGTCGAGGCTAGCTAGCTTCATTGCGTAGGCGACGAGCTGTATTTCAAACTGCATTAATCACGTTTACACCCCCCAACATTAATAGCTGAACATGTCTGTGGCTATGTTCATGTTATCTGAATGGATATCTAGGTCACTTAGCCTAGCTACGAACATAGCCAACCGCAGTGACCCAGGTCGTGTTATCTAGCAGCACATGGCCTCGACGGAGGAACGGGAGAGTCGAGACCAACACAGTTTGCTCATGGTTACACTCTAATTTCGTTGCATAACATCATACTCCTTTACACATGAAACAGAACACCAAACCTCTTTGTTTTGTTTTGAAAACTTTCACTGCTTTTTCACAGGGTCGTTTTGGAGGTTTTTCTTCACTTAAGAAATGTACGGTACTCTGATGCTGCTGCCTTCTGCTGGATGAATCACTATCACTACCCCAACTACCCGTGCTGTGATGGCGAGGAAACCCCGTTGACAAGGCGCTGCTATTAACAGTCATTCACCTGAGCTGGGGGCTGATTGGCTCCGATAGCTGTCAATCAATCTGGACGCAATAAGAATCATTCATTATTAATGCATGTATCAAATACAATTGGACCTAATGCACAACCCCGGTAGCCTATACCAAAAACCACCAAAAGACAAAATGTGTCGAATATCATGGGAACCTTGCTGCAAACATGAAGCTAAGAATCTAGGTGTGTTGATTATACTTATACTAGATTCTGATTTAAGCTTTTGAGCCTCACTTCAAATCTATCACTAGAAATGCTTTTTTTTATCATCTTCGGAAAACATGACAAGCTTCCTACAGAAAATAAAAAAACAAAGTGCCAGGGAAAGTGAAGACAAATCTGTCTGAGAGTGAATTGCAGAAGTGGGGTTTACAAGGTTCGTGGCTGAACTATTATGACTGAACTGAAATGAAAATGATTCCAGATTTCAGAATATAATGTTGCCATATTATGTTGCCCTACGAAACATGCGAAAATACATAATCATGCAAGCAAACTATACCGAAATAACATGAATGAACTACTGTTACCTGTTAAGAATCTGTCAAGTAAATGACGACATGATCTCCTGATTATACAGAATTTGCACGTCATGATCGTGGCAATGAATGACGGCTGCAAGTGGAACAGCCAAAACGTGCAGCCAACCCAACTACTACTAGCATAATTCATTTGCTTTTATTTATACTTGTCTTGTGCTCAACATTGGTGTGTCTCCTTAGGGATACGGTTGAGACCCTACCAGTTGGACGGAGGGGTACAGTGGCTGACTCAATGTCTCAAGAATCAGGAGGGGTGTATCTTGGGAGATGAGATGGGCTTGGGCAAGACATGTCAGGTATGCTACAGTTACCTTTGTTCCCCCCTGTCCATCTCTTTACATAGGTGGAACGATGTGCATGTATCGTTTGCTTAGTTCTGTCATTCAACATTCAACAAGATGTTGGTTGCTACTATATGTTTGTATGTTTGTGTATATATGTGTATGTTTTTCAAGACGCAGGGCTCTCAAGTCTCACGCATTGGGCCACACCTTGTCTCATGCCCAATGCGTGAGACTTGAGAGCCCTGAAGATGTGTTTGTCTGTGTTTGCTGCCTTCAGACCATCTCTCTGCTGCTGTACACGAGAGGGGCCTTAGGAGACGAGGGACCGTTCCTAGTGCTGAGTCCACTCTCTGTCATGGAGAACTGGAGGCAGGAGATGGAACGGTGAGAAGATCAAAACACTTCATGTCTCAGTCCCAGACAATCATTCACTTAACATAGCTCCTACCAGCCACTGGGTGGGAGCCTTGTCCACATTGAGAATACAAGTCATGCTCCTCCTGAGACATCTACTGCCCCCCAGCACTGCGTCTCCTGAAGACACCCGCTTTCCCTTCTACTGTGTCCCTAAAAACTTCTATTGACCCCCTTGTACTGTTTCTCTGTTTCTCCAGTGTCTATATATATTTAAAAAAAACAAAAAAACAGGTTGAGAAGAAGGTTTTCCTTCTATCAATGGCCCCGGGCCTGAGCTGGATTACTCTTCCTGCTACGACTGGTGGATTGATGATTCACTTGCTTAGTCAAATGTATTGATTGTAAGTCGCTTTAGAATAAGGCGTCTGCTAAATGCCAAACATGTAAAAAATGTTTACAGGTTGACTCAGGCATTTAGTATTCATGTGTTGTTATGTGAACCAAGCATGAATGTCCTAGTGCTGGGTTTGCGCAGTAAGAGCTTGGTCTCCTGGCCTGTCGTATGAATGTGCTCTGACAGACTGTTGCCCCCCCAGCTTCTCCCCGGGTCTGACTGTGCTGTGTTACACTGGGAGCAAAGAGAAGAGGGCGGAGCTGCAGAGAGAGATGGACAACCTGCACTTCAATGTTCTGCTCACCACGTACGAGGTGATCCTGTGTGGCAATGTGGCAACTGTCTATATATCGTGACGTTAGAATTATAAGGTTCTATCTCCATTTTTGGTCAAAATTTAGTTTTTTTTACATAATCTGATCCATTAGGTGTTTATTAATGCCTGTGTGGTGTTATTTAAAAATGTTGACATTTTTTAGTTAGTAATTAATAAAATACAAAGGTTCCATCTCACAAAACATAATGGAATGTAAAAACTTTGACGCTCAATATCTCTGAACTACCCTAAACGGAGATAGAACCTTATCATTCTAAGCTCACGAACTGTCTATATACGACCTTCAACTGTCTATATATTCACCTTTGACCTTCATATTAATTTCTCCATTAATTCAACTCAGTCTTATCTGGATTTTTGATGTGTCCAATTTGACTCTCACTCAAAACGCTCTCTCACTCTCTTTCTCTCTCTCTCTCTCTCTTTCTCCTCAGCTCTGTCTCAACGACGCTTCGTTCCTGAGAAGGAGGTGCGCTTGACACTTCTTCATAGCTAACACCCAGAATGCTTAGCAAATTCAAAAATCCAACACTATACACCACAGGCCGTATACAACAACATGATCTTGTCTACAGGTGGAAGTGGAAGGTTCTAGTGGTGGACGAGGCTCACAGGCTGAAGAACCAGAACTCCTTGTTGCACAAAGCCCTGACAGAGGTAAGTTACCTGCTGACCAGGAGAGGCTGGTGGAGGTTGACATCATGTGTTTGAGACCATCCCTCATTCCATTCCATGCCAATCTCTCCCTCCACCAGCCCCCCGCTGCTATTCGGTTGTTAAGTCGTGACGTGTTTCCGGGTCCAACGTTGGCTGAGGCGCTCTCTTCGAAATGCCGCAGTAACGCTAATAATTCATTATATTTGTATAGCGCTTTTCCGAGGCTCAAAGACGCTGACAATATGGGAAAAACGGGAAAGTGCTGTGTCCCTTGTTGTATGAATAGATCCGAGCCTAAAAAACGATTGAACTGTCATTCTACCACTTTAGTACACTGGTACTCTGGTGCTTTAGTACACTGGTACTCTGGTGCTTTAGTACACTGGTACTCTGGTGCTTTAGTACACTGGTACTCTGGTGCTTTAGTACACTGGTGCTTTAGTACACTGGTACTCTGGTGCTTTAGTACACTGGTACTCTGGTGCTTTAGTACACTGGTACACTGGTGTGGGGAGTTTTTTATTTGGACCCGGAAATTGCTAAACGTCACAAAGAAGTGACGTCAGACTTAACAACCGAATTGAGTCTAACCCTCTTTCTCAGCATTTGCCATGGTCTGCCTTGCCGTGACAATCCTCCCTCACCTTGCAGTTCTCAGTGGGGTTCAGAGTGCTGCTCACTGGGACCCCCATCCAGAACAACCTGCAGGAGGTCTACTCCCTCCTGACCTTCATCCAGCCCAGCCTCTTTCCACCAGAAGAAGTAGACGACTTCGTCAGCACTTACTCACATGTGCAGAACCAACCTGCTCTGGGTACGGCACTACCTAGGAATCAACCTGCTCTGTATTTGCAATACCCCCAAATGTGTCTTTATATACAATACTTACAGTATATATGACACAATATTTTGTTGTATCTGTTGAGCATCTTCATTTGGCTGTGATATACAATGTGTACGATATGGAATTAGGAATTAATAAGTACACATATCGGATTCTGTGTCACTTCGTGAGCTTAGAATGATAAGGTTCTATCTCCGTTTAGGGCAGTTCAGAGATATTGAGCGTCAAAGTTTTTACATTCCATTATGTTTTGTGAGATGGAACCTTTGTATTTTATTAATTACTAGCTAAAAAATGTCAACTTTTTTAAAATAACACCACACAAGCATTAATAAACACCTAATGGATCAGATTATGTAAAAAACTCAATTTTGACCAAAAACTGAGATAGAACCTTATAATTCTAACGTCAGGACTTCCTGTCTGTTCCAACGCCCTCAGCCTCAGAGCTCCAGTGTGTCCTCCAGCCCTTCCTGCTCCGGAGGGTCAAAGCAGAAGTGGCGGCCGACCTGCCGAAGAAAACCGAGTTGGTGATGTACCACGGGATGTCAGCCCTGCAGAAGAGATACTACAAGGCCATCCTGATGAAGGACCTGGGTGAGACTGCTGCAGTGGACTTTATGTACTGATGATGCTGAGTTCAGGGTTCCCACGGGTCCTTGAAATCCTTGAAAGTTTGTGAATTTGAGAAAAAAATAATCAAGGTCTTAAAAGTTTTTGAAAATAGACATGGGTCATTGAAAGTGCTTGAATTCCCCCCCCCCCTCTTTCTAAAAAAAGTATAATATATATGTTCAACTTTTTTTTACTTAGCTCGTCAACTAGTAAATACGTTTCTGTATTGCTTAACTTTACACATATTTCACAATATATTGTTTTGCTGTGCTGTGGTAGAGATGACAAGAGACCATCTAGTATTCACACATTCAAGCCTCTCTTTTTAATTGTTGTCTGTGAGCGGATAGTTCCTATTATATAAATTCTCATCTAGATCTGTCTCAAACTATGCCAAACTATGTGTTGGGTCCTTGAATTTGAGGGAATTGAGTCTTGAAAGTCCTTGAAAGGTGCTTGAATTTGATGTTTCAGAAGGTGTGGGAACCCTGTGAGTTATACTTATTTGAGACTTAATTATGAACAATTTAGTCTCAACCTATTTGGTTGTTTCCATTGCTGCTTTATGTTGAAACCTTTTTAGGTTATGTCAGAAAATACCATTGTTCACTCAAGGAAACCCTTTTCACTCACAAGGAATGCAACTGTAGCAAACTGGCCTCTGTGTTGCTTTCAGACGCCTTTGAGAATGAACAAGGCAACAAGACCAGGCTGCTGAACATACTGATGCAGCTGAGGAAGTGTGTCGACCACCCCTACCTGTTTCATGGTGAGTCCTTATGTGCAGTCAGCACTGCAAGGTTGGCAGATCAGCGGTTCGAGCCCCGGCTGGCCACATGTCGAAGTGTGTTTGGGCAAGACACTGTTACGCTTGCCTGGCTCTTGACAAAGTGACAAAAAGGGAGACGACACACATGGATAACAATAATAGGAGATTTATTAACGTAAATAATGTAGAATAGAAATAATGATAAAGAAACTAGCAACGACAACCAAAACCGGCTGCTGGTCGACAAAGGAAGAGAGAGAGAACATGAATCTAAACCCACTCTTTAATTAAGGTTCCTGGGATAATTAGCATGATCAACCACACCTGAGCCCATCTGGAAGGTCGACAGGACAACAGGTGTAATAGCGCCCACTATAGGACCAAGTGTGGATCGTCACAACACTGAACCCCAAAATTGCTCCCAGTGAGCGGGCCAGCGCCTTGCATGGCAGCTTGCCGCCATTGGTGTGTGAATGTGTGTGTGAATGGGTGAATGAGAGGCCGTTGTAAAGCACTTTGGAGCAGCAAAAAAGGCGCTATATAAGTGCAGTCCATTTGAACCATTTACCATTTACTGTGGGACGATACAAATGACTGCTGGGCTTTGTTTAGTATCTGTGTGGTATGCAAACATGAACCACCACTCCTGCTCAGGAGTGGAACCAGAGCCGTTTGAAATGGGGGAGCATCTCATCAAGACCAGTGGAAAGCTGTGTCTTCTGGACAGCATGTTGAAATACATGCATGAAGGGTTAGTCCCTCTGCCTTCACTGACCAAACTGTACAGCCACAAAGCAACCAAGATACCCCCCACATCATTTTGCCATTTAGCAGACGCTTTTAATCCAAAGCGATTTACAAATACGAATTACAGGGACATTCCCCCTGGAGTAACTGAGGGCTAAGTGCCGTACTCAAGGGCACACTAGTAGTGGTGTGGTTTTCAGGCGGGATTTGAACTCACAACCTTCCGATCACAAGTCCAACTCACTATCCACTAGACTAGACCACCATTACACCTTACATCTCTGTGTGTCTTGCTCTCCATGTTTGTGTGAAGGGGCCATCGGATTTTGCTGTTCTCACAGATGACCAGAGTGCTGGACATCCTACAGGATTACATGGAGTACAGAGGTAGACTACAGTACAGTGTTAATTTTGTCAGGCTTTTGACAAACTGTAGTATTCCCCCAAACCACTACAAAGACGACTACATACAGTAAGCAATGGTACCAGTGCAAGTAGACCAGTGTACTCAGTGATCAGATTCCAGAGAGAATTTACGAACGCAGCCTTGTTGTTCTAGATTTTTTTTTTCATTATCAACCTATCATTGCGCTTTAGAGTAAAACAAAACACGCAACTGTCGCGTCTATCTTTTCATGGCAACTCTACATTGTGATTTACAAGGGATATTAACTAATATTAAGTAATATTATTACTTGGTTACATTTTGCAATTGATCCGCGGTACACATGCGTGCCGAACCGTGGGGGGCGATCCGTTACACCCCTACACAGCTACCTATATTTTCCTTACCGGGTCAACGGTTACAGGCTGACTCGGCCCCGCTTCTTCTGTATCCTCTCTATCCTCTGTATCTGTACCCTGCTCCCGCTCCTCCCTGCCAGCCTCCTCTTCAACCTGTTGCTGTTGCTGCTGTGGTAAACTTGAGGGTGCAGCAAACATGTCCCTAATATTTACACATTTGGCAGCATCTGCCTCGAGTTTCTTTTTGTTTTTCTCCCTAAGTTTTTCCCAGCCTCCCTTCCGTTTTAGTGTGCTTTTGCGCTCCATCTCTCTTAGTATCTATCTAGTAACTATCCAGGCTAACTACATTTATTTTGCCGGCAGGCTCGGCCCGAAACTACCGCGAAACGGAGACGGAGGTCTGGTGCTGCGTGCGTGCGTGACCCCTGACCCCCCCCCCCCCCCCCCTTCTCTCTGTTGATTGGGCCAGCCCAGTGTCTGTATAGAAAATTGACCAATGGGCCGCTGTCCCTGATTTATGGGCCGTTCAATGGTAGCTTTCGATTTATGGGCCGTTCGATGGTAGCTTTCGGCCGGCCGGCTGGTAAAAAAAATAAAAATAATAATAATAACTTTGTTTTTATTTTTTTATTTTGCCGGTCGGCTCGGCCCAAAACTACCGCGGCCCACCGGGCAAATGCCTGGTATGCCAGATGGCCAGTCCAGCCCTGTGCTAGACTATATGAATCTCGTCTGGGACGTAATTCTGACAGTTTAGAGGGGTTTAATAACGGTTTTCATGCATTTAAGATAAGTCGAAAATATAGCTGTAATATAGCTGGTTTATATGATGGCCAAGCGTAGACGCGAGGTTGAAAAGACGTCTATTGCTCAGAGGGGAGCAAATACCGTTCCAGACAGCAGTCTGAGGATGACATGATGCTCTGCCTGACCACCTCCATCTCCCCCAGAATAGACAAGTTGTGTACCACCAACCAGGGCCAGTCATCTCACTGAGGTAGGCATACCTGGCTTCCTGAAGCTAAAAGTTTCATTGTTGAAAAATAATAATAATAGAAAATATAAGCCTCATCAACAACAACAACAACAACAATAATAATAACCAATCATAATTATGCATGAACGTTTTATCAATCATAAACACATATAGGCTAATAACCCAGTATATAAATGTAAATGTAAAATATAAATAGGTTAATACAGTGAAAGAAAAGGTGAATGAAGTAAATATAAAAGTTATTATAGGCTTTAAAATGTGAGACATTTAAAAATATATATTACATGTGGGGGTCCCTGTTCTGTTTGTCTCTCGTCCAAGGGGTCCTTGGGTTGAAAAAGGTTGAACGACTCTCTACTCCTCTCCCCGTCTGTGATGATAACTGCGTCGCTGCTTTCACACGTCATGCGCGGTATCAACCAATGAAAATGCGTAGGGGCGTGGACAACATGCAAGATACGCCCCCAGATATTTGCATACAGATCTGATAAAGTGAAAAAGAAAGAATAAATGTTGAAAAGAAAGAATGAATGTGGAAAAGAAAGAATGAAAGAATGAATGTGGAAAACAAAGAATGAATGTGGAAAAGAAAGAATGAATGTGGAAAACAAAGAATGTATGTGGAAAACAATGTGGAAAACAAAGAATGAAAGTTGAAAACAAAGAATGAATGCGTAAAAGAATAAATAAATATATAAATGTATTTCGTTATACTGTGTGTATTCATTCATTAATTTGTTCATACATTCATTTATGTATCTATATATTTATTGTTAATTTTGACAGACTTGGTCCTCCATATTCATACACAGGAGTTTACTTACGGAAAGCACGCACTTTCAGCATAGTCATTGCGTGCGTTCGTAAATACGCTCTAGAAATCTGATCAGCACCGCTGAACCCAGTGGGCGCTCCGGCGCTCTCAGAGCGACTTTACGAACGCAGTCATTGTAGATCTGTCTGATACCTGTGGATGGAGGCATAGTTACAATAAAATAAACTTGATCAACTTGTGATGTGGGGAAAAAACGTAATAATTGTTACAACAAAAATCATACTATTTGTATTAAACAACTTATAGATAAAATGCATATAGTTAAATATTAAATTAAACATATATAAAATCTGAAGTTTATTAATTGGCCACATATCAAATCAGTCAAATCTTACACACAGGCCTACATCGAATTTCCAGACGAGTAACCAAAATAACCTTACTCATTATAAAAACAGATGGCGGGCAACGATAAACAAATAATAATTGTATTTGTTTACCATAGGCATACCTGTCAATTGAAAATGAGAGGACACCAACGACTAGTAGGATCTGCATAGCCATGCAAACGTTGGACAAATAACCCTCCTGTCAATTCACCTCGTAGCGGAGACACAATGGACTCAGTCATGCTGAACAATTGCTGACCCTCTTTCAGTTCCACTGAATGAGATGTGCCTACGTGCTGGCTGAGTGAATCCCCACTTCTGACCGACTACTCTGGATATAGCCTACATAGCCTATAGGCTAAAATATAATCTCCAATGGAAGATATATCAATCTATGATTTCAATGCGGAGACTCTGGACGGTGAGACCGTCCCGCTCAGCAACTACAAGGGCAAGGTGCTCCTCATCGTGAACCTGGCCAGCTTCTGAGGGTCAACGATAGAGGAGGTAATGGTGCTGGTCAGCTAGCATAACTGTATTGATAACCCCCAACATACAAGCTATTTTTGAAGTAAGTTGTTTATGTAGGAAAGGGATGGTGTAGTGGTGGCCAATTTGGATAGTGAGTTGGACTGGTGATCAGAAGGTCATGAGTTCAAAGTCCCACCTGGGAACACCACCACTAGGGTGCCCTTAAGTGTCCCCCAATCTCTAATTGTAAATTGCTTTGGATAATGGTAAAAATGTAAATGTAATCGGTGTCTCATTCTATTGTTCATCCCAAAGTATCACAGAATGAATGCACTCATGGAAATGTATGGTGACCACAACTTCACTGTCCTTGGATTCTCCTGTAATCAGTTTGGCCTTCAGGCACCCGGTGAGAGCTTTGATTTGTCATTCTTTGATTTTCATGTGATGAAATGTCTTTTTTTCAAGGTAATACTCAATGCTAGAATATCGTTCTCTATTGAGTAATCTGTTTGCAAAACAATAAAGTTATGGTATATACAGTACAGTATGTAGGCTCGAGAACCATCGGTTCTCAAGGCTACTTACTTATATACAGTACAGTGAAGTTTGTCATAGCTCTCAGGTTGTATGGTTGGTTCCCTCTGAACTAAATCTCTACATTTTTGTCATTATGCTTTTATCATCTGTTTTATTTATTGTTGATTTTTGTACATTTTTGTATATTTCAGAGGGAAATCATGAAACCCTCAATATTCTGAAGTATGTCAGACCAGGTGGGGGCTTTGTCCCGAAATTCCCTGTGTTTGCCAAGATTGAGGTCAATGGATTAACCGAAGAGCCTCTTTTCACCTATCTCAAGGTAGTGTATTTTACAGTGTTGCCGTGCGCCCTGAAAAATATAATTGAAACATGATAGTTATATTAATAAGTATATAAGTACTGTCATGTTTTGCATTTGTTTGAGGAAAACTATTTCAGAAGTTTTATCAGAAATTTGACCCAGTTTCTGAAATGATGCCACACACACACACACACACACACACACACACACACACACACGCGCACACACACACACACACACACGCACGCACGCACACACACACACACACACACACACACACACACACACACACACAAATAGAGTGTGACGTCACTGACAACCTCTGGTCTTTGGACTTGTCGCTTTACAACAGGAGTCCTTGCCTTTTGTGAACCCTGTCATTGGAGATATAAAGAAATTCTACTGGTCACCAATAAAAGTCAACGACATTCGCTGGAACTTTGAGAAATTCCTTATCAAAGCAGATGGGGAACCCTTTAAACGGTAAGTCATAAAACCAAATAAAATGCAACATTTCATACATGGGATGTATGGAGATACAGCTCTAATGGTTAACGGTTTCTCCTTTTATGGTTAACAGTTATGAACTCCATGATCCTATTGAAGAGGTAGAATGCGACATTGGAAACCTTCTATAAGTGACTGTTAAGGAGCAGTTGTTTCATCGGCAGAGGCAGAGTGAAGATCCCTCAGTAAATGCAGACTTGCACCTGAGTTGGATCTGATGGAGTACAGGGAACAGGAACAAGAGTTTTAGTGCATTCACTTGAAATTCCTGGTCTCTCTTCAGCCTCTGGTGGTGTTCATCTCAGCTGCTTTCAATGCAACTCCCTTGTTTTATAAAACAAAGAATGTGAATAAATGTGTGGTTAAAGCCTCAAGACGTGTCTTGTATGTCATTGATTCAATGTGTATGATGTGTGACAAAAATGTAATTAGACAGACAAAATGTTATAAACCCACCTCTAAGTCAAAATCCACCATCACTTTCAAATAATTGGCCAGTACTTGGGTGGATTAGTGTAAACCTCTACACATCTTTGAAAATAGAAATAAAAGAGAACATGAATCATTATTGATATTGTATGTGATGCAATACGTGACCTATGATTTGATATGTTATTATAAAAGTGGAGTTCATCATTTGGATTTTTAAGAAGAAATACATGGTTGAACCAAATCATACTAGACGTGTATGTCTGGCAGCTTGTTGTTTGTTTGTTAGTTAGTTAGTTAGTCAGTTTGTATGTTTGTCTTGTGTATAAAACTGAAAAACTGAAAAGAAAATATTTACACATATTAAATAAAACGCGAAAGGAGCCTTACTGCATCCCGTAGTTTTCACTATGCGCATGCGTATTTCACTCGTCAATGTCACAGACAGCGACCAGTAGTAAACATGGCGGGTCTGCGACGCTGGGCTACAGCCCTCTCCAAGGGGACAGGGCCAGGCTTCTCCAAGCTCCTCTCTGGGGCTAGAGCAGGTTTGTCAGTCCTTCTGTGAAGTGTGTGGATGTCATTGGGAAAACACAATATTAGCGACATCAAAGACACAGGAGGAGGTTGCGACCGGCCAGGAGCTAACCTTGACTGGCTAACATGCTAAGCTAGCAGCTCAAAGGTGGCACAGTGGTGCACATAGTGATATAAGAGCAGGATCTAAATAGAAGAAGAATGATAGTGATGGTAACTGTGGAATATACAGACGTGTGCAGAGGTAGTGTTGTAAACATCAGTATAGTAGAGGTATATACAGTTATGATCTATGTAGGTTATGTACAGAATCTAATGTGCAGAACAGAAGTATTAAGAAGCTATGTCAGGAGACATGTGCAATGTGCAATATACAGTATGTTACACAGCTAGTAATGTAAACATCAGTAGTGTAAAGGTTATAGAGTGATCACATTAACATCAGTAGTGTAAAGGTTATAGAGTGATCACATTAACATCAGTAGTGTAAAGGTTATAGAGTGATCACATTAACATCAGTAGTGTAAAGGTTATAGAGTGATCACATTAACATCAGTAGTGTAAAGGTTATAGGGTGATCACATTAACATCAGTAGTGTAAAGGTTATAGAGTGATCACATTAACCAGGGATGAGCAGCCATCAGAGTATTGTCATGCAGGCATAGTTGTTGTTATTAACGCAGCTTCACTGCGTTCTGTCTGATTGGATCAGCAGGACCCAACGTGTGAGTGGTCGCAAACGTTAGATGCTTGAAAGACAAAAAACTGTCTTGTTATTGGTGTTATTACTCTGTTATGATAACGACGACCTCAGATAATGCCCTCATCCGACTTCACTGGACTTCATCACGTTATTTTATGGATCTGTGCCATCTGTCGTCTTCTTTTTACATGTGTCCCAGCCTCTGGAGTTAACAAGGGTATGCTTCCTGGTCCATACCCCAACACCCCGGAGGAGAGAGCAGCCGCGGCCAAGAAATACGGCATGACGCTTGCGGACTATGAACCGATGCCCGATAATGGCGAAGGGTAAAGGATGATAAGTTGACCTACTGTCTCATCACCTTATGTTATGTTATGTTAATTTTATTTATAATGCGCCCCCCATCCAACTTTTACACCGGCCCGCGGCCCGGGTAAAGGAACAGATAAAGACAAGGACAAGGACAAGGAACACAGAAAGCAAACAGACACAGGCGACTTAAACGAACATCTCAAGGGATACAATTCACAACAAATAGGGAGTAGACTTAGGGAACATCATTGACGAAGAGGTGGGATTTTAACTTGGCTCTAAAGGAGTCCAGAGTGGGGGCAGACTTGATGGCGTAAGGGAGCGCGTTCCACACCTTATATTAACAGCAGTATGTTCCCTTTGCTGTGTAGCTTTCAAATGTATTTGTAAAAGTTGTCTTTGCCGACTTCAATGAATGCATGGTCCAGTGTTGAGTCGTACAGCTGTCTACAAACTTACATGGAACAGTAAACAGCATTATCAGAGGATATTGAACTTACAAACGTACTAATGCTTTCCTTATTGTGGTTTTAGATTTGGAGACTACCCAAAGTTGCCTGATCGGTCCCAACATGAGAGAGATCCCTGGTACAAATGGGATCACCCTGACATAAGGAGGAACTGGGGAGAGCCGGTAAGATAGACATCCTTTATATGTAAGGTGAATTTGGGTAATGTGGGACACCACAGTGTGCAGTTCCAGTGTGTTTATTTCTATTCTAACAAAATCTTGTCATGATTTCAGCCGCATGAAATCCATGCTAAACCTATAATAAAAAGTCCTGTTGACTAACAGGAAATACACACAGGAATAACTAACAGAAATACACACCTTACCCAATGTCCCAGATTACCTGAATTCACCCTATATTTTTGTTTTCGTTTTAAGAAGAGATAACAAAAATAAGTAGAGAAAAGAAAATACTGATCTTGCCGATATCCTCATGCAGGCTGTTCTAGTCTGGGGGCAATATTAATTCCATGTTTTTGTATTTATTTTTTTATTTATTTTTCTGATTTTATCCCTTTTTCACCCAATTTGGTATCCAATTGCACCCAACCTAGCATCCAATTATCCCCTGCCTATTGCGTAGGATCCGCCGCACGACCCCGTGGCCGGCAGCCCCAGAGGAGATCGCCAGGCACACTAGCTGTCTGGCTCCTCGAGCCCGACACCGTTACTCCAGCACCAGACGGGGGCGGTGTTGCGCGACGGATCCTTGTCCGGAAATAGTCCTATACCCCCCTTGGGAACGGCCGCTCAATATGCCGCTCCCTGTGAGCCCCGGCCATATCCGGGTCTGGCGAGACCGGGATTCGATCCCAGTCCCCGGTGGGCAGCTTGCACTAGAGGCTAATGCTTAGACCGCTGCGCCACCGCGGGGCACAATTCCATGTTGTTTAATTGTATTATGTGTATTTGAATTCATGAATGGTTTACCATACAAACTTTCTTTATTTTTTACTTTCCACAATCTCTCAACTGCAATGTTTCCCCTCTGTAGATGCACTGGGACATTGACATGTACACCAGGAACCGGGTGGACACCTCTCCCACCACTGTAGACTGGAGAACTATGTGCACACACTTCTTCGGTTTCTGTGGGTTCATGCTGCTCATGTTCTACCTTGGCGAGAAATACCCATCTTACCAGCCTGTGGTATGTACTGGGAACACTGCTGCGTCATAATGGTTATTCTCAGCCTCAGGAAGTCAGGAAAGGGAGGTTACAGTAGTGCAATGCTTCTTATGATCTGATGTCTGTCTGGACTCAATTTGATGTCTACAATCATGTCACAGCCATGACAACCATGTCATAACACATGGCCTCTCATCTGAATCTGATGTTTGTTGTTACATCCCATTATACAAGTATAAAAGAGTAGAATGTGTAGGCTTCGGTTCCTCAACATTGTAGCAGCAAGAGAAAAATGGTAATGTATTATTGCTTAAGTATACCAACCCTCTCGGTAGCTCGGCCCTCAAGAAGTTGTGTCCCCCCCCCAAATTAAATTAACACAATAGCAAATTATCATCATCATCATAATTGGTGTGGGCCACAGTGACCGCTGTCGAGACAAGACGAGTGGTTCCCGACATGTCCTGCTGCATAAAGAGATGACTCGAGGGGGGAGAATTACATTTGACACCCAAAAGTGTGCGTCCTTTCCCTCCTTTCCCATCTACTGACTGAACTTACCAACATTACTACTGATTACCAACGTTATAAAATGATTCATAAACAATGTGGCTGTTTTTGCTGTGGCTTAATTTTTGGTAATTTAATAAGATTTAAGATTAAGTACCTTGCATACTCGCACAGTTCTGATGGACCCAAACAAGCATGTTTTCGATGGGGTGGTTCATTTCGGAAAGATCCTGGCATGGGAACTTTTCTCTGACACACACAGACAGACTCTAGACCTGTAATCATTTAATGGGTTTTGGAATTCAGATGCATCTTCCCAGAATCATGTTGTCTTTAGTTGAATAGTTTATTTGTCTGATGTGGCAAGGCAAGGCAAGGCAAGTTTATTTGTATAGCACATTTCATACAACAGGGGCAATTCAAAGTGCTTTACATGCATTATATAAAAATACAGCAAGAGGAGCATAAGAAAATAACAATTACAATGAATAAAATCAAATATAAGAAGTAAATAGATAAAACATTTAAAAAGACAATAGTTAATGGGAAAAAGACATTGATAGAAGTGTTTGTGTTTAATCATATCCCTCCACATCCTTCTACATCCCTCTACATCCCTCTACATCCCTCCACATCCCTCTACATCCCTCTACATCCCTCTACATCCCTCCACATCCCTCTACATCCCTCTACAACCCTCTACATCCCTCTACATCCCTCCACATCCCTCCACATCCCTCTACAACCCTCTACATCCCTCCACATCCCTCCACATTCCTCTACATCCCTCTACATCCCTCTACACCCCTCTACATCCCTCCACATTCCTCTACAATCCTCTACATCCCTCTACATCCCTCCACATCCCTCTACATCCCTCTACATCCCTCTACATCCCTCCACATCCCTCTACATCCCTCTACATCCCTCCACATCCCTCTACATCCCTCTACATCCCTCTACACCACTCCATATCCCTCCATATCCCTCCATCCCTCCACAAGAGGAGCATAAGAAAATAAAAATTACAATGAATAAAAGCAAATATAAGAAGTAAATAGATAAAACATTTAAAAAGACAATAGTTAATGGAAAAAAGACATTGATAGAAGTGTTTGTGTTTAATCATAACTGGTGCAAAACATGAAGGTTTTTAGCTTGGATTTAAATATTTTAAGGGTTTGGGCCTGTTTGATTTCTTCAGGGAGTTTGTTCCAGGAGCATGCAGCAGCGTGACTGAAAGCTGCTGCACCGTGTTTTGTTTTTACTCTTGGAATTATTAGCTGATTTGTCTCAGCTGACCTTAGGGACCTTGCGGGAATATAGGGTGGGAGGAGATCTGATATGTATTTTGGTCCAAGACCATTTTGTGATTTGTATGTAATTAGGAGGATTTTGAATTCAATTCTCTGAGAGACTGGTAGCCAGTGCAGGGATCTCAGGATTGGTGTAATGTGTTCAAATTTCTTTGTTTTTGTTAGGACCCTAGCAGCGGCGTTTTGGATGAGCTGCAATTTACGAACAGCTCCTTTAGATAGGCCTGTTAGTAGACCATTACAATAATCAAGTCTACTCGAAACAAATGCATGGATGAGTTTTTCAAGGTCTTGCTTGGACATGAAACCTCTCATTCTTGTTATGTTTTTCAGGTGATAGTAGGCTGATTTAGTTATTGAGTTTATGTGGCTGTTGAAGTTTAGATCGGAGTCTAGAATTACACCAAGATTTCTGACCTGTTTTTTACTGTGAAGAGAGAGAGAATCAAGTTTTGCACTGACTTTCGATCTTTTGTCAGGTGCACCGAATACAATTATCTCTGTTTTCTCCTTGTTTAGTTGGAGGAAGTTTTGTGTCATCCAGGCGTTTATTTGCTCAATGCAATTACAGAGATTGTCAATGGGACTATAGTCGTTCGGTGAGAGGGCTATGTAGATTTGAGTGTCATCCGCATAGTTGTGGTAGGCAATTTTGTTCTTTTTTATGATGTGTCCCAATGGAAGCATGTAGAGATTGAATAGAAGGGGGCCAAGGATTGACCCTTGGGGAACCCCACATGTCATTTTAATTTGGTCAGATACAAAGTTGCCAATGGAGACATAGTAGCTTCTGTCCTGTAGGTAGGATCTAAACCAGTTTAGGGCAGTGCCCGAAAGTCCTACCCAGGTTTTTAGTCTATCTATTAGAATGTCATGGTCTACAGTGTCAAAGGCAGCACTAAGATCTAGTAGTACCAAAACTGAGATTTTTCCGGAGTCTGTGTTTACGCGAATGTCATTAAGGACCTTAATAAGGGCCGTTTCAGTGCTATGTAGGGGGCGAAAGCCTGATTGAAAGTCATCAAAGAGATCATTTAGGGTCAAATAATTGCTAAGTTGTTCGTGGGCAACCATTTCAATAATTTTTCCTGTACAGGGAAGGTTTGATATGGGTCTGTAGTTGTTTAGTACAAAGGGGTCTAGGCCGTTCTTTTTTAGTAGAGGCTTAATAACTGCAGTTTTCAGGGCTTCAGGGAAGATTCCTGATGAAAGGGAGGTGTTAATTATTTGTATTAGTTCGCCTGCCATGCAGCTAAATATGTTTTTTAAAAAGCTTGTTGGCAGGACATCAAGGGCACAGGTGGATGGTTTAAGACGTGACATGATTTTATCTAGGGTCTTGTAATCAATGGTGTTAAATTGTGACATGGTTGTTATGTCCGCCCTATTTGGGGTTGTTAATGGGGACATGTTTTTCATGCCTGACACAGAAGACCTAATGCCTTGTCTAATGGTTTCTATTTTATTGTTAAAAAAGGATGCAAGCTCATTGCATTTACTAGTTGAGTGAAATTCCTGAGCAATGGGTGTTGGGGGATTTGTTAGTCTGTCAACAGTTCTGAAAAGGATGCGGGCATTATTTATGTTATTGTTTATGATCTTAGAGAAAAATGATTGCCTGGCACTTCTTATTTCTAAGTTATAGTTCTGAAGATTCTCTTTATAGATATCATAGTGGACTTGAAGGTTTGTTTTTCTCCATCTGCGCTCTGCTTTACGACATTCTCTTTTTTGGGTCTTTACGGATGGGGCAGTTCTCCAGGGAGCTTTTTGCTTACCAGAGATGCATTTGGATCTAATGGGTGCAATATCATCAATGGTTTTTGTGATTTTTAAGTTGAAATCGTGTAGAAGGTCATTTACTGAGGTTGGAATAGAAGTTTGGGGTGGGGGGGCTAGGGAAAAGGCCTGTGTGAACAGTGCACTGGTCTTTTCATTGATATATCGTTTGGAAATAGTTTTAGACATAGTTTGAATAACAGGAAAGATAGATACGTCAAAGAATATGCAACAGTGGTCAGACAGGGCAATGTCAGTTACAACAACATTTGAAATATCTAGGCCTTTGGTGATGATAAGGTCCAGAGTGTGACCTCGATTATGAGTAGGGAGGTTCACATGTTGTTGAAGTTCAAAAACATCTAACAGAACAGAGAGTTCTTTGGCTTTGTTGTCCTCTGAGTTATCTACATGAATATTGAAATCACCAGCAATGATCAGACCATTAAATTCAGTAGTAATGATGGAGAGAAGCTCTGTAAGTTCATTAAAGAAGCTAGTAGAGTATTGGGGTGGTCTGTATAAAATTATAAAAATAATTCGAGTGGAACATTTAAAAACAACTGAAAGATATTCAAATGATAAAAATTCCCCGAAGGATTTCTGTTTGCAGTTAAAACTGTCTCGGAAGAAAGAGGCGATTCCACCACCTTTTTTGTGGGATCTAACGACATCTAAGGTTCTAAAATTGGGGGGTGCTGACTCAATAAGAATTGGTGTCTTGTTATCTTTATCTAACCAGGTCTCAGTGATAAATAAGAAATCTAGTTCATAGGAGCTAATCAAGTCGTTGATTAAGAGAGACTTATTAGCTAAGGATCTGGCATTGAAAAGTGCTAGCTTGAGTGGTTTTGTGTTTGGTCTCTGTGTGGGCTGTGTGTGGCAGGGTACAGAAATTAAATTTGAGGGGTGTATAAAGCATTCAGACTTGCAATTAACTGTTCTGTTACTGATATGAACAGGGATAGCAAGAGTTGAGAGTCCCAGCTTTATATCAGGAATGTCAATGGTATCAACTCTATGGAAGCAGGGACTGTTAGAGCATCAACTGATTCTGGGTGTCATCCGGGGGATGGGGATGGGTGTTGTAGATAGCATCCTGTGGCGGGGTAGGGCGATGGGTATTGTTGATGAGGCTGGCATTGTTGATGAGGCTGGCGTCACAGGGAGTGTGGGGCCAGGTGTTGTAGAATGGAGAGTTGCCTGAGATGGAGCAGCTTTCGGGGTGAGCTCTACTCCTGTCTTCACCATTTTCTCTAACCTAGCTGAGAAAGGCAGGAACGGCGTGAGTTGGAGGAAGGAGAGCTCAGTGGACTCAGTGGATGAGTGTCTCTGGGAGTTGGGGGTAGAGTGGTTTGGGGGGTCGGGGGCAGAGTGGTTTGGGGGGTCGGGGGCAGGGAGGGAGGGTGGGGGGAGAGAAAAGGGGCTGGACCGTCGCCTTAGTGGGGGTTCAGCCAGCTGTGATGAGTTTGGAGGGCCCTTTACTGTAGGCTGTAATGAGTCGCAGGACTGTGGGGAGAGTTTATCCACTGTGAGCAGTTCAGCTGCCTGTGCTGAGTCTGAAGAATCCTGCACTGTAGGCCTTTCAGTTGGTTCAAGAGCGAGGGAAGGGGGAGCAGAGTTTATGAGGTTGAAGAGTATGTTGTTCATCAAATGGTATTCTCCCGATCTGTTTAAGTGGAGGCCATCTCTTTTGAATAGGTCTCTCTGCCTCCAGAATATGTTCCAGTGGTCAATGAATTTCAGCCTTTTAAGTTGGCACGCAGCAGAGAGCCACGTATTAAGGCTTAGGAGCCGGCTGAATTCCAGGTTACCTCTGTCAACAGTGGGTAGCGGTCCACAGATGAATGTCTCAATCTTAAGCTTGTCAAGTCTATTGAAAAGTTCCATGAAATCACGTCTCAAGTCTACTGAGCCCATTTTACGTGAATCGGTTTGTCCCACATGTAATACAAGACGCTTTGTGTCTGGGTTTTTAGACAGTGTTTCTTCCAAATCTTTTGTTATTTCTGAGACTATTTCTGATGTGCTCCTTTTCATGTGAATATTATTTTCTGCTTTCAGGCACCAAAACAATATCCTTACAATAACCTGCATCTGGAGAGGGGTGGTGATCCAGATAAAACACCGGAGGAAGTTAAACATTATGAGATTTAATGTTTAAATTGTATCTTGTGTGCAACTTGTGTATATTTCTGTCTCTAATAAAAACCTATGCTTAATATTATCGATTTTTATTATCCTAGTTATGTTTGATGATATGAACATTTTATTTAATAACGTCAGGACAGCTGAGTCACTACCTATCTTCGGCCGTAGACTAATGATGACCCAGTTCTGTAGGTTTCACCTGGGCCCCACCTCCTCAGGCCTCTACACCCATAACATCCTACATTAACTGAAGTTGGAAACAAATCAAAACAAAATGTATTTTTCTCTAGCACTTTGACTTCCGATGGCACTCGTTCTTTGAAGGTTTCCTTATTTCCCTAGGAAGTAATCCTTCTAGCATTGTGACTGCTAATGGCCTCTGGTCCTAGCATAAACATGTTTTCTCCTCCTGATGCCTGATCGATATAGATCATGATTAACTTACTTTAGACATAAGTACTTGTAAGTCGCTTTGGTTAAAGGCGTCTGCTAGATGTCGAAAAATGTAAATGTAAATGTCTTACGATGACTGCTGTGTAGTTGAGTCACTTAAACTTAAACTTATTGTAAGTCGCTTTGGATAAAAGTGTCTGCTAAATGACTTAAATGCAACAAAAACAAGTATGTTTCATGCATTCATAAAGGTAGTAGGTAACACAACTTCACAAGTAAGTAAGTAAGTAAAACTTTTTTTATATAGCGCCTTTCGTACATGAAATGCAACTCAAAGCACTTTACACAAGATCAAGTGAAACATTCAGTAACATAGATAGATCATAATCACAGCTCAGTATATATGCAGTCAGTGTAGCTGAGTTCACAATAAGCCAATAGGTCAAATCAGGATACTGCTGTCAGTGACACCTCGTCGGCCACCGTAGAAGGTGAACACGTCAAAGATACTGTTGGGAGTGCCGGTAGATGATATATGTTTTCGCGTTTTGTATCTAACAGGACTGCTAAACATCAAAACATCAATTTCAACGTAAGTATTGTCTTGGCTATATATCCAGGCATGGACGCACGGTCATTCTAGAGCCGGTTGCGATACAATTCGAGCTATATCTGCAATCTTAATGCGTGAATCATAGAGTTAGCTTGTGGCTAACAGTTAGCAGCCAGGGGGTTCGACTAATCCCTGGAATAAAAACGGCCCATCGAACAGTTCCATGTCGCGGTCGTTTAAAGGCCATGAAGGAGTCAGTGAGAGTGTTACGAATGTCTTACTGATCAGCAGCAGCAGCAGCTTACGTTAGTTAAGGGAAAAACACTTCATTAACACATAATATACACTTGGATTCGTTGAAAGATGTGTAGCCATGTTGAAAAGACAAGTCATTCCATTACCAGAAATTAGACCGACTCCTGCCTAGCAACAACTTAAGCCAGCTTAGAGACAGACAGAGAGAGAGACACACACACTAGCTGGTTGAACATTGTAGCCTTGTGTATACTTGTATGTCACAAACCAAGGTGCATCTTCTACTAACATCAACTGTTATATTAATATAGTCCAGATAAACTAGCTTTCTACTATGGCTGCGTTCGTAAACTCGCTCTGAGAGCGCCGGAGCGCACACTGGCTTCAACGCCATAAAGGGACCAAGTCATTTGATTGGACGAGAGGCGTTCCGCGAGTGCTGATCAGATTCCAGAGCGAGTTGACGAACGCAGGTCTGTGTTTACTGTGCTGCAGTGTGAGGCCAGGTAGGCTTGCTGCCACGTCTAGCAGCTCGTCACCCAACACATGTTTATGTTTCATCATCATACATGTTGTGGAGCTTGATCAGTGAAGAGTACTGCCTTCAGCTCTGCTTCCATAGCTATTGCACAACATCCACAAGTATCACACACTCCCCCCCTCCTCTCTCTCTCTCTCTCTCTCTCTCTCTCTCTCTCTCTCTCTCTCTCTCTCTCTCTCTCTCTGTCTCTGTCTCTGTCTCTGTCTCTGTCTCCCTTCTTTATGACATGTCTCTCTCTCTCCCCTCTTTCTCTCTCTATTCTAGCTTTATTCTGTTTGATGTCGCAACACTAAAAAAATAGGCCTTAACCACAATTTCACAACACTGAGTTTATGTCCTGCATTGTTCAGGTTTTCTGATATCGGTACCTGGACCAGTACAGAAAGATGAGGCTGAAGGAGATCCAGAGGACCGCTCACCAGGCGTGGAGTCCTGCCTCTCACCATCCCATCTGCCTGGCCCTAGGTAGGTGGTTTAACTCTTAAGGCTTGTCTAAGGCAGGGTGATGGCATAATTTAACAGGCTTTTACAAATGATGTTACTTTGAGGTCTCTTCAGATATTGAACAGACTGTGACTGAGACTCCTTGTTTTCATTTGGTTGATCAACAGGCACATCAGCACATCAGCTGGATGCCTCATTCAACACCACTGCCGCCCTTGAAATATTCGAGTGTGACTTTGCGGACCCCGCCCTGGACATGAAACTCAAGGGGTCGCTGCCCATCTCAAACAGGTGAGCCGCTACCCAAGTCATTTAGAACTACTAGCTGTGTATGATGAAATTAACCTGAATTGATTCTATTTCTCTGTGCAGATAACCAACATTTTTATATTTCGTGTAATGGATATTTTATCCTTGTAAAAAAAAAAAGCACTTTGAATAAAGAATCGTTTGATTCACTGGTATTGAAATGACTGTGTCTTCCTGGTCAGCCAAAGAGGTGTAAATGTTTCAGACTAATGTCAACTCATCTGTCCCCTAGGTTGCACTGTATAGTCTGGGTGGATTTTGGAATGGGAGAGGACGGCACAGGTGGGAGAGTGATCGGAGGCAGTGAAAATGGCACTTTAACAGTTTATAGTCCGGAAGCCATCGTAACGTCTGGCACGGACGCCATAGTCGGACAGTCTGACAAGCACACGGGCCCCGTCAGAGCACTGGACTTCAACCCCTTTCAGGTTTTAGTCTCATATTTGTATTTTCTTACATTTTCTTTAAAGCTCTTCCATCAATTCAGTGTTGTGTGAAGTTTCTGCTCACTTCAATGCGCTCTCTTTCAGAGCAACCTTCTGGCATCCGGAGCGAATGATTCTGAGATCTATATCTGGGATATGAATAACTTTAGCAATCCGATGACACCAGGGGCGAAGTCACAGGTAGGTGTAACGCATGTGTTATATACTGTATAGTTTGTCCCATTTAGGCTACATTGGGGTTCTCCTAAGGTTTATTTTTGTCCTGTAATCATACTGTCATTCGCGTGTGTCAATACTGCGAAAAAGAGAATGAAATCCCTGATGTTTGTAGTGGTCTCACATTGATTTTGAACAGTGTTCTTCTCCCTTTCTGTTTGTTTGTTGTTTTTTTTAACGTTTGTAGCTATGCGAGGTAAGAGTGAAAGGTACAGCTCATGTGTAGTGTGGTTTGGTCTGTCGTGCCTTGAACCCGTGTGGACTCATGGGAATGGTGAATAACCTGACACCTGGACACTTTTTTTTTTTTTTATCTCTGTCAAATGGCCATGTTTCAAACAACATGTAATGTTACACTATATTTCTTCAGCACTATTTCCTCAAGTTCAGATCGGAACAGATCACTAATCATAAAAGCCTATTGTCATAAAAATCTGTATCTATGAATAGTGATTAGATTACAGTTAAGGTTGCAAAAAAATAACACCCCCCCCCAAAAAAAGGAAATTATCGGAAAGTTTCCCAAACTTTTTTGCAACCCTAATTACAGTGTTGTTTGTTATATGTGTTGGGACTGTTGCTTGGTTCTTTGGTGTGAAGTACTGTTTTGCTAACCTCTAAAATGTGTGACGTACGGTTGTATGATGTTTCCCCTAATCAATAGAATGACTTAAGACCACAACATTTAAGAGTTATCTTGTGCAATATGCCATATGCATATGAAAACATCTACATTGACTGCTTACCTGGAGATGTTCAAACATACTAACTGAAATGCCTCATGTACACTATGGTGTATAAAATAATATGAAGATGCTTGAATTCCTTTTTGAAGGTGTTTGCGAAATTGTCCATAAGTAAAAAGACATTCAACAGTCATTGGGTTGCTTCCACCGTCATTGAATTGCTTCAACAGTAATTGAATTGTCTAACCAAGGCTCCCTCTCCCCAGCCTGCTGAGGATGTCAGCGTGGTGTCCTGGAACAGGCAGGTGCAGCACATCCTGGCCTCCGCCAACCCCAGCGGGAAGGCCGTGGTCTGGGACCTGAGGAAGAACGAGCCCATCATCAAGATCAGCGACCACAGCAACAGGGTAAGATGGCCGCCGTTGGATTTGGCTCCTGATTTCCATTGATTATTTCCGTGATTATCTTACATGTAAGCTGAGCTCTCAGGCAGGCCGAGTACATACAGGCAGGTCTAGTTAGTATGCTATAGGAGTTGTCCAGCTTTTAAAGGAAATTATGAAATTTACACTCCTCAAATGATACACTCTCCCTCTAAAAAAAACAATGATACCCACTGTGGAATATCAACAATATTAATCTGGAGGTTTGCTTTTCTTGCATTCAATGTCAATTGGGAAGCACTTTGTTCCTAGTCCTCGTCTGGACCCATCACCTGGCCCCAGTATTTCAAAACATTTGATCTAGATCAGAATGATGCAGATTCTTTTTTACTATCCAGGAGGACCAGATCTATCATATTTTGAGTAGTATTTGAGTAGTATAGGCGAAATCAGACCGCTTCTGATCCTGGACAGCAAAAAAGAATCTGGATAATTCTTATTCAGATTAAATATTTTGAAATACTGGGCCCTGATGAAATCTGTATCTACAGTTGGAGTGTGTCTTGATGTGGTGGTCTGTGTGTGTGTGTGTGTCTGTGTCTGTGTCTGTGTCTGTGTCTGTCTGTGTGTCTGTGTGTCTGTGTCTGTGTCTGTGTCTGTGTCTGTGTCTGTATCTGTGTCTGTGTCTGTGTGTGTGTGTGTGTCTGTGTGTCTGTATCTGTGTGTCTGTGTCTGTGTCTGTGTCTGTGTCTGTGTCTGTGTCTGTGTGTGTGTGTGTGTGTGTGTGTGTGTGTGTGTGTGTGTGTGGTTGTAGATGCACTGTTCCGGGATGCTCTGGCACCCTGAGGTGGCCACCCAGCTGGTCCTGGCCTCTGAAGACGACCGCCTGCCTGTCATCCAGATCTGGGACCTGCGCTTCGCCACGTCCCCTCTCAAAGTCCTGGAGAACCACACAAGGTGAGGGGTCTGGTCACATGTTCGACGTACAGCAGCTGCATTGAAGTGGAGCTTTTATGACCAGTGTGTGTGGCAGTTATTGGGGCTGATTTCATGGAAGCAGGTTAAGACTAAATAATCCTAAACAAAAAAAAAAAAGCATCCTCAATGGAGATTTTCCATTGCAAGTGTGATTTAATCCTGGACTCCACCGATTCAAAAGCATAGTATCGGTGTAAAATCCCATGCTAACACCAATCCGATGCCTTTTCCATCCTTGTAGTGGAGAACACAAAGGCACACTTCTGTGGAAAGGCTGGATGCAGGCATTACGATGCAGAAACATGGCATTGCTTTGTTGAATGTTTCTCTTCTTTTTTGAATGACTTGTTTCTGCTCAGGGGACTTCTCTCTATATCATGGAGCCAGGCCGACCCAGAGCTGCTGCTCAGCAGCGCTAAAGATAACCGTATTCTCTGCTGGAACCCAAACACAGGGGAAGTAAGTTGGTTCTGCATTTCTATTCTAGAATTCTATTCTTTTAAATAAGTCCCTGTATGACGTAGTCCTCTGTGGCTCAGTTTGGTAGAGCATGGCGCCAACAACGCTTACGTTGTGGGTTCGATTCCCACCAGGACCATATATATACTGAAACATTTATGCACTCACTGCAATGTAAGTTGTTTTGGATTACAAGCCTCAGCTAAATGGCATACATTACATCAGTGTGATCTGACTGCCTCGCTTTATCTTCTTCTTCTTCTTCTTCTTCTTCTTCTTCTTCTTCTAGGTAATTTATGAGCTGCCGACAACCAACCAGTGGTGCTTTGACGTCCAGTGGTGCCCCAGGAACCCGGCGCTCCTGTCAGCGGCCTCGTTCGACGGCCGGATTAGCGTGTATTCTGTGATGGGAGGAAGCCTGGAGGCTCAGCAGCAAAGTAGTGTTGACAAGGTTAGAGGGGCTTACCGCGCCGTCTTTCACTCTGCTGAACGCCCCCACCCCTACACGGCCATATGTGACACGTTGTAGTCTTTTGGTCCGCATATCGGCAACCAATCAAAATGTTAGGACTTTTCTTTTGAAACACAGAACTACGTTTCAACGTTGTTGAGAATCATAATACAAACTCGCTTGTCAAGCCAAAATACTGCAACACAATGGATTCGGTGAGTAGTCCCCACTGCTACCTAGTTAACTATAACACTACTTTACATCGTTAGCAGGCTCACAAAACAAGCTGTGTTAGTTGACTAGCGATTTTCAACAACGCGGATTTTTTTTTTTTTTTTTTTACATTAGATCCCGATATGCGGACCAAAGCATTAGAACATAATATGGGCTTTTATTATGGGCTTTTTTCCTCTTAGAAACCATCCTGCAGAAGCCTGTGTTTTGCATCAGGGACGTGTACAAATTACTATGTTGGTTGTCTAAAAATCTTTGGTTGTCTAAAAATGTTCACATGGTCAGGATTTTAACCTATTTAGTGCCGACTCGGGTGGTTAAAGTCAAGTGCAACATTCCAGAGTGCCGAGGTTGACTTTATTCACCAAAAATGCATCAATTAATTACGATGCTTCATTTTCTAGCCAATCAAAGTGTTGTTGCTAGATAAACACTTGATTTGCTGGCAACTACAACCGAAGTTCCCTTCATGGGAATAATAAAGTTATTCTATTCTGTTCTGTTCTTCACAGATCTCCTCCTCCTTTGACAGTATGGACCCGTTTGGGACCGGTCAGGTTCTGCCCCCCCTGCAGGTGCCACAGCCCCCCGCCCAGACCACTGTCATCGCCCCCCTGAAGAAGCCACCCAAGTGGATCCGCAGACCTGTAGGGGCGTCATTTGCTGTGAGTGAAACACACACACACACACACACACCACACCACTCACACACACACACACATAAGTACGCCCTCCTCCTTCAAACGATCCCTCAAAACCCATTTTTTAAAACTATTTTTATTGCTCTTTTTACTGACTGTGGCCTTTTGTTTCACTAATTTAATGTCGAGTACTGAAAACACGCTATACAAAATAAATGCATTATTATTATTAATTATTATTATTTTGTGAAAAACCTCTGATAATGTGGACATTCCCTAATACCTGGATGAATAAGGCACAGTGCATTTTCTGTGTTTGTGTAGTTTGGTGGGAAGCTGATCACCTTCGAGAGCCCTAAGCCCGCCCCCGCGCAGAGCCCTCAGCCCCTCCCCAGGCAGGTGTTTGTGAGCCAGGTTACCACGGAAACAGAATTCCTCCAGCGTTCCAGGGAGCTGCAGGCAGCGCTCCAGTCCGGAACCTTCTCCAGCTACTGCCAGGCCAAGATCCAGGGAGCCCCGACTGACTCCGAGCAGGACATATGGAGGTTCCTCATGGTAGGGCAGCAGGACTCACACACACATACACAGGCATACACACACACGCACGCACACACGCACACACACACACACACACACACACACACACACACACACAGATAAGGACACATGTGCATGAACTGATATGATGAGTTGACTGATAGTACACTCATAGACATACACCCTGAAGGTACACAATGCTGAGAATGTGGTTTGCAGTTCAACCAATGAACATTTGAACAATTTGAACAACATTTGAACAATTTGAACAATGAACAATTGAGCAATGTCGTGTTTTTGTAAGATTTGACAGTCCTTGAATAATTGCAGGTGAACTTTGAAGATGACGCCCGGGTCAAATTCCTAAGACTATTGGGTTTCAGCAAAGATGAACTGGAGAGAAAGGTATTTGGGTTTGGTTCCTTGTTCTTCTTAAGCATACAAGGATTATAGATAATATTATAATTGTAGTTATTAACTCGTTTATTTTGATGGCTTTTGCAATATGCACTATTGCACTGGATTTGGCTACATGCCGTATGCGTTTCGTTGTCTTTGTACTTGTCTTTGTATCTGATTTAGTGCCAAGGGTGACTTTATTCACCCAAAATGCATAAATAATGACGCTTCATTTTGTAGCCAATCAAAGTATTGTTGCTAGGTAAACACCACATCCAACACTTGGCACACTAGGTGGTGTCTAAGGCTGCGTTCGTAAATTCGCCGGAGTGCACACTGGCTTCAACGTCATAAAGAGACCAAGTAATTTGATTGGACAAGAGGCATTCCATGAGTGCTGATCAGATTTCCAGAGCGTATTTATTATGAACATGTGTTATCTAAGTGTGGAATTCTTTGGCAGTTAATGAGGTTTTAAATGGGACGGTGATTAAGATATCAACATGTCCTGTCCCCCCAGATATCCACATGTCTGGGGAAGAGGTTGCAGCACAACGGCCATGGAGTGGACGCCATCGACCTGGCGGAGAAGATGCAGCGTCTTTCCGACCAGGTTAGCCTCGAGGAGTTCTAGAGCCAGTCACAGATCTGTTTTCAGTCACATGATCTGCGAAAGTTGCTCTGTCAGAGTGCCAGAAAGACGGGACTGGTTTCCTGTACACAGATTAAAGCCCTAATCCTAGACTTAAAAAACATCTTCAATGGAGATTTGTTTCCTTTGAGAGTGTTGTTTTAGTCAAAGACTAGGCTTCATCTGTTTTCTGGGAAACTGGCTCCGTTAGTGTTCACACAGATCACCCATGCTGAACTTTGACCGGAATCTAAATGTTGTTGTTTATTAAGTAACTTTTTCTGAGTGGGGCAGTCCCACCCATATAGAGAGAGAAGGGGTGACATGCAGGATATGTCCTTGGCCGTAATCGAACCGGGAACCCTGCGGTTACGTGCGTTACGCCACCAAGCGCCCCGGGAATCTAAACTTTAACCGCCATCTTGTTTTCTCTCAACTTTGACCGCCATCTTGTTTTCTCCCAGAGGTCGGATGAGGCCTCCACAGCCGGAGACTCCAGAAGCCCTGACTCCGCCTCCCCGTCCGACTTCTTTAGCCAGCTCCCAACGAAAAAAGTTCAAAACTTCCAAATCCCAATCTCAGCAGGTAACCTTTTTTTTTCTCTCTCTCTCTCTAAGATACAGTGTACAATGACAGTTTTTAAGAGGCTTTCAGCCTTTTTAGAGATTTACATTTATGCAATTTTAAACTGGTTTGTTTTACATTTGAAAGTGAGTAAAACTGCTTGTAGCAGCTCACCCGCAATGCTGCGATTTCTTCTGGTTTATATACATTCAAGGTGCGTGCGTGCGTGCGAGAGATGAAACAAACAAAAAAACGTAATTATTTAGTCGATACATCCACAATAACTAACCAACTAACGAGCCACTACAAAATAGTGTGCTGGTCAGTTGGTTATTCACCATGGTGACAGCCTTGATCCATCTCCTTTTCTTTTTTAAATGTAACCTTTATTTAACCAGGTGACCTCATTGAGATAAGGAATCTATTTTCCAAGGGGGGACCTGGCCAAGAGGGGCAGCACAAGGACACAGTCATACATTCAATACACAGATAATAAGATACCTCCTACCTGTGTTCCTGCTCCTGTCCAGACACAGACGGGCTGATCAGCCAATCTCTGCTGGTGGGCAACTTCGAGGGGGCGGTGGACCTCTGCATCAACGACGGGCGCTACGCAGAGGCCATCCTACTGGCCGTCAGCGGGGGGGCGGAGCTGCTGAAGAAGACCCAGCAGAGATACCTGGACAGGCAGAGGAACAACATCTCAATGGCAAGACCAGTTTGAAGTGCCTCCCTTTTGTTTTCGGACAACAATATCCCCTTCCTTCCATTCCCTTCCAGGACTTTATTCTATATAACAGAAACCTAATTCTTTTATCGTATTATTTTCGCGAGGAGGTGCAATGGCTCATGGGAATGTGCCAATGTTTCAAGCTTTTAACAATCTGTGTACAACTGTACAATTACAACTCTTATCCACATCGATGCATGTGTTTATAAAGCGGAATATTCCACCCCCCCCTCCCCTCCCCTCCCCTCTCAGCTCATATCATCAGTGGTCACCCAGAACTGGCGGGACATCGTCCAGAGCTGTGAGTTGGACAACTGGAAGGAAGCCCTGGCAGCGCTCCTGACCTACACCCATCCGGAGGAGTTTGCCGTCCTCTGTGGTGAGACATCCAGGACTGGGTCATGTGACTCCTGCCCAGACATGCTTTTTACCCTGAGGTCAGCACTTGATGCTGCCAGTGAGTTGAAAGACCACACCCTGACATTTCTCTCTCTCTCTCTCTCTCTCTCTCTCTCTCTCTCTCTCTCTCTCTCTCTCTCTCTCTCTCTCTCTCTCTCTCTCTCTCTCTCTCTCTCTCATTCTCTGTGCGCCTTGCTCTCTCTACTGTCTCTCTGTCTCTCTCTCCCCCCCACTCTTCTCTCTCTTTCTCCCACACTCTTCTCTCTCTCTCTCTCTCTCTCTTCCACACTCTTCTCCCTCTCTCCCCCACTCCTCTCTCTCTCTCTCTCTCTCCCCTACTCCTCTCTCTCTATCCCTCTCTCTCTCTTTCTCCCCCCCCCCACTTCTCTCCCCCCCCTCCCCCCTCCTGGTAGACACCCTGGGTGGTCGTTTGGAGGCTGATGGCTCAGAGAAGCGGTGTCTGCAGGCCTGCCTGTGTTACATCTGCTCTGGGAACGTGGACAGGCTGGTGGCCTGCTGGGCCCTGCAGAGGGACTGCTCAGCTCCGCTGGTTCTGGAGGTAAACAACCATGTTCTTTATAAACAACCATGTTCTTTATTGGGTTAGAGACAGTAGAGATTGACATGAACGATGGATGAGAGAGAGTACCAGTAGTTTGACATTGTGTGTGTGCGTGTGCGTGCGTGTGCGTGTGTGTGTGTGTTCGTGTGTGCGTGTGTGCGTGTGTGCGTGTGCGATTGATTGTGACTGTGACTGACAGGACCTGGTGGAGAAGGTGATGGTTCTGCGTAAGTCCATCGAGCGCCTGCGTCACACCGAGGTGGCGGCGCCGAGCCCGGTCCTGGCCGACAAGCTGACCCACTACGCCGGCCTGCTGGCCTCCCAGGGCAGCCTGGCCACCGCCATGACCTACCTGCCCCCCGCCTCCGACCAGGTGAGCAGCAGGGACTCCTCTCCTCTGTCCTCCCTCCCTCCCTCCTCCCTCCCTCCTCCCTCTATCCTCCCTCCCTCCTCCCTCTGTCCTCCCTCCCTCCTCCCTCTGTCCTCCCTCCCTCCTCCCTCTGTCCTCCCTCTATCCTCCCTCTGTCCTCCCTCCCTCCTCCCTCTATCCTCCCTCCCTCCTCCCTCCCTCCTCCCTCTATCCTCCCTCCCTCCTCCCTCTATCCTCCCTCCCTCCTCCCTCTATCCTCCCTCCCTCCTCCCTCTATCCTCCCTCCATCCTCCCTCTGTCCTCCCTCTATCCTCCCTCTATCCTCCCTCTATCCTCCCTCTATCCTCCCTCTATCCTCCCTCTATCCTCCATCCTCCCTCTATCCTCCCTCTATCCTCCCTCTATCCTCCCTCCATCCTCCATCCTCCCTCCTCCCTCTATCCTCCCTCTATCCTCCCTCTATCCTCCCTCTGTCCTCCCTCTATCCTCCCTCTATCCTCCCTCTGTCCTCCCTCTGTCCTCCCTCTGTCCTCCCTCTGTCCTCCCTCTATCCTCCCTCTGTCCTCCCTCTGTCCTCCCTCTGTCCTCCCTCTGTCCTCCCTCTATCCTCCCTCTATCCTCCCTCCATCCTCCCTCTATCCTCCCTCTATCCTCCCTCTATCCTCCCTCCATCCTCCCTCTATCCTCCCTCTGTCCTCCCTCTATCCTCCCTCCCTCCTCCCTCTGTCCTCCCTCTATCCTCCCTCTGTCCTCCCTCTATCCTCCCTCTGTCCTCCCTCTATCCTCCCTCTGTCCTCCCTCTATCCTCCCTCTGTCCTCCCTCTGTCCTCCCTCTATCCTCCCTCTGTCCTCCCTCTGTCCTCCCTCTGTCCTCCCTCTGTCCTCCCTCTATCCTCCCTCTATCCTTCCTCCCTCCTCCCTCCCTCCTCCCTCTGTCCTCCCTCTATCCTCCCTCCATCCTCCCTCCGTTCCTCCCTCCATCCTCCTTCCATCCTCCCTCTGTCCTCCCTCTATCCTCCCTCCATCATCCATCCTCCCTCTATCCTCCCTCCATCATCCATCCTCCCTCCATCATCAATCCTCCATCATCCATCCTCCCTCTGTCCTTCCTCTATCATCCCTCCATCATCCATCCTCTATCATCCTTCCTCCCTCCCTCTATCCTCCCTCCGTCCTTAACTTTGTCGCCCCCTGCAGGCAGGGATCATGAAGCTGAGAGACAGGCTGTTCCACGCCCAGGGGCAGGCCGCCGCAGGGGGGCAGCAGCCGCCTCCGTTCCCCTACGACAGAGTCACCGTGGGGGGGGCCAAGCCCAGCCCCCCCGCCCCTGCCCCCATGCCTGCCCCTACCCCCCCAGCACAACAACCTGCAGCACCGCAAGCACAGAAACCACCGGTAAACTTGATGTAGAATTCGTGTTTATTTGTTTACTTTTATTTTAAATAAATAATAAATATGTTCACTACGTGGTTTAGATAAAGTTGCGCGTGAATCTACTTTTTAAAAAATGTTTACCTCACAAGAGATGCTAGTGAAATAAGGCGGTTCTATTACATTTTCAAGCTGTTATATTTCTATGGAAAAATGTGTTGACACAGCTGACGTTTGTGCAAAAAAGTTACTTTTATGAAATATATTGATGATGATGAAGATGATGAAGAAGCCATGCTTGTGCACCACAGGGGCCGTACCAGCCTGCCCCCCCTGCCCAGATGCCCACCGGCGGCCAGCCCCCTATCCCAGCTGTCTTCACCCCCCAGGCTGCTCCTACCAGCCAGGCCAGGCCGCCCCCCTCCTACGGCGGGCCTCCCCCGCCCTCCCACGTCCTGCCTCCTGGGGTCCCACGCTCGGCCCTGCGGCCCGCCTACCCCCAACATCCTGCCTCGGCCCCAGGTACAAACTGTGCCTTGAAACCCACCCACCCACCCTTCCTTCCTTCCTTCCTTCCTTCCTTCCTTCCTTCCTCCTGTCGTGGAAATTCTCCACAGCAGTACTTCAGGTGAAGGTTTTGACATTCAAGAGTCAAAATAAAAAGGACAAAAAAACGTCCTTCTTCTTCTAGCACGACGACTGCCAATGGCCCCAGGCCTGAGCAGAGATTACTTTTTCCTGCTCTGACTGGTGGATAGATGACTCACTTACTTAGTCAGATGTTTTTGTTGTAAGTCGCTTTGGTAAAAGGCGTCAGAATGGCTAAATGCCAGAAATGTACTGTAACATGTAACGGTCTTGTTAAGCCACACAATACAAGTTGTTATTACACTTGCAAGCAGAGAGACACACTAGACGTAGTTCAGTGAATTCTCTTGAGAGCAGCTCAACAGCTTTTCTGCCTTCTAGGCAGGGAGGGAGGGAGGGAGGGAGGGAGGGAGGGAGGGAGGGAGGGAGGGTGGGAGGGAGGGTGGGTGGGAGGGAGGGTGGGAGGGAGGGAGGGAGGGAGGGAGGGAGGGAGGGAGGGAGCCCATGCCCGGGACAAAGGCAAAGATAGGGAGGTTGGCGGTTGGTGCATATTGTGTCAACAACAGGTGCCACGAGTACTGTTTTCTCTCACTGTCGACGGCCGTTTTGCCCTACAACAGTGTCAGCCTTTACCATTAGGGCAAAGCCTAGCATGTTCTTTTAAGCAATGCAGCAGTATTTTATTTCAAACATTTCTATCAAGGTGGGCCTGGGTGGTGTAGCTCACTAAAGCGCATGCCATGTAATCGCAGGGTCCCTGGTTCGATTCTGGCCTTCAACCTATTTTGCCATGTCATCCTCCTCTCTCTCACCCATCCTTCCTGTCAATCTCTACCGTCTCTCTACCTATCCTAATAAAAAAAAATAAAAATAAACTTTTGAAAAATCACACTCCCTTCCTTGATCGACCAATCACTGGGCTGTCATGACCTGATTGGCGAAAGCGGTGCCAGTGGAAAAAGCTTTATCCAATCACGTGAGGTCAGACCACCTCAAGGTCCCTGGTTTCTGGACAGGGCCAGTCCAGTCCAGTCCAGTCCAGTCCAGTCCAGGGAGGTGGACATGGTTTGACGTGTGTCTTTGTCTCCTCTCTCTCTCTGTCCAGGGTTCCCTCCACTCCAGCCATTCCAGCCTCAGCCCATGCTGCCAGCGGGCGGCCACCCGCCCTTCCCCCCCGGGCCCCAGCGCCCCGCCGCCAGCATGTCAGGACCCACCCTCCCCCTGTCCTCGTCCGCCCCCGGGGGTCTCCCCACCATGGCCAGCCCAGGGATGCCCCCTCCCGCCGGGTTCATCACCCCCACCTCGCTCCCCTCAGGCCCCATGCCCCCGACATCGCAGCCCGGAGCCCCGGTGCCCATGTATCCCGGTGGCCCCCCCCACCTCAACCAGGGGCCCCCGCCCCAACCCCCCATGGTCCCTGGCCCCTACCCGCCCGTGGGTCCAGGGTACCCCCAGGGAGGGCCCGGGGCCCCCGCTGTGAAGGCCTTCTCCGCCCCACCTGTTGCTCCTCCTCCTACAGGTACAGGACTCCCAACACAACGCTCCACAGCATAACACTAAGGGCCGGTTTCACAGACGAGGCTTACGGCCTAATCCTAGACCAAAAAAACCCCCATCTTCAATGGAGATTTTTACATTTCGTTAGGCAATTATGCCTAAGTCATGCTTCACTTGTGGTCAGCCGAGCCATCTTTGTATGTAGTGTCAAAAATGTCAAAGAGATGGCTTGGGCAGATAGTGATTTTGGAATGTAACAAGCATTCTAATAGGCTGATGGCATCATAGGCAATAATGCACAGTGAACCAGCAGTGTTAGGAGAGTAGAGTTAGGCAGATATCTGAATTTGGCCAAAATATAACTTAGGCAATTATGCTATGAGGCTACCGGTTTGAAAGTGGGATTTAGTCCAGGACTAGGCCTTAAGCCTGGTCTGTGAAACCTGGACCCCTTAGGCTTTCTAACACGGCTCCTCACAGACCGTCACCATCATTCCATTACTAACTCATCTGTTCACGTTAGTCAGAAACATCTGTTTTACAACCCTAGCTCTTTTAACCAATGTAAACTCAGTGTTAATTACAGAGATGTTAGAATTTGCAGCGTGTTGTTCATGTTAGTGGGTTCATTCTTTTCTACAGCTGTACCCCCCCCTTGTCTGAATTTCAGGGTTCATTCCTTGGCTGAGTTTCCAGGTTGACGATGAAGGTGACAGGGCTAGGTTTGGATATGGCTTTAAGAGTGGACCGCAAACATGTATGAGGGAGTTTGCCTGTGTTAGCAGCCTGCCACGTGCCGTCTCAGGGAAATGTAGTGCATTCAAACATCATTAATTCAGTCATATAAAAAAATATATATATAAAAAAATAAAGCAAGAATGTTGAATCAGTGTAGCGTGTGTGGATCTCCCTCAGGGCTTTATTAATAATAGATAAGTTTGTTTAGATAGTTAGATAACTTGTCAGTGGCCTGTTGGTTGTGGATGGTGGATCTTTACACATCATCATTGGCGCTAAAACGTGTGAATGCTTGACAGTTCATAACATTTTAGTGCTCAGTGTGTGTGTCTTACATGTATGTGTCTCTTACATGTCAAGTGTTAATCATCCAACATAAACTATAACCTCACTTATATTGCTGCCTGGCAACGGTTGGTTCTGCCTTTGTGTTGTGTTGACCTATTTTGCTGCTGCTGGAATGTTGAAACCTTTTTTTCACGGTTAATAGTGGGGCTTGCTTTTAAGACTAATCTTGTTTCAAAGAGATGGGTGCGTGCGCGCGTGCGTGCGTGCGTGCGTGTGTGTGTGCGTGTGCGTGTGCGTGTGTCTGTGCGTGTGTGTGTGTGCGTGCGTGTGTGTGTGTGTGCGTGTGTGTGTGTGAATACTCATTATCCTCCGTTTAAATGCTCCGTTTAAATCCGTGGATCTGTTTTTAGACGTCGCTTCTGGTTGCTCAGGGGACTTTTTCTCAAAAAAGCCTTTTGGTAAAAAGTGTCTTGTGGGGAATGTTGACATCTCCATCTCCTGACTCCTGATGTGTTCATCCTCAGGAGGTCAGGACGGCTGGAACGACCCGCCCGCTGTACGAGGGGGTCCCAGGAAGAAAAAGGTACTTCCGGGTCCTTCCAGTTGTCAGAACCACGTACAAACCCACCCCTCCCTGTATGTTCACACAGACTGACATCAGACGCTCAGGCCAAGCATTTTCACCAGATGAAAGAGGCCAAACCTCTCCATCTTGGATAACTCAGTACTTATTCATACCTACTTACACATGCTTAAACATGTCAGAATATTGCTGTTATATAAGATTTCCTTTCTTTCTTTTTTTTAGCTTCCTGAAAACTACACTCCTCCGGCCCCCATCACCGCCCCGGTGATGGGCTTCCCCATGGAGGCCCCCGCCACGCCCCACGACCGCACCCAGGTTCCCCCTGGGGCGCCCCAGGAGCCCAGCGTGCAGGTCAGCGCCAACCAAACACTTCCGGAAGTTCCGGAAGCTTCTTAAGAACCAGTTCGAATCAAAGATTCGCAAACAAGGTGAAACCGTTTTAGAACGTTGCAGAGAAAAATCGCACAGAGTCTGAATGACCCCGTCACAGGCTGGCTGAAGCCGTTACCTGGCATCTCATCAGACCTACCATGTCAAAATCGCCGAATGCAGTTTTAGAACGTAAGAACGTAGCTATTTCTCTTCAGCCAATCAGGAAACAGCACAGACCAGTACGAAAACCAACTCCTCCAGACAACAAAATTGTTCAGGAAATATCCATCGGTTTTCCAATTCCTTAAATAAATTGGCATAGGCACCCTGTCTCTGCCTCTGCAGTAGCCAACGATGGCTCCAGATCCTGGCTTTCCAAGCTCGGTGACTCTTCGCCGTTTATTGATAACTTTGATAAGTGTTGTTACTGCAAACACTGCCAGCAAGTCACTGTCATCCATTTGTCTTCTTTTTCTTGCCAGGTAAACACAATAGCGTTGTTATGGAAACGGTCATCTGTGTCTGTGCTCGTTGCTTGGATGTGAACTGCCCAGCTTTGGGATTCTGTTGCAAAGTGGTTGCAAGTTTCAACTCGTCCCAATGCATTATAGACATTTTCTTTACAACAAGCATAACCAAAAAAAATCGATATTATGCTGCTATGAGTACACCGACCAACGCAACGCAGACCGACCAACGCAACGCAGACCGACCAACGCAGAACTATAAATTGGGAGAGCCCTTGTGTAGGCTACGGCGTAGCCGCGCGTAAATTCGACGCAGAACTATAAATTGGGAGAGCCCTTGCGTAGGCTACGGCGTAGCCGTGCGTAAATTCGACGCAGAAGTATAAATTGGGCTTAAGGATCACTGGACACTTCTCCAGAGTGTGCTTACAGGAAAGGCACAGAATGTTTATGCGTCACTTTGTCCAAATACCCAAGATTATGGTGTGGTTAAAGCTGCTATTCTTAGAGCACATAATTGGTTCCGGAGGCATACAGAGGTTCAGCACATTCAGGAAGAACAGCTCACAAAAATGTGGAATTTGCTTGTGAGAAGGAGGTATTTGACCCTTGGTGTGCGTCAGAGAAGATTGACAGTTTTAAGAAAATTCGAGAAATTTAAGGCTTATAGTTTACCTGACAGCATCGCAATGTAGGTCAATGAGCAGAGAGTAACTGAGTGTTCGGAAGTGGCAGTTCTCGCTGATCAATTTGTATTAACACATAAGATATCTTTCGAGAATCCTAGCTATCCCGTGCGTATTGGGAAGGGCAAGTCAAAAGGGTGCTTTGCTGACAAGCCCATAGTCCTTGGTGACGGTAGCAAGGGTGGAGAGAAAGGGGTGAAGAGTAGAGATGCTCCGATCAGGGTTTTTGGTGCCGATCACCGATCACTGGAATCAGTGATCTGCCGATCTGATATCACCGATCACCGATCACAGCGTCGAAAATGGCAATTGAAGCATTCTATTTATTGTGTAGCATTATTTATGTTTTTAATTATTCTTAACACCATTGACATTGTATATTAAGTATTTAAATGAAATTAGGAGATGAGAAAGTATCATGAATTGACGACCATCTGTTTTATTGAATTCACAACCACCTGTAGCTTACTTCAGGAAAAACAAATAAAATGTGAAAATAAAAATCATAATAAATCAAATGTACACTGTCACATCAAATGTGCAACATTCCACTCGAATGAGAGGAACTAGGGGCTCTTAGAGAACTTGGAGCTTATACAGTATACTGTAGCTTTCCTGAGGAACAATAAACATACCCAAACTAAACTGCAACATAAACAGGCTATAGCCAAATATAAAATACTGTTTCAAGTCAGTCAGTTTCAAGTCATAATTATTTAGGAGGAGATAAGACAGCAAGTCAGCAATAATCAATAAAACAAACAAAAAAAAACATTGCACCTAAGGAGATTTCAGACTCAAACCTTACTTCTGATTAAGCAGCATCACTGGCAGATTAGCCTTGAGAAATACAAGCATCTCAGCGTTTTTGGCACTCAGCCTGTTCCTCTTATCATCTAAAATATGTCCTGCTGCTGAGAAGTCGCTCGCTATCTACACTTGTGCAAGGTGCACAGAGGAAGACCTAAAACTCACGCGCTAATAGTTGTTGCTATGGGCCAAGTGACTTCCTGCTCGCGGGGTCACATGACGTCGCTGCACACTACCTACACTACGCTCGTGAAGTCGCGCTGGAACTCTGACCAGCACTCGTGGAACGCCTCTCGTCCAATCAAAGCACTCGGTCCCTTTATGACGTCGAGCCCAGTGTGCGCTTCGGCGCTCTCTGAGCGAATCGACGAACGCAGCAAATGCCGTATGATATTCGTGGTATTGAAAGACCTTGCGTGCGTTCCTCCCCGAGGTATTTATTTTGAGCAGACATTACAAACGGCATATTTGTTGTCTCTTTCCGACACTGTGTAATATTTCCAGACTGGCGACGCCATTTTGTAAACTGATCGGTCGTGTTTGATCGGCAGTTTTGAGAACTCCGATCAAAACCGATCAAGGCCATATCGGCCGATACCGATCGGCGCCGATCAGATCGGAGCATCACTAGTGAAGAGAGAACTTCGCGAGTGTTTCCACTGTGGACAGAAAGGTCATCTGAAGGATAACTGTTATGCTCTTCACAAGGATAGGCATCCTGAGAAACAGATATCATTGGTGATGTCGCCCACTTCTTTAACTGAGAGTGTTGCGAATCTTCGATCTGAACTGGCCTTTACATTTTATTCACCCTTGGCACTACACGAGTTAAGACAGAGATGGTGACCGAGCACTCACCCCCCCCCCCCCCCCCCCCTCCTGTATGCTGCTTCCTCTAGCTTCTCCAGCAGATGCCGGCTGAGCGGGTAGAGCAGAGGGAGATCCCCGCGGAGCACATGGTCCTCAAAAGCACCTTTGACAGCCTGGTGCAGCGCTGCCAGCTCGCTGCTGCAGACCCAGTAAGTCCCCCCCCCCACACACACACACACACACACAATCAGGACAGCAGGATCAGTCACTGTGACTCATTGAAGTCATAGCATCAAGAGTTTGTAATATTCAAAGACGGCACCAAAGGTAGAGTGTAGTTTGACATTTTGATTTTGTGATATTTCCTCTGTCTTTTTTCTTTTTTTAGCAAACAAAAAGAAAACTCGAGGATGCATCGAAGCGCCTTGGGTACCTGTATGACAAGCTGAGAGAGCAGACGGTAAGGACAGGCTACCGAGGAGCTGCCCTTGGAACACTACATTTGGTGTTCTGTTTTGTTTTGTTTTGTTTGTTAAGGCCAATGCACACGGCGTGCGATTTTGTCGCACGACAACATTCGATTCTCAATTCACACCACCGAAGTGTGTGGGTGTGAATGGAGAATCGAATGTTGTCGTGAGACAAAATCGCATCGCACGCCGTGTGCATTGTCTCATTCAAAACAATGGAATCTAATTCGGCGGTGCGACAAAATCGCCGCCGTGTGCATTGGCCTTAAGATTTGCACTTGGTGTCAGTTCTGTCTGTCAGGATCCAGAACTCTCTTCTAAATAATATAAATAAACCAATATGGGGCGAGTGTTGCTCACTAAGGCGCATGCCACGTAATCGCAGGGTCCTTGGTTCGACTTTTAAACCCCCCTGACCCTAACCTTTAACCCCCCCCTCACCCTAACCTTTAACCCCCCTCACCCTAACCTTTAACTCCCCCTAACCTTTAACCCTCCCTAACCTTTAATCCTCCCTAACCCTGACCTTTAACCCTCCCTAACCCTAACCTTTGCGTTGTGCCTTCCTGCAGCTCTCTCACAGCATCCTGGGGGGGCTACATGAGATCAGCCGCTGCGTGGCGGGTCAGGACTACCAGCGGGGGCTGGAGGTCCACACCCAGGTGGTCTCCAGCAGCAACTTCAGTGAGATCTCTGCCTTCATGCCCATCCTCAAGGTGGTCATGACCATCGCCAACAAGCTGGGTGTCTGACCGCCGGCCACAAACACCAAGCCAGGATTCAGTGTTACGGATCATAATGTTAAATATAAATATATTTATTTCTTTTTTTGAGCTATTAAAAAAAAAAAAGATGTGCTTTTGATCTGATGATAGCGTTATTGCGGATTTGTGGTAATCACACTCGAGTACACCCGTTAGCCTCCTCCAGTTCAGGTTTGTGACTTGGGTAAGAGGAAGGCTAGGTCTTTGACGAGACAGGGTCGTTGTAACTGTGGTGATCAACGGAAAACTCTGGGTATTTTTGGGGAAAGTTATGTGATTCCTTTTCATTTGGAGGGAAGACGCCTGTGTATAATATTTAAGTGATGTGGTGTGCTGACGCAATTTTCCCGAAAGATGATTTATGAGTTGCGTAAGATGGTAGTTCAGTAAGGAGGGACATTGAAGGGTGAGAAAGACGCATGGTGTCCTCAAACAATGTGGATCTCAGTAAATATGGCGGTGTCACATATATCCACTCACTGAGCACTTTATTAGGAACCCTATACTAATACTGGGTAGGGCCTCCCATTTGCTCACAAAACAGCCTCAATTCTTTGTGGCATTGATTCCACAAGATATTGGAAACATTGCTTTGAGATTCTGGTCCATGATGACATGATTGCGTCACGCAATCCCTGCAGATTTTTCAGGTGCACTTTCAAGCTGTGAATCTCCCGTTCTGCCACATCCCAAAGGTGTTCTATTGGATTCAGATCCGGAGACTGGGAATGTCACGTTCACGAAACAAGATGACTTTTGCTTTGTGTGACGGTGTATTATCATGCTGGAAGTAGCCATTAGAAGATGGGTACATTGTGGCCATGAAGGGATGCACATGGTCAGCAACAATACTCCAATAGGCTGTGGCATTCAAACGATGATTGATTGATATTAACGGTCCCAAAGTGTGCCAAGAAAACGTACCCCATACCATTAAGATAATTGCATGAATTAGAATGTGTACAGGTGTTCGTAATAAAGTGCTTGGTCAGTGTATATCGAGAGAGGGATAGGGAGATGGAGTGAGGGAGAGAGAAGGGGGAAGGGATGGAGAGGGGGGGGGGGGTGATGGAGAGGGAGATCGAGGGGGAGACAGGTAGCGGTAGTGTGTTCCACCAACATGTACCTCAAGCTCTACTTACCTTACAACATGCAGCTGATTCAAAATGGTTAGATGACTGAATGGATGAATAAATCAAACCTTATGTAACACATACTGTAACACAGCGACGATGGGGGGTACGCTTCACACACACCCCAGTATGTTGAACTAATCGTGCCATCTCTTAACCGTTGGTTTTCGGGCCAAAGCACTGCAATGGAATGTAAATTCAGTGAATGTTGTGAAGTTGATGGATTTCTTTTTATATTTAGTCAGTCTTACGAACATGAAGCTGCCCAACAGCTTGTGTGATTGTATGAGTTCTGTTCTCTGTTGGCTTTGCACCCTCTTCAGTGTACATCATGCATTGTGTGTTCCCAAACTGCATACTGTTGTTGGCAGCACTGATGCAGTTACACTTGACTCGTCATGCTTAAGAACATTATTACGTTATTAAATAACATGATTCATGACAAAAGAAATCCATTCTAAACAATCTCTTTGTATGCATCTTTAAGTCTTGCAATTCACATTTTGCTAACATTAAGAAGTCAACATTCTCCACTTTCTTTTCTCTTCACAGTTAAATTATCATCTTTATTGACCTCTCTTCAGCAGAATCTTTTTTTCTTGAGCTCATTAGTAAAGGACTTGTTTGGAAAGTGTAGAAATGACTTGCCCATATTGTTTTCTCTCCATTTGCTCTGTCTGTCTGTGGGAGAGTCCCCCATCCTACAATCTCTTGATACAAGTCAAATCAAATGTTTTCAAGTGTCGAGAATAGATAATGAACTATGAGGAAAAAAATGTGATTTTTGCATATTGCTTGTGAGTACATTTCTCCTTGATTTTTGCCAGCTATGGGATGGAGACCAGTTAGATTACTCTCAGCAGGTTACTCTCATTGACCAGGGCAAGGACACGGGTTACTGGCATTGGCCAGGGCAAGAACACGGGTTACTGTCATTGGCCAGGGCAAGAACACGGGTTACTGGCATTGGCCAGGGCAAGAACACAGGTTACTGTCATTGGCCAGGGCAAGAACACGGGTTACTGTCATTGGCCAGGGCAAGAACACGGGTTACTGTCATTGGCCACGGCAAGAACACAGGTTACTGTCATTGGCCAGGGCAAGAACACAGGTTACTGTCATTGGCCAGGGCAAGAACACAGGTTACTGTCATTGGCCAGGGCAAGAACACAGGTTACTGTCATTGGCCAGGGCAAGAACACAGGTTACTGTCATTGGCCAGGGCAAGAACACAGGTTACTGTCATTGGCCAGGGCAAGGACACGGGTTACTGTCATTGGCCAGGTTAAGGACACATCATATGGCAGCAGAAGGCATTTAAGTGCCTCGATGCTCATTTTTTGTTGAACAAATATTTATACAATCCATGTTGCTTACATTGTCATTCTTTGCTGTATATTTTTGTCAAATAAAACACTGTATTCAGTCTCCTTTCACCCGTCTTATAATAAGGTGTTACAGAGAAAGTCAGGTGAATGCCAGACTGTACAGGGTAATTAATTAATTAATTTTAATTTAATTAATTTTCCCATTTAGCAGACGCTTTTATCCAAAGCGACTTACAATTACGAATTACAGGGACATTCCCCCTGGAGTAACTGAGGGCTAAGTGCCTTACCCAAGGGCACACTAGTAGTGGTGTGGCTTCAGGCGGGATTTGAACTCACAACCTTCCGATCACAAGTCCAACTCAAGTCCAACTCACTATCCAACTCACTATCCACTAGACCACCACTACCCCCTAGGTAATGTTAGGTTAGGTAGGGTAGGTAATGTTATTTGGGGATCTGGGGGGGGGGGGGGGGCATCAACGTTGCTGAAGGAAAATCCAGATTTATCAGGAGATTTATCAAAATAAAGCCTGGATTTTCCTTAAGCAACGTTTTTGGAATACCCCCCTTCAGAGGTGAACATAACAAGCAAGCCAATGGAAATAAGAATGAAATACAACGCATAGTTTTCTAATAATTTCATTTGATCTGAAACAGAATGTGTAGATGTCGAACATATGTATGTATGTTCAGTGTCTGTATCCAGATGCCTATGATCTGTCTGCAAGGTGCCAAACATTCAGTGTCAATTATTTTCTTTTTATAGACCTTATCCAGTAGGGGGCTCCAGCCAGCCACAAAGCGCCGAATGTAGATCAGTTATTAAAGATGACTCCAAGTCAAGGAGGCTCATGTGTCTAGACTTGCTGTGTTGTATACAGTGAGTTTAGAGACATGTCCATCTGTCTTCGGATTGGTCACGGGGAATCAGAAGTTGAGGAAGTCCTCCTGATTGGTTGTGTTGAATCAGACGGTGTGGCGGGTCGGATGATCTTTGTCGGGGAGAAGTTTCTCAGGGATGTTTATGAACTGCAGTAACCTTTCGGCGAAGGTGATGTAACGCCATTCAACATCAGGTAAATGGGAGACCAATAAGAAATGTGCACGTTGTTGCATCGCAATGACTCACGTCAGGAATGAGCCCTCGTTTACCAGATATGCAGTGCAACGAGATTACTGTCATCCTCCACTTTGAGTTTTGGGGAATGCTTCACCTGCACAATAGAGAGCTTACTGATGAAGCCGAAAGGCCTACGCTACTGGGTCACTGCATACGTCTTTATTGTATCTCATATGAGCATTCTTTTTACGTTAAAACAATTATCATCATTATTATTATGATTATTATTAATAATAATAATAACTGTTGTTTATTAAGCTACTTGTTGGATACTAAAATGAAGAATATAATTCTGAGTAGTTTAAGACTATTTATTGAAACAAAGTACAGGTACTGAGAGAGAGAGAGAGAGAGAGAGAGAGAGAGAGAGAGAGAGAGAGAGAGAGAGAGAGAGAGAGAGAGAGAGAGAGAGAGAGAGAGAGAGAGAGAGAGAGAGAGAGAGAGAGGGGGGAGAGAGAGAGAGAGAGAGGGGGGGGGGGGAGAGAGAGAAGAGAGAGGAGCTGCGTGGTCCAGAGGAGAGAGGGAAGTGAAGAGAGCCCCCTGGGCCCACACTTCTTATTTATAAACAATAGTATGCAAACACAGTCACAAACAATGGCCTATCACCTTCACTGTATAGAGGCTTAAGGTGACAGTAGGAGACCCCAAAATGATGTCTCCCTGGCCTAAAAGTCATTCCAGGTTAAAGTTCAAGTCAGATTCACAGGAAGTCATCCTAACAATGCCCATATATGGACAGCACTTCCTGAGGCAAAACATATTAAGACAAAGGATGTGTTTACAAGGTGTCATAAAACCCCCCATGTCAGGAGAACAGGCCCATACATGTATATACCCATGCATGTGTGTGTGTAAGTTAAATATACTACATATTCATAATAATGGTGATGATGATGTTTATTATTTTCATTATATTCATTTATTTTATTGTTTCTATTTTAGTGTTGTGAGAAGCATATGCCGGATCTGCCAAACCACCGACTGTAAAATGCAATCCGGACACAGAAGTCGTAACCGGCTTAACCTGATCAACTTTGCTCTTGCACTTTCAACGTGACCCCAAGTGACCCCCACTTTCAACGTGACCCCCAACCTGACCGGCTTAACCTGATCAACTTTGCTCTTGCACTTTCAACCACGTTGAAAGTGCAAGAGCAGAGTTGATCAGGTTAAGCCGGTCAGGTTGGGGCCCAAGAGGACATCTGATATTGCAAGGTGTTTAATGGAAGGTGTGAAGCCGAAAGGCCTACGCTACTGGGTCACTGCATACGTCTTTATTGTATCTCATATGAGCATTCTTTTTACATTAAAACAATTATCATCATTATTATTATGATTATTATTAATAATAATAATTGTTGTTTATTAAGCTACTTGTTGGATACTAAAATGAAGAATATAATTCTGAGTAGTTTAAGACTATTTATTGAAACAAAGTACAGGTACTGAGAGAGAGAGAGAGAGAGAGAGAGAGAGAGAGAGAGAGAGAGAGAGAGAGAGAGAGAGAGAGAGAGAGAGAGAGAGAGAGAGAGAGAGAGAGGGTGGGGAGAGAGAGAGAGAGAGAGAGAGAGAGAGCTGCGTGGTCCAGAGGAGAGAGGGAAGGGAAGAGAGCCCCCTGGGCCCACACTTCTTATTTATAAACAATAGTATGCAAATACAGTCACAAACAAGGGCCTATCACCTTCACTGTATAGAGGCTTAAGGTGACAGTAGGAGACCCAAAATGATGTCACCCTGGCCTAAAAGTCATTCCAGGTTAAAGTTCAAGTCAGATTCACAGGAAGTCATCCTAACAATGCCCATATATGGACAGCACTTCCTGAGGCAAAGCATATTAAGACAAAGGATGTGTTTACAAGGTGTCATAAAACCCCCCTTGTCAGGAGAACAGGCCCATACATGTATATACCCATGCATGTGTGTGTGTAAGTCAAATATACTACATATTCATAATAATGGTGATGATGATGTTTATTATTTTCATTATATTCATTTATTTTATTGTTTCTATTTTAGTGTTGTGAGAAGCATATGCCGGATCTGCCAAACCACCGACTGTAAAATGCAATCCGGACACAGAAGTCGTAACCGGCTTAACCTGATCAACTTTGCTCTTGCACTTTCAACGTGACCCCAAGTGACCCCCACTTTCAACGTGACCCCCAACCTGACCGGCTTAACCTGATCAACTTTGCTCTTGCACTTTCAACGTGACCCCAAGTCTTGGGGTCACGTTGAAAGTGCAAGAGCAAAGTTGATCAGGTTAAGCCGGTCAGGTTGGGGCCCAAGAGGACATCTGATATTGCAAGGTGTTTAATGGAAGGTGTGAATGCGATCTGGCCAAATCTGACCCGTTATCAGATAATACGTGCTCCGACCACAGGATGCATTTGCATATAGGTGTATTTCCGTTAATAATTGGTATAATTGGTAGTATTATTGGTAGTACATCCCTTCATGGCCATTACTATTGGGTAACTTTTTTCTTTCAGTTAATCACTTTGTTATGCAGTGGTAGTGTAGTTTATCTTACTTGGACAGGCTATTCTAGGCCACTGAATAATTTTCAGACAGAAAATCATTTGAACACCCGAACATAATCACAGTATGATTTCCTTCTGTAGAAAATCCTCTATTTAGTGTGCATCAAAACAATCCTTGCCAAAATATCATGTGTATCAGGCTCTGCTTTTAAGTGATATGTGATATTCAAGAACACTGGAAAAATAACTGCACAGGAAAAGGTAGAGCAACAACAATTCATTTAATTACAAGTTTATTGAAAATATCTCTGAATTTTACTTCAGAATATATTTCATATTTTACATATATACCAGAACATAAGAATATGATAACCTTTTGCTTCCCTCAACATGACAAGAGAATGAACAATAATACAGTATTTATTTTTGGATCATTGAATACACAGAGGGAGGTATTTGAGTGTCTTTAATTTTCTGTAAATATCTGTAATTTCAGAGTGAGGTGAGCGCCCGTTGTGATCAGCTCTCTCTTGCATTTCTTATTAGTGTCATATTAAAGTACTTTTTTGTTTCAAAGTTCTGGACAGAGATGCCATGTATATGGGTTGGCACATCCATCAGTCTCACTACTCACTTCCGTTGTTCAAAAACAATCCCCTCTTTGATGTTACAAAAACACTTTGTATCTCTCCATCTCCATTCTGGTACATGTCATTTTTGCCATCTCCTTTGACTGTTTCACAACATTGATGGGGTTTGAACACAGAATCAGGAATGGATGTAAGTCATAAGGCATTGGGCAGTATCCTGACTCAATCTGTTTTTTTGTTTTGTTTGTTTGCTATTTTTTTTTCTTGATTTTTAGACGCAATAAAATAAGTTCTCTAATTTAGTCTAATTTAGGAGACAATCTACATAATCTGTGACCAAAGTAAAAGGTGCTAAAGTCAAACAAACTTCATGAGACATTTTCTTTTGTAAATAAAACCACAATTGCATTTATAAATACAGAAAATGCATTTCATTTGTTATGTTCACACACAAACAAGACTCTTTTGTGTGGGAGGTGGAAAGAAAACCCTTGCTCTAACAATCCCACAATCTGTCACAATCACTTCTGTAAAACATCCAAAGGATGCCACACCCTTTACACAAAACATCATTTGGGCCTCTCTGTTATCAAACCTCAACGTTCAATGTGGTCTTCTGCATGCTGTTTAACTGTCTGGAGTACTGTAACCATAGACTGTAACCATATACTTATAATGATTCTAATTTAAGAATAGATTATACTAATTGTGACTGTAACTACAGTGGAAATAATTAGTGGTGGATTATGAAATACTCCCGGAAAATCAGCACAATTGTTAAGGGGGAAGACTACACTAAAAAACCTCCTGTACTGTACAATCTTATGAGCCGAGTAGCTTGCAGATCACTATCCAGCTACAATGGGGTAAACATGGGTCTATGGTATGGCTGTACGTTAGGTGTCCAACCATTGGCACATTCTAGGTACATTGACAAATTGATCACCAAATATCAAGAGAAAATAAATTCACATTTTTAAATTCACACATGCTATGGCAGAGAGAAGGAATGGAAGAAATACACAGTATGGCAGTTTGCTAATGTTTGTGGCTTACGGTTTTGTAACGATTACTCCTGATTGAGGTACTACAATAAAACAACTATTTGTGTAGCTCAGTTAAAATTGATCTGGTTGTACTCGTATTCATAACAAAATCGGTTGCAAATTGTAATTCCAGTATGTAGATTTGAGCTTTAAAGTGCTAAATGGCCATACAAATCGGTAGTGATCAATGACTTTGAGATTGCATGATAACGAACGTTAATCTGAGATTGATTGTTTTGGTCTGGACAAGGCATTTCTAAGATCTGGTGTCGTGGCCGAGCACTGGCCTTTACGTACCATTTGTACGTTTTGTGGATATGCACAAATGTTCTGCTATTAGAAAACGTAACGTATGTTGTACATTTTCAGATTTTCAGTGTCACCATAGAGTGATCGCAACGCACGAAACTACATACTTCACCTTTAATTATCAGAACAAAAGCTAACAAAAACAAACAAATGCACTGTTTTATGTACCGGTAACACTTCTGAGCATCATCAACAATGTACGGCTGATGACTCCCACAGTGTGCCACTATTGGAAACACTGACATATTTCAAATGATTTTCACTATTTTCCAAATGTAAATGATGATGCAATTTTTGACCTCTAGCACTGATAGGTAGAGCATAGGATGTCCCTCCCCTTTCCATTGCTGTCACTACTGCCTCCGTCCTTCAGCAGTTCTTGACAGTAAATCTGACTGTCACTGTTGCAACTCTGGTCATTGAGAGCCCTCTATAAAGCAACACTCAAAGAGGACAGTTCATTCTGTTCAACTGTAAACACTTCGCTGTAAACTGTAACAATGTTGAATAAGAACAAAGGCAGTTGTATCCTAATAAACAGTTGTTATCTTTTTAAAATGGAACGTAAGTGTTCCATGTTTCAGTGCTTTATAAATACTGGCTAACGATGAAGTAATAAAAACAGAGAAAACTATTGTTCGCCTACAAGACCCATATTACAGTACATGAAAGCTATGCACACCAACTGACTGGGTCACCTCAATATGGAGATTTAAAGGTGCCTCAACAGTTTAAAACTAATGTGAGCTTTCTTTTTTGTTAAAATATCTCTCCTTTAATCCTCGGCTGCAGGTTTTTTAAAACGTGGAGTGATTGCCTATGCAACATCATTGTGCACCACTGCAACCAAATGAGCTAAATCATTTCTACAGAGTCTTAGAATCTAGCCTATTGATGGAGACTGGACCTGCACTGACTGCACTGGAAGCTTTGGCAAAAGATGGACCTTAACCATCTTACACAATATCTATCGCTGCAGTTAAGAAAAGAAAAGGAAAAAGGAAAACATACCAATGCGATCCAAATCTCTACTTAAAGCTAACATTAATCTTTAGAACTCTGGAAATGTAAAGCTCACAAAAATGGAGCATGAAGCAGTGATTGTAGCTACACGATAGAGAAGCGATCCCCTAAATTACACTGTGAATGGTTTGTCGGTTTTTAGATTTCATGTGGTTCAGTTTTAGAGTTTTTTTTTTTTTCCAGATAGTGAACATCTCTTAGCCACTTCTGATACTTCTGTCCCCTGTGCGCTGGACTCGAGCCATGACGATTTCGGGAGACACCTTCTTGCAGTCCTTTGCCAGGCCCAGGAAACACATGAAGTCGATGAAACAGGTGGTGAAGTTCAGCTTGCAGCCAAACTCACTTGTTGCATAGTCCATAGGGAACGTGTGGTGATAGTTGTGAAATCCTTCACCTAAAAGTAAAAATGGAAAAAGTCAGTAGTAGTTGTAGTAGGAATAGTAGTACACTCAAAAAGTGGTTCTAAAGGGGTTCTTCATTTGTCCAACAGGGGAACCCTTTGCAGAATCCTTTTGGGTTCAGTGTAGACCCCTTTTGGGTCCAAAGACCTCTTGCATTCTTAAATGAAAGGCAAGAAGACCTCTAAACCCAGTTTATAAAGCGACACAACTATTGAGTTCACTTGAGTTCACCTAAATATGACATTGATACACTGTAGTGATAGTGTACTTACTAGAAGCTGCAGTAACTAGGCCTTTACTTGTAACAAGGGTGCCGGGACACAGAATTGGTCATTCCCTTCATTGAAAGCATGGAACATTCACATGTATGGTGTAGTCTTGGGAAGCCAGACAAAGTATATCACATCGCTGTGCTAAGTCAATTACAGAGCACTGCCAGAGGATTCACTGTTTTTATATCATAAATAGCCGACATACCTATGGCGCACATCGTGACAAACTTGTTCTCGCTGGGGTTGATCGTCTGGTCGTAGGGCCTGTTTCCCCACATGTGAGCGGCGCTGTTAACCAGCCAGGTAGCGTGGAGCACCGCTGTGTACCTCAGCATACACGGGACAAAGTAGCCCACCCACAGGCTCTCCCCCCAGAAGTACCAAGGCACGATCGTGGGCACGAAGAAGCACATGAGCAACACCGACAGCTTGTAGTATCTATGGATGGGGGGAGGGGGGGGAGGGAAGGAGGGAGACAGGGAGGGAGGGAAGGAGGGAGGGAGGGAGAGTCCTCAGTGACAATCCGCAATGTGATTCTTATTCTTATTTGCATTGTAAAAGAGAGAGCAGCATGCACTGACAAGCTAGCTATTAGATATTTGCCATACGGGTCACATTGCTCATTCACGCAAAAAAGAAGAAAAGAAAAGCTGTTGTCGTTTTATGAATTCTTGTGAGGATTGCTAAAGGGGGGGAATGCAGCCTGACAACAGCTCAGCTCATGGAGGGAAGAGAACATTGACAGAAGAACATTCCGGGGGACGACAGATGAAAATTAGCCGCCTGGCTACATTCTGGGGCAATTACGGAAACGTTGATCAATCTTGCTCTACTCCCTGTTGAATAAATGATGTAGAAGGGAGAAGAAGAAAAAAAGCGGTCCTGTTCTCTATGGCTTTTCCACCAATATATTCTATACTGCAGCTAAATAAAGTAAAGAAGAAATGCACAAGCACTCGTCAACGAGGAGGAGTATACGTACTTCCTTTGAAACATGACCACTTTGTCAGCCTTCAAGTCACTGAGTTCCAGCCTGCGGCCCTTCTCGATGACGTCCGGGTGTTTGCGGAGCATGAGCCAGCCGATGTGAGCGAAGAAGAAACCTCGGATGGCGTTGTGAGGGTCGGCGTCCGTCTCGGAGTACTTGTGGTGAACTCTGTGGTCTCGAGCCCATTCATAGATGTCATTCTGTAGCGTCAGGAAAACAAATCAAACAAATCACACTTTATTCACATAGCACATATTCATACATACCCTACATACTTCACATGAAGAAAAGAATACACTTTACAGGAAGAATACATGTAGAAATACTATTCTGGTAGTATAGCAAACTGCACAACTTAATCACCATGCAAGAGTGACTCACTCATTGACCTAACAGCATGTGACACAGTAACAGTAGGTTTGCACAATGTTGTGACTAGAGTAATTACAGAGTGACTATACAGGTATGGGGGCAGGTATTTCCCATGTGTTTACCTCAAAAGACATGGAGTTGGCAGTGGCCAGAAATATTTTCAAAGGTAATGAAGCCTTGTAGGTCCTATGACTCCAAAGACGATGAGCTCCGGCAGTCACTCCTAAAGCACTTATCATAAAGCATAACACAGCTGTGGGAAAGAGAAAGGGGAGAGGGGTTGGCAACAATCAACAAATTGGTCTGACAACATGTGTTATACCATAGTAGCACACCCTACTGTAAGCTAACATGAGATTCACTTTGAAATGTGCAAGCCATGCAACTTCTGAAAAGATTGTATAATGGGATTGTTGTGTAACATTATCCAACAGAAGCCTCATAGTGAGCGTCTACAGCTTGCTATATGGTAATGCATGCAGGTGGCACAGAGAACTGCAGTAAACATTAGATTTCTGGAACCTGGCATGTATGTCAAACAAGAACGCATCAGTTACTGTGTTCATATAGCCTGCTTATATGAAATGGTCTAGGGCCCTAGGACTGCTAACCACGAAATAACACCTATTTTCTCCTTCATATACAGTAAACGAGCCACATGTCTGTTGCGTGGATTACGACAATGAACTTATCTGCGTATATTGACAATTATTTCTACATCAACAGCAGGGTGAATATGCATCGATCAATGGAATGTGAATGATATAATGATGACATCGTAATCTAATTCTGAGTCCAGCTGCAAAGAAATGGCAGGGGGGGGGGGCTCTGCGCAGCACAGGGCCGCCGGCGGGGCTGCAAACCACGGAGACAAGGTGCGTTCGTAGGTTCGCTCTGAAAGCGCCGGAGCGCACACTGGGTTCAAAGACATAAAGGCACCAAGTCATTTGATTGGACAAGAGGCATTCCATTGAGTGCTGATCAGATTTCCAGAGCGTATTTACGAACGCACCCACAGATGTGCGTCCGGCGTCCATCCGACATGAACATTTAAACTACGCCACTAAAAACGAATTCGTAGTGGGCATTTTGAAAACTGGTAAACGCCATTGCATTTAATTTCCACATGAGTTGCAATAACGAATTCAATGTTTAGATGTCATCATACTTACACCAAGCCAAGGTCGGCAGAGAAGCTGACGGCAGGACGGTCATGCCATACAGAGCTGCTGTGTGCAATAAAGTCATCATTAGGACATTTTTCCATACGATGGACATCGGAGGTTTTGGACCTTCTTTCTCTTTGTACGTGTCGTCAAACGTGTCTTCCCTGGTTGACAGCTGCTGCTCGGTGGGGACATCTCCTGTGTCCCTGTGCCTCCCTGGTAGACTCTCTATCCCCGCTTCAGTCATTCTCAACGTGATTCTGTTGGATCTCGGCTGGCAACGACAGCAGCAGACATTTTGTTATTTGCAAAATATGTTTAAAAAAAATAATATATATATATACTGTATATATAAAATAAAATAAAGAAATACGGACACATGTTTTTAAATAATTCCTGCAAAGCTGTTTTTTAAATTCCCACTTGCTCGCCTTCCTTATCTGTTTAACGTGTACATGCCAGATGAAAACAAGGGTGATGTTGGGTGCTGTGCGTACGTGATGTTACATAAAGCCCCCCTATGTATTTAGTAGAAAATTAAAGATGATATAATCGAACTTACCAAATGGAGAGTTGTACCGTCTGCAGATGTTGAATGTGACAGTATTAAATATCAAACGGTCGAAAAATCCACTGAACTAAATAATATCGGGCACTGTGATGACAATGATGCGCCTTGCTGATGCGGTTCACCTAACCAGGCTGACACACTACAGGCGCCTGCGACGGTGTCTGGGTTTGGAGGAGATATTTCAGAGGTTGTGATTGGACGAGCGGGCTTGGTGACAACCTTTTGCGCGAAATCTTATTGGTCGTCTATTTATCTGCCGTTCAATGTTTTAATTCATTTCATGCCAGTATTTCGGCATTGGTTGAATAAGTCATTTCCCTACCACCGTCATCTGCATAATGAACACTGTCATATACAAAGAATAATAATAATGGTGAATGGTTGTGTTGACATGTGGACACATATAACACCTATGGAGTCATTATGCCATCGTTATCATTTAGTTACAGCCTACAGTATGTGTTGAAAGTGTATTTTCCAGGTCTTCACAGAGTTTTTTTTTTTGATTGATTGAAAACTTTATTAGAATGTTTGCAGAAGTAGGTACATGAAAGTACATATTACATACAAGGTCAACTAAAAGAATAAAAACCCAAGAAAGCCACTGGCTTATTTCAATTGGGGTCCTTGATTTTCAATTCATCGTTACATGTAAGACAGACATAAGAAAAAAACTAGTACTATCTACAAGATAATACAGACAAATAACTATTACTATCTACAAGATAAACGTACATCCATCATGGGAAGAACAATACAACAAAACATAAGGTATCGGGTAGGACAGGTGGGGACATACACCACAGGTGGGGGCGGGGGACAAAACACAAAGTATGTACAGTGGGTAGTTCGGGTCTTTTAATCTGATTTTTGTTTTTGTTTTTGTTGTTTTAGAGGGTCCAGTTACGGATTGCAGCCTCCTGTAAATGTTTTTTGAGAGTGGTTTTGAAGGTGGGCAGTGTTTTGCACTCCTTTAAGATTATAGGAAGGGCGTTCCACATTTTTACTGCATAGTTTGCAAACGAGTTTAACCCCTTGTTTGTGGTGCACCGCGGTTGAACGTGGTTCGTGGAGCTTCCTCTGGTGTTGTATGTGTGGACGTTGTTCACTTTTTGGAAGTATGTTGACAGGTACTTGGGTGTCTTTGTGGTGTAGCGTATCTTGAAGACCAGGCCCAGTGCAAGCTGCTGCACTCTGTCAACTACTCGTAGCCAATCAAGGCTCAAAAAATGAGCAGCGGTTAGATGTGTCCTAGGGTTGAGGCCTAGCAGAAGCCTAACCAGTTTATTTTGGGCTGTCTGGAGTCTTGTTTTATGGGCCTTTGTGGTTCTATAGTACCATGATGTTACGGCATAGTCGAAGTGACATTGAATGAGAGCTCCTGATAGGGTCCTCAGAGTGGATGGTTTGTTTCAACTAAATGAATGGATGACATAAGCAGTGTTATGACTTATGTGTATTCTCATGTAACAGACATCGTAAAAGATGGGAACATTGGAAAAGAATGAATCTGTCAATATATGAAGTAGCTCCAGCACCCAGTGTGCTGCTCCTTCCACGCGCTGCCACGCCTGTGTGTTGCATTCCACAATGTGCCATTAAATGTCACACCACCTTTTCAACGTCTTAGTTCATGAACTTAATGACACGAAGCTCTTGGTTTGTTTCACAACCATTGATCACCCCTTTCATTCAGAAACTAGATTATTATTTTTACCCTACTGCATTTACTCACAGTGGAAGTTTGGGCTTTGAGATTGCAACATATTTGTCAATGTTCAGAGATTATATTTTTTTTTAACACATCTGGAGTCACAACAAGGACACATTTCCGATGTCTAAACAGACAAGAGATTGATGGGGAATTACAGACAATTATGATTCTCCGTTTTTACTAAAGGCTTGGAAGTTGAGTCCCCGACAATGTGACCATTGCTAATGCATACAGGTATTGGGGATTTGACACAATATGGTCTGGCTCCATCTAGTGGAAAATTGTTAACATCACATGTAGGCTACTGTCAAACCACTAAAGAACTGCGTCTGAGATAGAAACTACGACTTTGCGACCTCATTGGTTGGAACCATAGTATGGAAGCATATAGTAGACTTAATTCAAATGCTAATGCAATATGAGATTGCAATTGCATGTTCCACTTTTGCATGCATTCTTTCAGACAATATTCAAATTCAAATGCAATTCTAATGATTTGCATTTTCATTTTCATGTACCTGATGTGCACATTCACTGTCAATATTAAAATGATAATGCAAAGCCATTTGACATTTAATTTTCAAAGTCATGCGCTGCTTTGTAGCTGACAAAATTCAAAAGTTCATTCTAATGTGCAAATGACTATGCAATCCCAAAATAGCATATTCATTTGCCACTTTTGCCTGCGTTATTTGAGTCAATATTCAAATTGTAATGCAATAATGTGATTCGCAATTGCATTTACATGTTCTAGTAAACACATCCGCTTTGTAGCTGACAAAATTAAAATGACTATGCAATCCCAAAATAGCATATTCATTTGCCACTTTTGCCTGCGTTATTTGAGTCAATATTCAAATTGTAATGCAATTGCATTTACATGTTCTAGGAAACGCATCCGCTTTACAGCGGACAAAATTCAAACTCTCTATGCAATTCTCATGTTCTACCGGCCTGTCAGTCGTTCTCTGGGGGCGGGACAATGTTTAGCAATTGCATTTACATGTTCTAGGAAACACATCCGCTTTACAGCGGACAAAATTCAAACTCTCTATGCAATTCTAACGCATCCGGGTACTTTGCTCTCCCGTCATGTCCACGCCCCTTTTTGGGTGATAGCAGTGTAGAAGTTTGACTGGCGGTCAATGGAAATTTCTGGTCTTTGCTACTTTAATCAGATAAAATAAGAAAACCGTAGTGCTTTTTAGATATTAGGAGCCCAAATCCGATTGCCAGTTCGGCAAACTATTATATAGTGTCATTGCCGATCAATGATCGACGTCGTTATATAGAGAAAATTCATGAAATAGGGGTTGATTCATCAGAGCAGTCATACCTCAGGGATGTGTCGATCTTTGATTTGATTTGCCGTGTAAATCCCCAGATGAGAGTGTTACATTAGTTTTCTTAAGATAGGATAATGAATAAATCTGTTCAATGGGCATTTGCCTACTGTTAATCAGTGCCTACTGTTAATCAGTAGCCTGTATGCAGTGGCGTACCGCAAAATCCCGAGGCCCCCCCGCAAGGTGGCGGCGGGGGCCCTTTCGCAATGGAGGTAAAAAAATAAAATAAAAAAATGTTTAAAAAACGTGCGTTTTTTAGAGGCCGATGCGTTATTGACGTTGCGAAATTTCGCAATATGCACTCTACATTCAAGTGAGAGCAATAGCCTATAACTAAAACCAAATGGTAGACTACATCAGTAGAATGTATTATAAGTAGAAAAGTACAAGCTTTATTTCTTTTAACAACGTGTGGTGTGCACAGCAGCGCGATATCTGTAAACATACAAGCTGTGTAGACTCTCCGCTAAGGGTTGCCAGATGGGATTGAGAATTTCCAACCTAACCAATCTAAAAACTTCTAAATCCACCAAAAACCAGCCCATCTGGCAACCCTGTCTCCGCTGCATCAGAGTCTACTTGTAGCGTAAAATTGGCCAGGGTTAGTCAAATCCTTTGTTGGACATCTCGTTTCTTAAATCCTGGTATATTGTGGCATTTCTTTACTGTTTGCCATCTGGTCTAGGAATACCCAGGGAGACGCAGACAGCAGAAGTAGAATAGAATAGTATAGAATAGAAAAAGAAACAGCTATATATAGCCTAACCATGCTGAATTACTGTATGTACCTGTATGATGCACTGACAGTCTGTGACTGTGAACCTGGCCGGACCCTGCCCTTCTGCCTGAGTTTGAGTATGATGCTGCCCAAATAAATGTTATTGTTTAGTGCTGTACGCTTTCGTGGTATTATATTGTGTGAATTATCATCTGTATGTTGTTTTTCTTTCACTCGACTAACCGCCGTTATATGCATACATTTCACTGCAATTTCAATTTCACAAATGGACCCCTGCTGATGCATTACTGGATCTGTGTTAAGCTCAAAGTCAAAACCAACTCTATGTTACATTACAGTTATTATCTAGGTAGGACATAAGCATTTTCAGTTTGGAACAAGGGCACAGTGTACTGAAGTTGACTGTTAAGATCGCAACAAAAATAATGTTATAGACATAACATGTATAGACCACAAGATGTCCCCAAAGATCACGTGATTTGAAGCCCTATTTTATGCTGCAGAGAGTGCCATACATCAGTGACGCCATCTGACTGATTGGAGTTCAAAAACAATACATGGGGCATGACTCGCATGAGACATGACATGATACATAATAATAATAACAATAATACTAATAATACTACTACTACTAATAATAATAACTTTTTATTTGTATAGCGAACGTTGCAGCTCAAAGTATTACTTAATTTCTCAGATTATTCCATTTTGAATTGCACTTGCATTAATTAGTTAGGCCACATTTAGGGTTAGGGTTAAGGTTAGGGTTAGGGTTAGGGTTAGGGTTAGGGTTAGGGTAACCATAGGGTTTCCAATTCAAAATGGAATAATCCCGAGAGAAGCCCCGACAGGTGCACATAACAGGCGCACCCCTGCGCTATCAGAACGAGCTACCCCAATGTCACGTCGGAATTCGACGTTTGGATGCAAATGTCACGTCGGAATTCGACGTTTGGATGCAATCTCACGTCAGAATTCGACGTTTGTCCATAAACGTCGAATTCTGCCGTCTGCCGTGTGAGACCAGGCTGATTAGAGTTAGTAGATTTGTGACAGCCCCCCAGTGTGTCTGAATTGGAGTCCTAGTATACTGTACTTCCAAATGGTTTAGCATGGGGAGTCAGGTTCAGTACTAGATTTGGGCCGAGGTCCAATAGTGTCCTACCTACAAAAGGTTTTGTACATATAATCATTTTGTTCATATAATAATGTTGTACACATAATCATTTTGTTCCTATTTATAATAGTTCCTGCAATTTCCTGTAAATGTCTTGATCAATTAGTAATCCACAGTATGATTATGTATTTGTGTATGTTCTTTTTTTAAATAATAAAATGCTGAGACAATACTATGACATTCATTGTGTTCTTCATATTTCCAAGTCATCTTAAGACCCCCCCCCCCCCAAAAAAAAAAAAAAAAAAAAAATCAAACTCTCATGCAGTACCACATAACGACACCTGGGGTCACTTGACACAACGGCAGGCGGGGAACACAGGACCCTTTTTCGGAAGCGGGGAACATAGAACCCTTTTTCGGAAGCGGGGAACATAGAACCCTTTTTTTGGGGGGGCTAAGAAATCGGGGAACATAGGACCCGGGGAACATAGGGATGACCCCGTTTAAACCAGCAGGCGCGGTGCTGCGAGCAGCAGCGGGTGAACTCCCGGTTAATTGAGTTTACGGTTAAAAGCATAACTTCTCGGGGTGTCAGCGCATGACCGTATACCGATGGTGAAGTTAGCAAAGGAGTATTGTGTTTGTACCTCCTTCACAGCCGGTGTTATTCACGGGCAAAGACGGTGCATAATAGCGATTTTTGTGTTATGCTTGTTGTAAATAAAAGTTCTATGATTCATTGAAATTACATTAAACTAAGATAATACGATGGTCAGCATAATTTTTCGAATCTTTATTAATAAGCTATTACAGAAACTGTAGTGACATTTTCCAAGAGCGAATGTGGTATTTCAAGATGGCGGTTAGCGAAAAAATCTATGAACATGGGATGACGATTTCCATTGACCAATCAACGGTGTGCAGCGTCACACGTCACACGCAGCCTGGCAAAAAGGTTCCGGGTCTCAAAAAGGTTCCTGCTCACGATGGGTAGCTAAAGAAGCGACCCGACCTGACCCGACCCGACCCCGGCCGACAAATGGAAAAGCGCCAAAGAAGCAGGCCAGCCCGGGCTGCGTCCTAACGATTCCCACCGTAGTTGGGGTAGACCACGCCCACACCACACCCACGCCACGCCAACTTCTGGAATATGTAGGGGTGTTCTCTTCTCTGTATCTTGTTCTTCCGCCCCGCAGGTCGTTCAGCAACCCCATTGGATTTTAGCTTGTGACGTAACACGGGGTGCACGATTAGATATAGGTTACCCATCTCTGTATGCAACTCGGCGGCGCTGAGTGTGCCGCGGGCCAACGGTCAATGTTCGCCGCGGGCACGGCCGCAAGCGGCTCTCATTGCCCTGTGGGCCCTGGAACGCGCGCCTATTAGTGTCAGTGATTGTGTTTGTGTTTGAGAAAAAAAAGTGGCTCTCATTGCCCTGTGGGCCCTGGAACGCGCGCCTATTAGTGTCAGTGATTGTGTTTGTGTTTGAGAAAAAAAAGTGTTTGAGAAAAAAAACAAAAAACACCCCTACATATTCCAGAAGTTGGCGTGGTCTACCCCAACTACGGTGGGAATAGTTAGGACGCGCCCGGGCTGACCCGGGTCAGCCCTCTAGTGGAAAAGCCCCAATATGGCAGAATAAAAGCTTCCTCACAACCTTCAGAGGTGTAATAAAGACTCTCTTGTGAGTGAGAGTGAACGAACTCCTCTGCCAGTGTAGCGGCTGGCTGTAAAGTAGTCACCCTTTGCTCATTTAGATAAACCCCAGTGCGCTCAGGCACACTGTTTTTAAAAGTCATCAACGAAGCAAAGTCACCGTCCTCACATGCTGAACATCATCTGTCAAAGGGAATCCCTTTCTCCCTGGCAAAGTCCATGAAAGGAGGATCTTTAAGATTCTTTGCAATTTGCAAAGCACACATTCTGCTCAACAGGATTTTCTCCTCACTCCCCAGCCTACTTGTATACCAAGCAAACACACACCATTCATCACAAAGCAGCCTGCTTTGCAGCAAATCCAGGGGGAGTTGCACAACAACTTGTACATGAGAGCAAGGAGTTAATAATGGTAGGAAAACACATTATCTAGTGATTGACAGGCAGCAACAGGAGCAGCAGCAAGGGCTTGAACTACCAGTGCTACTGCAGTCATTGACTCATTGGTCAAGCGCATCACCTTTCACTAATACTTCATACCCCTTTGAGCTACTGGACCACTGTACTGCGTTGCAGGGAAATCTGGGATGTTGTCTACATCTCTCAAGAAAACAAAACACGTCAAAAACAACTGTCAGAATTCAAATTAATATGTATTAGAGGGTTAATTGTAAATATGAAAATAGTTAATAGTAATAAGTAATTTCCCTACCACCGTCATCTGCATAATGAACACTGTCATATACAAATAATAATAATGGTGAATGGTTGTGTTGACATGTGGACACATATAACACATATCATTATGCCATCGTTATCATTTAGTTACAGTATGTGTTGAAAGTGTATTTGTGGATGGTTTGTTTAAACTAAATGAATAGATGATGACATAAGCAGTATTATGTGTATTATCATGTAACAGACATCGTAAAAGATGGGAACATTGAAAATAATGAAACTGTATTAAATGAATGTATGTATTAGAGGGTAGTTGTATTAAAATAGTTAATAGTCCTCCTATCAGTTTTGGGAAAGCGAATTAAACACTTCCGAAGCGTAAAAGCCGGAAGAACTACAACGAACTACAAGCAACCTGATTGGCTGGTACGTCCTACAGATCCGCCGTGACGTCATCATAAGGCGCCCCTAGAATAACCCACTAATTGATTATTTATTTCCAGCTTTCGGTCCCGCAATGGAAGTAAACAGGGACGAGGCTGAACGCTGCATTGACATCGCGACCACCGCGCTGTCGAACAACCAGCCGGACAAAGCCCTCAGGTTTCTAGAGAAGGCACAGAGACTGTTCCCGACGGATAAGGCGAAGGGTAAGACGAGAGGGACAGCTTGTGAGGCGACAGCCGTCTTGGGCCATAAAACAGGCCTGGATCTATGGCTGTATATCATCCATCTCATCCTAGGCCTGGATCTGTCTGTCTGTCTGTCTGTCTGTCTGTCTGTCTGTCTATCTGTCTATCTGTCTATCTGTCCATCTCACCCTAGGCCTGGATCTGTCTGTCTGTCTGTCTGTCTGTCTGTCTGTCTGTCTGTCTGTCTGTCTGTCTATCTGTCTATCTATCTGTCTCATCCTAGGCCTGGATCTATCTATCTATCTGTCTGTCTGTCTGTCTGTCTGTCCATTTATCTCATCTTAGGCTTGGATCATCTGTCTGTCCATCTCACCCTAGGCTTGGATCTGTCTGTCCATCTCACCCTAGGCCTGGATCTATCTATCTATCTGTCTGTCTGTCTGTCTGTCCATCTCATCCTAGGCCTGGATCATCTATCTGTCTGTCTGTCTGTCCATCTCACCCTAGGCCTGGATCATCTGTCTGTCTGTCTGTCTGTCCATCTCATCCTAGGCCTGGATCATCTGTCTGTCTGTCTGTCCATCCATCTCACCCTAGGCCTGGATCATCTGTCTGTCCATCTCATCCTAGGCCTGGATCATCTATCTGTCCATCTCATCCTAGGCCTGGATCATCTGTCTGTCTGTCTGTCCATCTCATCCTAGGCCTGGATCATCTATCTGTCCATCTCACCCTAGGCCTGGATCTGTCTGTCCATCTCACCCTAGGCCTGGATCTGTCTGTCCATCTCACCCTAGGCCTGGATCTGTCTGTCTATCTCACCCTAGGCCTGGATCTGTCTGTCCATCTCACCCTAGGCCTGGATCATCTGTCTGTTCATCTGTCTGTCCATCTCACCCTAGGCCTGGATCTGTCTGTCTATCTCACCCTAGGCCTGGATCTGTCTGTCCATCTCACCCTAGGCCTGGATCATCTGTCTGTTCATCTGTCTGTCCATCTCATCCTAGGCCTGGATCTATCTATCTGTCTGTCTGTCTGTCCATCTCATCCTAGGTCTGGATCTATCTGTCTGTCTGTCTGTCTGTCCATCTCATCCTAGGCCTGGATCATCTATCTGTTCATCTCATCCTAGGCCTGGATCTATCTATCTATCTGTCTGTCTGTCTGTCTGTCTGTCTGTCCATCTCATCCTAGGCCTGGATCTATCTATCTATCTGTCTGTCTGTCCATCTCATCCTAGGCCTGGATCTATCTATCTATCTGTCTGTCTGTCCATCTCATCCTAGGCCTGGATCATCTATCTGTCCATCTCATCCTAGGCCTGGATCTATCTGTCCATATCATCCTGGGCTTGGATATGTCTGTCTGTCTGTCCATCTCGTCCTATGTGAAATGTGCAAAGGCGACATTTTTTATTGTTCATTAATTGTTTAGAATGCATTGAGACTATTAAACATGTCGATAATGGAAAAGAAGCCTCAATTCAAAGAAGCCTCTCTCCTTTTCTTTTCCCTCCTTTTCTCCCTTTTTCCTCTCTTTTCTTCTTCTCCATCTTCCACTTTCTTCCCCACCCTTAACACACTATTGTGCACCTTGTCATGTGCAGTAGGGCCCTACACAGCACATTGTTGTTATGATGATGACCACACACTGTCTTGTAAAAAGCAATTGGTGAGCATTAACTACTACTGTTACTAGTGTTTTCAGATCCATATTTACCTTGTATTTCTTTCTCCAGTGCTGCTGGAGTTGATTGCAAAGAATGGATTCGCCCCCCCCAGCCAAAATAACCACTCGGGTGACGGTGAGGCAAGACAGCGACGAACAGGGGAGGATGGCAGTACCACTCCTGGGGAGAAGAAAACCTCAGATACTGCCAAACCATACACCCCAGATCAGCTAGATGCTGTGAAGAGGTACATTGAATGTATTTATTATTATTGCAAGTGGGCCTAAAACAATGTGATGGAGCCCACTGCTCCACAAGCTTTTAAGCTTGTTATCAAGTAGGCCTATATTACAGTAGGCTTCACCAATTTGCACTGGCATGACCTGAAATGGCACTTCCTCTGTTTTAATGGCTTTCCTGTTCTTTATTTTTTTGCAGAATAAAACAATGTAAAGACTTCTACGAGACCCTCGGTGTTCAAAAAGACGCCTCTGAGGATGATCTTAAAAAGTCCTATAGAAAACTAGCGTTGAAGTTCCACCCTGACAAAAACCACGCGCCTGGCGCCACCGAGGCGTTCAAAGGTAACTGTGGGCGTGGGTGTCAGTCATGTCAGATTCAGATTCAGATAACGTTTATTGCCATTATGCTTGACACGTATAGGAATTTGTTTTGGCATTACAGTAGGTGCATTTATGCTTTTTTCACATATACATAAACAAATACAAATACAAAAGCAAAAACAGGACAATACAGGACAAGACAGTGCATGGATAGTGCTGTATATACAGTATATATATATAAAGTGCAGTGCAGAGTTTTTCAAGGTCCAGTGCATTCAGTCCTGGGCAGACTTGGAGGCGGGGGGGAGGGGGAAGCCAGAGTCATTTATCAGCCTGGCGGCTGAGGGGAAGAAACTGAGCCTTTGGCGGGCCTTTACTGTCTAACGGCCAAGCTCCACCATGGCCATCGAGCGTTGCGTCTAATGTGCGTTGCGTCCGAAATTGGGATCAAATGCATTTTAATCAATGAAAGGTGCTCCACCTGCTGCGTTGCGTCAGCGTTGCGTTGCGTCCGATGGCTGCGTCCAAAGTAGACATTCAAAAAAGTTAGATTTTTGACGGTGAACGCAGACGTCACAATGAGACCAATTGTATATTTGCCCCATGTGGTGCGTGAGATGTATATTTACAATTGTAGTTGGTTATAATTGTATAGCCTATTGGTTGTTTTCTGGTGTTGTTTTATTGTTTTGCTCTGTTTGTAGTGCACTTGATATTATGATATATATATTATATTTTTTTTATCAGCTGTTAAATCACCACAGCGGTTAATAGAGATAATACCTAACCAGATTGAAAATGCTTGTAGCCAACTACTCAGCTATTGCGAATTGCTATTCACGCGAGTCAGCTGTCAATCACCACAGGTGCTTGAAAGCTTGTTGCAGGAATGGATGACGAACGGCTGATCCTTGAGGTCGAAAAATATTATTTTTTATATGCGACTAGTTGTTGCTGTTGATATGTAACTAGATTTATGGTTAAGGATAGGGTTAGATTTAAGGTTAGGGCAAGGTTTAGGATTAGTGGTTAGTTAGTTGAAATGTTGTTGACAGTTAGTTGAACATCTACTGAACTAACAACTATCTATTTGGGAATATGTAGATAAAATATTACCCTGATTGGAAAATGTTCTGTATGATGTTGTTATTGTTGTGGACATATTGCAGTCAAGGGTGAAATTACTCCCGTATACAAAAAATGCCAGTGGAGCTAGAGTAGAACGTTAACGTTGACGCAACGCAGCAGGTGGAGCTTGGACAACGGGAAGTTGACGCAACGCCGATGGCGAGTTGACGCAACGCAGCAGGTGGAGCTTGGGCGTTAGGCAGCCGCAACCTTCTCCCAGAGGGAAGCAGGGTGAGGAGGCCGTGGGAGGGGTCGGCCATGATCTTCCTTGCCCTCCTCAGAGCCAACAATATGTGATATGATTTGTAATATACAGGCGTACCGTTTCATGCTTGAAGAACATTTCGTGACGTTAGAATTATAAGGTTCTATCTAAAAAAAAATCTAAATGTAGTTTTTTACATAGTCTGATCCGTTAGGTGTTTATTAATTTCCTGTGGGGTGTTATTTTTAAAATGCTGACATTTTTGAGTTAGTAATTTATAAAATACAAAGGTTCCATCTCACAAAACATAATGGAATGTAAAAACTTTGACGCTCAATATCTCTGAACTACCCTAAACGGAGATAGAACCTTATCATTCTAAGCTCACGATTTACATGTTTTCCCCCCCCACAGCTATTGGCAATGCATATGCGGTTCTGAGTAACACTGACAAAAGGAAACAATATGATCAGTATGGTGAGGAGAAAAAACATCCGTCAAGACAAGCCCAGTCCAACGGGGACTTTGAGGCTGATATCTCACCTGAGGACCTCTTCAATATGTTCTTCGGAGGTGGCTTCCCAGCAAGTGAGTTTCCGTGGTGACCCTGTGTGGCTTAGGGGGGTAGGGCTTAGCACTAGCAACGCTAAGGGTGTGGGTTTGAATCATGCTGGGATCATCAAAGACCAAAATATTTGGCATTTACTGTACTGCAAGTCGCTTTGGATAAATGTGTCTTCTAAATGGCGTATATTATGTATTATCAAGATAAGATATTATTTAGTATTTCTTTTATAAATACATTATTTATTAAGTATTTACTTTTACTTATTTATTTATTTTATTTTATTTTTTTCCTCGTTGATTGTTGTCCTGCTTTTAACTCTTGCAGAAAACGCCATGGCTTTTGCTCAATCGATTTGTGGTTGACAAGTGTGTTTTCTTCCTCAAGGTAATGTTCATGTGTACAGCAATGGTAGGCGCTATCAGAGACCAGAAGGGAGAGCACAACAGAGAGAGGTATGTTTATGGTCCTATTTTATGACAGTAAATATGGCAGTTTAGGCCAGGAACCTAATGAATATAGCTACCTTTATCAGGAGATTTTAACTTTCTGGGGCTCCAGTGGCAATGTTTTTAAATGGTGTACTTTGGCATGTTACCCAACAGGGGGAGACATTTAGTAATATGTTGTACTTGCAGTGAATACTGAGATGATAGATAGATAGATAGATAGATAGATAGATAGATAGAAAGGTACTTTATTGATCCCAGAGGGGAACTTCAGGCACTACAGCATATCAGACCACAAAATAAAGTAAGAATTGTTAATTAATTAATTAATTAATTGTTAACCCTAATTGTTAATAAAATAGATAACAAATATAAAATAAAGATAGACCAATAGACATTTAGGACCTTATATACAGTTGGTGAGATTTAACTACTGATGTTGTGCCCCCTTTCTCCAGTCTTCTCCTGAAGTATGCACTAGTGCACGTTCTCACATGGATTTAAATGTCAATAGATTGGTGTACGAGTCTATGCTTGGACTAACAGACCTGCATTCTTCAGGAGAACAGTGGAGAAATGGGACACAGCATGCATACTGGGACTGTACTTCAAAGCATATAAACTGAGCCTAGATAAAGTTCTACGGTTTGAGGCTGACCTCGGTGGTTTGCTCTCTGTGTGTAACAAAGTTATCTGTCACCGCCCATTGTTAAGTGTTTTTTTACTTGTTTGATTCTTTCATGTGCCTTGATGATGTTCCAGACAAGCCCATCTATGGGTTTGAATGATTATTTTTTAAATCTCTCTTCGAATCCTTGTGGCCTCCCTCCTGCCCTCCTTCTCAAAGTGCAACTGGAGGAGGAGGAGGTCTGCGGTGGAGGATCCTTGAACCTTCTCCTCCCAATGGGGTTTTGAAAAGGACGCAAAGACAGAAAAGATCAAAGCTTTGAGCTGTGTCATGCTGTTTTGCAGGGAGGTCTTGCCCTCTTCGTCCAGGTGATGCCCATCCTCATCCTGGTCATTGTGTCGGCCCTCAGTCAGATGATGGTGTCACACCCCCCCTACAGCCTCAGCTTCAGGCCGTAAGTGGGATTCCCGTCCCAGATGCTTGCCGAATGACAAGCCAAATTGTATATGTGTGTCTTTGCCGACGTGTTGTCTACAGCAAACCCAAAACAAACGCAATCATTTCCCGTCCGGGGCATTCTTCTTTATTTGAGGAAATATCCCGCTGGGACCATGTTTGAAACATGTATGCACTCACTGCAATGAAAGTCGCTTGGGATAAAAGCGTCAGCTAAATTGCTATTATTATTATTATTATTATTATTATTATCATCATCATTAGAAGGATATTAAGTTACTGCTCTAAACTAATTAATTTATAGTTCCTTCTGTTGTATTGCAAATCTAAACCGCTTTTGTAAAAAATGCCATACAAAATTCTACGACCTTGAATTTCACAATCTGCTAATCCTGTAATAAGAATTATTTCGTTTTTTTCTGTGTCTCCATGAGGTTAATACTGTTGGGTGTGCTGCTGTGTGTCTAGCACTGAGATTGAGAAATACATGTTCATTTACTTCAGAGATCTCATATGCTCTTTTGTCAATAGTTAAAGACATGATGGTGAAATTCGGTTTGTAAATCCATTGATTGATTCTACCTGTGCAAGTGAGTAGATCAATGCCTATCTGCTTTTGCAGGTTATATAGTTCAAGAGTACCTGCCATTGTTAAGTCATGTCAGCCTAAAGCCTTGACTATCAGCGTTTTCTGCTGTCAGAGAACCCATTTGTCTGGCCCTCTCCCTGTTTGCCTGTGGCTGCCAGATGTCTGCTCTCTCTCTAGCTCATACCTACTATCTTATCTGTGGTAGAGGCCTGAGACAGATACTTGAGAACGTCCACACACACACACACACAGATCCTCTGCGTGTTATCAGTGTGGTTACTGTAGTGGGGGAGATTGAGGGTGGCAGGCTGCTGCCATTTCTGATATGAAATGATTTTAGAAGTAGGTTTCATCATGTTGTGTACTCTAGTGTGAAGCTCCTCACTCACTCACTCACTCACTCACTCACTCCCTCCCTCTGCTCTCCCTGTGCAGGTCAGCTGGCTACACACACAAGAGGTACACGGAGACCTTGAGGGTGCCGTATTACGTGGCGGACCACTTTGTGCAGGAGTACAGCGGGATGAACCTGAAGAATGTGGAGAGGAGTGTGGAGGATGATTATATCTCCAACCTCCGAAACAACTGCTGGAAAGAGAAGCAGCAGAGTATGTTCACCTTGAATCTCCTCTAGAACCTGTCTTGATTTTAAGACTATTGATTTAATCTATAGTGTCCTTATTTGTCACAATATAAGTGAGTGACTGCTTTGAAATTATTTCATGTCAAGATGTCGGGAGCGTTATTTGATTTTAGGATGAAGAGATTGGGCATTTGAGGTTTGTTATCAGTGGCAATTCGAAAAAGTTGTGTACTTTAGCCAAATCCATTTGTAATGATTGCACACTTAAGATGCATGCTGATTCACCCAAAACCCAGCTGATTGCTGTTTGCTGAGACACAACTGATGATAAGGTGCCAGAGTGGGATATCTTTTGAGTAGCACGTAGCATGGCAGGAAAAAAGGTCTAAGTGCATTACACTGCAATATTGTCACTCAGACGATTATCTACACAAAAGCAAATGATGCACACTTTTCAGTGTTAGTCTCCCCCCCCCCCCCAACTGTAGCTTAGTGGCTCTTGTAGCAGTATATGTATTCCCACACCTAAATCGTATGTTTGTCTTGTAGGTTTGTTCATGTAAGATACAGTTACATATTTCCCCCGGTCACACACACACACACACACACACACACATACACATACACACATACAATGACAGTACAGTGTAATTTATATTTATTTATATTTATTCAAATTTATAGTGTACATGCTCCATACCCACTTCACAGCCTCTTAGCCTCACTGCCTCTTGGCCTCACACAGCCTACACAATGTATTGTTATATTTTATATATATATATATATATATATATATATATATATATATATATATATATATTTCTATTTTAAAAAGATATATCTATTTGCTTATATATGTTTGGTGTCCAACATCACCAAGTCAATTTCGTCCAAATACTTGGACAAATAAAATAATTCCGTTTTATAGTACATAAAAGTGGCAGCTGTGGCTCAGGAAGTAGAGCCGGCGTCTAATGACCGTAAGGTCGGTGGTTCGATTCCCGGCTCCTCCTGTCCATGTGTCGGGGTGTCCTTGGGCAAGACACTCGCACTCCAAATTGCTCTCAATGTGTGTAAATGGGTGATTGAGAGGCCATTGAAAAGCGCTTTGGAATAAGGCGCTATGTAAGTGCAGTCCATTTACCGTTTATAAGTAATGAGGTGTTTCTGTGTGTGTCTTGCAGAGGAGGGCTTGCTTTATCGAGCTCGATACTTTGGAGACAATGACCTGTACCAGCGGGCTCAGAAGATGGGCACACCAAGCTGTTCCAGGCTGTCCGAGGTGTCTGCTTCATTAAATGGGTAAAATGGACTTTTCTGCTAAACTGTTGAGGTAAGATCCCAAAACGTATTGGCCGTTTCATTGGCACAGATCTCCCAAAGTCTTTCCTCGATTCCTCGCCTCTTCTATCCTTGCCTCTTTCTCAAAACTCATCTGAGGAAAAGTTCTAGACACTCTCTCCGACGATGTGTTTTGAGAAAGGGGGTGAGGACGGAGGCCACAAGGAATCAAGTAAAGATTTTTGAGATTCTTCCATTCTCTTTGACGCTGTCTAATTTTTTTTACATTTACATTTTTACCATTTGGCAGACTTTTATCCAAGATGACTTACAATTAGAGATTACAGGAACAGTCTCACTGGAGTAATTTAGGGCTAAGTGCCTTACTCAAGGGCGTGGTGGTGTTCCCAGGTGGGATTTGAACTCATGACCTTATGATCACCAGTCCAAATCACTATCCACTAGGCCACCTCTACCCCCAACAGGGATCTATTATTAATGTGTACCTGTGGTAGTTGTATAATAACACAGACATACTGTAGTCTATCATAGACTCCTCTGTGACCTCATAATGTTCAATAAAGCCCAATGCACACGGCGTGCGATTTTGCCGCACCGCCGAATTCGATTCCATTGTTTTGAATGCCTCTCAATGAGACAATGCACACGGCATGCGATGTGATATTGTCGCACGACAACATTCGATTCTCCATTCACATTCATTCATTCATTGGTGTGAATTGAAAATCGAATGTTGCCGTGCGACAAAATCGCACACCGTATGCATTGGCCTTAAACAGTCAGAAAACAATTCAATTGCACATCTTTAAAGGGGCAATCTGGGAATTTGGGGAATTAATGATATATACATATAGTATATATAACCATTGATTCTTGAAGAATATAACTTGGAAATGCTCCATGACCTTAGTTAAACTGTCTTACCCAATCAGAACACAAAATATAAGCTTGTTTAAACAATGTTCTTGTAAACAAACTGTATCCGCTTGTTAAGTCTGACGTCAAAAGTGACGTTTAGCCATTTCCGAGTCCAAACCAGAAATTCCCTCCACCAGAGTACCTGTGAACTACAGCGGTAGAATGACAGTTTAATAGTTTTTTAGACTCGGATCTATTCATACAACAAGGGACACAGCACTTTCCCGTTTTCCCCATATTGTCAGGGTATTTGAGCCTCGGAAAAGCGCTATATAAATATAATTAATTATTATTATTATTTCGGCATTTCGAAGACAGCGCCTCAGCCAATGTTGGACCCGGAAACACGTCACGACTTAACAAGCGGATAGGTTTAAACATGTTTTGAAGCTTTTATTTTGATCTCATGGGTGGTCAGCCCTCGCCTCCATAACGCCGTTTATGACTTTGAGAGTGGTGTCATTTCTCCAGCCACACCCCTCAGCTGGTTACACATAAAGGGGGAGAACACTGTTATTGTTTGAATCTCAGATTGCCCCTTTAATAATTGTTTCCCTGCATATTGTATATGCGGCTGTGGCTCGGGAGGTAGAGCCGGCGTCTAATGATCGCAAGGTCGGCAGTTCGATCCCCGGCTGTCAAGGGGCAGTCCTTGGGCAAGACACTGAACCCCAAATTGCTCCCAATGAGCTGGCCGGCGCCTTGCATGGTAGCTTGCGGCCATTGGTGTGTGAATGGGTGAATGAGAGGTCATTTGTAAAGCAGTTTGGAATAAGTGCCGTCCATTTATATCAGATCCTTTTGCCTTCCCTCTAGGTTGTTCAGAGAATCTCCCAGAACAATAGTTTTACGGGCTGTAAATAAAATGCTTTTCAACGTTCAGGACCTGGTAAGACTGCACACCTAAAACACTGCGAATCAAGAGGACTTTCTCGCCTAGAGATTATGAAATGCTATTTGAGATGACGATGATGATGACTATGACGAAGAGGATGATGATGCTGAACGAGCCCCTCTGTTGGATATCATGGTCAGGGCCTGGAGTTGTTAGTCGTTAACAGCTCTAACCAGTCCTGGCCAGGTCACGTGATCAGGAAGAACTCCAGGCCCCGAATCATTATGTATCTTCAACAGTTGGACTGTGCTCTGTCACAAGCCTGACTGTTGTAGAAATACTCAGTTTACGTCTGGATTCAACCAAGTCAGATGCAGTAAGGGGTTTCAAAATCAGGAAATTTTCAGAACTGAATATAGTAATAATATAGTGCAACAGTTGTCCTTAATTAGCAATTGATACTACTGAGAATAATTAATATTTTTATTTTATTTCTGGATGGTCAAATCAGTCAATGTGAAGACCAATTGAAGCTGAGTCATTTCCTGATATTACTTTATATGTACATTCTGAACTTTTTAACTATGCAGGGATTATATTTATATAACCTCCTAATGAGTCTTATGGGTGTATACCTATTAAGGCTTGTACAGAGAAGTTTTGATTTGGCAGGCTGTATTTAAAATGAGCGACCCTGTGAGATAGTAGTATTTATTGTTGGATTCTATTTGAAATGTTTTTTTTTTGTTGTGTTATTTCTTTTTTCTTTTCTTTTTTATTAAAGATTAATCATGTTCATTACAACACAATCGCTGAGAAGTAGGTCTTGCTCACACTTTCCATGTTATGCTTTTACTCAAACTGGGAAAAATAAAAAAAATCTACGTGCTGCATTGGTGTTATCCTTGTGTGTGAGAGAGAGAGAAAGAGAGAATAATAGAGGTGGAGAAAGAGCCGAGTCAGTGGATTAGTTGTGAAATTGGCTTTTATTCCCGTGTCTCATCACAGTCTGACATGTGGTTGCACGTTGGCAGATGGCTTCATGCCAAGTTCTGTGGTTGCTTGTGTCGCTGAAGTCCGCTCATACAGAAGAGAGAGAGAGAGAGGAAGTCATAGAACAGTTGTTCCGTCTCTATGGTGGAACCATTTATGGTGGCATATTCCTAAAACAAATCCAAACAAATCTTTTTCTCTATTTTTTTTTTTTTTACAGATGATTTGATAGTGGTTGATAAGTAGGTCTTGCTCTCACTTTCCATGTTATGCTTTAACTCAAACTGGGGAAAAGAAAAAAAAAGTATACACGGTGCATCAGCGTCATCCTTGTGTGTGTGTGTGTGTGTGTGTGTGTGTGTGTGTGAGAGAGAGAGAGAGAGAGAGAGAATAATAGAGGTGGAGAAAGAGCAGAGTCAGTGGATTAGTCGTGAAATTGGCTTTTATTCCCGTGTCTCATCAGAACAACAGTCAGATGTGTGGTTGTGCACATTGGCAGATGGCTTCATGCCAAGTGCTGTGGTTCGCTCATACAGGAGAGAGAGAGAGAGAGAGAGAGAGAGAGAGAGAGAGAGAGAGAGAGAGAGAGAGGAAGGCATAGAACTGTTGTCATATCTATGAACTATGATTCCATCTCTATATTCCTGAAACAAATCAAAGCAAATATGTTTTTATTACAGCAAAGTAGTAGGTCTTGCTCACAATGTCCATGTTATGCTTTTACTCAAACTGGTAACAAATAGAGTGCCAAAAAGCAGCATTTGCACTCTATTTGATACTCTTCAGCTCCAGCACCTCAGCTAAGTCTGATGGTGGTATTTTCACTACTCAAACTGGTAAAAAATATTCAGAATCAGAATTTCTTTTATTACATCCAATGTACAAGTACACAAGAGAAACAGTGTTTGGCTTAGGTTCTTCAACATTGGCATTGCAGCAAGATACAAAATCACAATAATAGAGTGAAGTAAAATAAGTAACGTAAGTAATCATTTCAATTGATAAAGTGGTAGTTGTACTACAGTGGAACCGGTCGTACTACAGTGGAATCAGTAGTGCAAAATGCTGTGTAAAGTATAATAAGATGAAATGCAATATGGTACAGTACAAGTAGTCAGGTAGGGTTCAAGTAATCAGGTAGTGTGCAAGTAGTCACATAATATATATATATATATATATATATATATTACTTTTGTACTTTGAGTGTGGTTGGTTTGGGGAGGCCAGATAAACAATCTTACGTGCTGCATCTGTCATCCTTGTTTGTGAGAGAGAGAGAATGGAGGGGTAGAAAGAGCCTAGTCAGTGCATTAGTCATATGAAATTGGCTTGAAGTCCTGGGCCTTCCTGTGTGTCATCACAGGCAGACATGCTGCTGTGCACGTTTGCAGGGACGGCTTCAACTTCTGTAATTAGCTTGTATCGCTGAAGGGTGTCTGCTAAATGCCAACAATGTAAATGTAATGTAAATGGGTGCTTATACAGGAGAGAGAGAGTGGCAGTCATAGAACAACTGTTCTGTCTCTGGCATCGTCATCACCGTCAAACGTGGTAGTGCATGTTTGCTGATATGACTGTATTTCAATTTCTGTAGTTAACCAATTTAGTGCCGAAGTCGCCCCAAATTGTCAACCTTCTAGAGTGCCACGGGTGACTTTACTCACCAGAAATGCCTCCATTATGATGCTTCATTCTGTAGCCAATCAAAGTACTGTTGCTAGGTAAACACCACATATAAAACATTTCCTAGTTTTGAGGGCACTAATACAGGAGAGAGAGTGGAGGTCATACAACATCTGTTCCATCTCTATGGTGGAGGCATATTCCTTGAACAAAGCGACTGCCACTTGAAGCCATTGTGACAGTGTTAAACCCTAGCGTGTGCAAACAAAGTCGTTAAGAGTCACACGTACCTTACAGTAACGTCATCACTGGTCTCTTCATAACTAGAAACATTTCACTTTAGCCCTCATAGACAATACGGAGGCATATTCCTTGAACAAAGCAACTGCCACTTGAAGCCATTGTGACAGTGTTCAACCCTAGCGCGTGCACACAAAGCCGTTAGAGTCACACGTACCTTACAGTAACGTCATCACTGGTCTTCATAACTAGAAACATTTCACTTCAGCCACTCACAGACAAGGTTGCTGTCTCATGTTGCTCCTGGGGGTCAATGAACTAAAATAGGGCAATACAGCACCCATGATCACTGAACTGAAGGACCGGGTAGAAACCAATTTCCAAACTGCGACACTTTAAATGAATGTGCAATAACACTATGTGCAATATGACAACCCTAGGGTACATAAGGTTCAGAGAATAGGAAATGTTAGAATAGGTATAGCATAGCATAGAGTACAGCACAGTGTTTTATCTGTACAGTATAGTATAGTGGATAGTGTACATAGCCTTTATTTATGTAAACCAGCTCCTTTCCCTTGTGTTTTTTTTAGTTTTTTTTTCTCTTTCCTAGCACCAGGGGAGCCACCCCTCCCAAATTTCGTTGTTTGGTACCTGTACTATAGCAATGACAATAAAGACCATTCATTCATTCATTCATTCAAACAAGAAATGATACAAGTATTATGAGACCCTACTAACAGGCTTGTTAATGTCTGGCTGGGGTGGAGGGATCTCACTTCAGGACACACACTCCCTGATGTAGTGAACTCCTGACCAGAAACAAGACCCTTAGTGTAAATCCAAAGTATTGGAAACATAAGAAACATGATTATGCCATTGGATTGACTTGCTGTAATGTTTACCATCCATCTTGTATACCTAACCTCTCTAATTCACTGAAGTGTCAAGCGAGAAAGGGGCTATGATGAGAAACTGCAACTATAGGATGTTTCTGGGCAGGGCCTCCATCTTCGGTGACGTAATGCTAAGCTCTCTACACCGTATCTGACGCACTGAAGCATATTTCCACACAAGAGGATGTTTGACATTTCGTAGTTCAGTCCCAGATACCGCACACACTCAAATGAAAAAAAAGGAAGATCCAGAGGATGTGCATTTTTGTAAAAAATAATTTATTGTTTGACATGACTTAAATGAAAAGTACAAAAACAGTGCAGTGTGGATATTTGAATATCAAATAAATGAATGATGCACACAGATGAATATGCAGGACATGGTTTAAAATGCGAAAGAAAGAATCAAGTAACATTTTGGCCCCTGATGAACAGTGGCTTGCGTACAAAAAAGGGAAAGGCGAGTGTCGCTAATGTTCCTCGAAACATGTCAGATGCAAGTCTGGTTCACAACGACTTTGCCTGTCATGTAAAACAAATTATAACAATAGTCTCAAAATTACTACATAACCATATAGCTAGCTGCCATCGTCTGGTTTCCATAGAAACTGAGGTAAACATGGAGTACCCCCCACAACCCCTATCATGTCTGTTTAATATAGTGGCATGTCATTTGCAAAAGTGCAAATATCTGTATTTCAGTGTCTGGGTCAGCTACATGCTGTTAAGCACAATAGGCATTTACTATACTTTTTTTGTTTCCTTCCAAGTACCTTAACCTTGAGCTCCCCTACAGAAACATGGGGGCACAATAAATGTAGATAGCAATGTAATAGGTCTTTAACATCTTTAACAGTTGAGAATAATTTGTTTCTAGAAATCATACAGTTGATTCATCACAAATATTGGGTACAAGTGTACCGTTTCATGAGCGTTAGGAACAAGTTTCATTAGAAAAAGCACTAGGGTCACCCCCCCCCCCCCCCAGGTGTGCAAGTCTCTTTGGTTTTCAGCACTCTTCGATGAGCAAGTCTTCAGAGCTGTAGAGTTTCTTCTTGATCACTCTGAAGCCGGTGCTTAGTCTTAATGATGAGGCCTGCCTCATCACTGGAGTCGTCGGAGACTTTGTGGCGAAAAGCCCTTGGATTTTGGGCCACAGGCCCCTGGAGTCTAGCCTCAGTACAAGTGTGAGCTGGAACGTGGGGACAAGGTAGGGGTCCACCGCTATCTGCTCCATGCTTTGACACACGTCTCCCTGCTCCACGCACAGGTCGATGAGCGCCCCCCTAAGGCCGCAGGGCTCACTGGCCGCCAGGTGGAGCAGCTCCTGGCCGATGTGCTCCAGAAGCTTCTCTGGGATGAGCAGTTTGGAACACCTCAGGGCACTGTCCTTGGCTTCCCTCAGGCTACGGGCGATAAGGTCCACGACTTCTTTGAGCAAGGTCTCCTCCATGGGATCGTAAAACAGGTCTCCGTCCGACCCAGAGATGTCGACGGCCATGTCGTACCCTGAAAGTAGAAAGGAGGAGAAAGTTAAGTTTTAGTCATACTGAACGTCAGATCGAATCTAGCGTTATTCACTCAACAATTATCAAACTAGAGGTTTAGAGGTTGTGCATTGTCATGTATTTACCGGAGTCTGAGAGATCACTCCTGCTGCCGTTGTCCGAGTCAGAATCCATGCTGCTGTTGGTTGACCCACTGAACTCGGTCAGTTTCTGGACCAGCTTCCCCCAGGACACACGTCTCGGGGGGCCGTCCACAGGAGACCGGGGGGAGCTCCCGACCCCCGGGGCAGCAGCGGTGGTAGAAAGTGCAGGCATGATTGTTCAGTTCGTAGATGTCAGTTGAGGACCATCTGATTCTGCTGTGGAAACAAAGGGAATGCAAATATTAGATCAATGACCGCTGATGATGGCAGTGGGCAAGACCTAAAAGAAATGAATGAAGTGTTGACAGGCTGGGGGGGGGGAAATAGTCTGTAGCTACATTGTTGCCTTCGTTTATATACTGATCGGGTTATTATGGCAGGCTGCATAACACGATTAACATTCTTCCGTCATCTGTTTTCGACTACCCAGTGTAGTTAGGCACGGCAAGTTTATTTGTATAGCACATTTCATACCACCGCACAGGGGCAATTCAAAGTGCTTTAGATTTTAATTTTAAAAAATACAGCAAGAGGAGCATAGTAAGAGAATCAACAAATAAAAAGTTAGGTTTGGTAGACATTTAATCTAGCAAACTGACCAGGCAACTTTATCCTTTCTTTGTTACGAAGCAGCAGCTTGCATCAGCTTGTTTAAGCGAAAACTAAAAAGTTGCACAAAAAGCATGAAACAAAAAATACTTACAGCGAAATAATGTCCAGCTGGTCGGTAGCTTTTTTGCTGATCTTTCGAGGACAAAGGTTTTTTTTTCCCCTTTCTTTCTCTTCGCTTCTCTGTCTCCCTACTCAGCTGTTCAGCTCTGCAGATTTTCTGCAACAACAGATCTGCTTTTATAGTCGGCTTGCACAGAGGGTCTAAAGGCACGCCCACTTTTCTGCTTTTAAGCCAATCAGACTTGGAGGCACGTCCTCGCGTCTCTATCTTGCCTGGTAACATGCCCTTGCACACACACCGATGGGAGAGAAGAAAGAATGGGAGAACGGGGGGGGGGGGGGGGGTTGGGACCCCCCCCTAAATGGGTTGGTTTGGGGAAAATTACCAGCTTTGTTGCACGTAGTATTTGCTCGGACATGTCAAAGATCCATCACTTCTGATGCACTTCTCCTTCGTTGTTGCTGTTGTTGTGCAGCTGCCGCACATTACGTCATTTCTTTTCTATCAACTGCGTGTGCGTGTGTGTGTGTGTGTGTGTGTGTGTGTGTGTGTGTGTGTGTGTGTGTGTGTGTGTGTGTGTGTGTGTGTGTGTGTGAAGTTGTGAACAACAACATGCATTGCACCAGAAAAAGCTCCCTGTTCGAGGAACAAGCTGATCCCCTACTCTGAATGCCATTTTGTCCATAAGACAGATTCAGATGGCACATGGAATACCCATTGAAGTATATAGACGTGATTTCACCCCTTTCTCTTGATATTGTAAACTTGTCCTATGATAAGAATTATGTCACCAACAACTCTCTCCTGCAGCAAGATACGCGCCCCCTACAGGACGCTAATGGTATTAGCCAAAGCTGAACAAAGAGCAGTAGACCAACAATGGACCCTTTGCATTTTAGAATGTGTAACTTCAAATATCTGTTGTCATTTTTGTGTGCAAAAGGGTGATGCATGCCGTGGCTTTTCCCTGGTGTCATTGCATAGCTAACGTTGCATGGTTAACCGTTCTGCATGATTCAACACTGGTGACTTCTCAATGTTCTCCAGAAGAGGATGATGCAATGTTACAATCATACACAGGCTTATATCTATAAACAACTGATAGTTCATTGGGCCAGTTTCACAGACAAGGGTTGAGCCTAGTCTTGGACTAAATCATACTTTCAATGGTGATTCTCCATTGAACATGTTGTTTTAGTTTGGGACTAGGCCTTAAGCCGTGTCTGTGAAACCGGCCCATAATGTTGCATCATTTACTTTGTCCAGGATACCATAATCTTGATTATTTTCATCATAGGACAGGATGTATTATCTGATGTGGTTGCACCACAACGGTTGTTAAAAAAACAAGTTAATTATGTTGACTGTGCTAAGTGACACCGTTGAAGGTAAACACGTGTTCTTTGTTTGTAGTTATGTGTTATAGCATTACATTTAGAACACTGGAAGGAGTGCAAAGGTCATGGAATGATGGTGTGAAAAACAAATGTGTTTTTTGATGGTGTTATGAGTTGGTGTTATTTATTGAAGGTGCAGAGACTATTCTCATCTCAACCCAAATAACCTATGCTTTAAATAGCCTCCATACAACAGGCCCAAATCCCCAAGGAACATAATAATGCTTTATTTTCTTAAATTAATGACTATTCATATTGAAAATAGATACTGTAGAGTGTAGACGATGGACTGGTGATATAACTAACTAACTGAACTTTTTGTACTTGCAAAGATGTGATATGATTATGAAACTATAACAAGTTTGGTCTGTGGTAAGGATTGTCTCAGGACACGTTCTTGTACATGTTCCTGGAAGTCTACACTCCCTCAAGAAAGCCTGGAAAGTGTTGATGTGTAACCAGATACCCCATATGCAGCACTGTAACAAGATGGCAACAACATGTGAGGAGGGAGGGACCAACTGTACTGTACAAGCTAAGGAGGGACTGTACTGTACAAGCTAAGGAGGAACTGAAAGAAAACATTATTCAAATGTTAATCGTTCATGTTGTGGTTGTGGATTCGTGATTATTGATAGATAATAATAAAGATCCATCTTTAAAAGGTCACCTGACCTGTAGGAGTGGAAAAACTATCAACCATTTGACACTGAAAAGTTTTCAAGCCGTGTCAAAAAAAACTTTTAGAGACCCAGCTTTAGGACCCAGAGGTGTGTAGTGGAAGGCCAGTGACGCCCTTTTATGGACCACAAAAAAACTAGACAATCACTTGAAGCCTAGAACAGTACATTCTGTACATTCATCCAAACTCTTGCTCCGCCCATCATTCAGATGAACAACATTCAACATTCAACTGTTGAGACAAAAAGTACAGTACATCTCCTGACTTTCAACAACTATTAACAAAGACCAGGTGTTTGGAGTGTCAGCTGAAAAGACGAGTTCATTGGTAAAAAACAAGTCTTATGATTATATTCACAATACATTACCATGGTTACAAGAAAAGTCAGGGTTTTGGAATGAGCAAAACAATAGCTTAGGCTTTAGAGGCGGCTGGGGAGCGAACATCAGCAGGGTAACTCTACTGTACTTACTGTGTAGACCCACGGATACGTTACTATTTCCTTTACAGAGCCTCTTTGTTCAACTTTTTCCTCTGGTGACTTGTCTGATGCTGTTAGGGAAAGCATCTGGGAGGACATACATGAAAGGGGACAGGAGAGGCTGAGCAGACTGCAGTTTGAAGGTTTCTGACTGATAGTACAGCCATGTGGAAAATAGCTGCCTGCCTCTGTCCTGTGGGTTGAGTCACCCTAGGCCTAGATCCTCTCTGCCCTTACACTTCAGCGCCTACTGTAGCAACTGTAGCCCGCACAATAGCATCAAGGATGACACTCGCCTGGTTCTGTGGTTTAAACCGTGTGATGACAACCCATCACAACAACTGTAGTCGAAGCAAAGGCTATCCTGCAAATCAAAACTCAAAGCTTTAAACACACTTGATATGTACACATTTTGTTTCCAGGCTTCAATCATCATGTTATCTTTTATTTGATTTCATAAAAAAAAGGACAATAGTAAAACACTGATGAAATGTTCATTTTCCCCAACTATGATAACAACATCGTCCGGTTCCTAATGTAACAGCATGAACAATCTTTCAAATGCAACATTTTAGAAATAATGTACAGAAATAAACAATATTATAAGTCAATTTGAGGGATGTTTAAATAAAGTCTGAAGCTGTCAGCTGACACAAAAAAACTGAAACGGATTGTAGAGAAATGTTGTCCTTCCTCCACATTTCAAAACAGCTGTTCAGACGGTGACATATTAACCAACGGTGACTACTGTACTACTAATGGGCGCTTCTTTATTTTACGAAGGTGTGAATCCCAGAAGTTGCTCGATCGGTTTGTAGCGCCATTCGTCTGCTTCCAGTTCTTCGACCAAACTCGCAAGTTTCTCCATCCGAGATACCTGTTGATCTACGCAAACACAAAAACACGTCATGAAAGGGTTATTTAATATGCCGAACCAGCGAAAACACAGAGTTATATAACCTAATAGAGATCAGCCCAGTAAGGCCACCTATTGTTTGCTCATGTTGTCGTCCAAGTGAGCCATTCTGGAGGTGTTGACATGCGGCAGTTATATTGTTAGTCTAAAAACGTTGATGAGTGATGTACCCTTTTCCCAAAACAACAAGTTACTTAGATTATACTTAAGGCCAATGCACACGGCCCTGATTTTGTCGCACCGCCGAATTCCATTCCATTGTTTTGAATGAGACAATGCACACGGCATGCGATGCGATGTTATCGCACGACAACATTCGATTCTCCATTCACACCAATTGAAATAATTCAAAGAATTGAGAATCGAATGTTGTCGCGCGACAAAATCGCACACCGTGTGCATTGGCCTTTACAGTACTTATATTATACTTACAATACTTAGATTATACTTACAGTACTTAGATTATACTTACAGTACTTAGATTATACTTACATGATGATACCCATGACAATGTTGTAATAACGAACAAACGGTGAAATGACTGACTTACCGTGCTTCACTTGTTTCAGAGTCGATGCCACTTGGTAGCTGAATACAGACTCGCATAAGAATCTGTCTGAGCCATCTGAAAAAGACAGAGGCACAAATGACTGAGTGAAAAGCAAACAGGCCCCCATTTCCATGTAACGTCAAACGTACGTTATGTAAGACGGTATTATAATACAGCATCATGTCATGATCCACAGCCTACATGTATCAAAGCGGTAAGTATGAATGATCTGAATCCTACTGTCATTTGAGGAAGAGAGCGGCCTAGTTAAACCGTCATCCGATTTTTCTCACATTATGCAAACTTTTGCCAATCAGTGTGCGACGTGTGCAGTATATGGAAACTGTTTTAACAAAGACTACACAACCACAACCACAACAACAAAACAACTTAGACAAAGAGGACCAGAAACCCTCATGCCTCATCGCTGTCCCACTTAGCCATGAGCCCTTTGTCTTTGACCCCAGAATATCCACCGTGCCCCAGTACTATCCCAACCATAGCACATTAATTACTGTGTTCTGGAGCTACGAGGTCACAAAGCAAGGGCAAACAGCCAGACAGGCCTTCTGCTCCCTCGAACAACAAATCCTCTTATGATTTGGCATTGGGCGCTATGTGGAACAGCTGTCAGAACTGCAGAATCACTCCCCATCTTCCTGCCAGAGACTGAAGACTCATCTCTTTAGGCTACACCTTCACTGTGCCTCCTTAGACATCTACTACCCCCCCTGTACTGTTTCTCCTGTGTAATAAGTATTAAAAACGTCCTTCTTCTAGCCCGATGACTGCCAATGGCCCCTGGATTGAGCACAGATTAGATGATTCACTGACTGGGTCAAATGTAATTGTTGTAAATCGTTTTGGAATAAGGCGTCTGCTAAATGCCAAAAATGACCACAGATTGAGGAGCGGGGTGATGTGGGGTGGGGGGCGTCATTGATTTGACTGCTTGCTGGTGTGCTAGCGCACGCCAGAAGGTCAACTGAAGAGTTGGGTGCTATGGGAACAGGGATAACTTGTTTAGGATTAGATCAAAGCGGTATGTTCTTTTGCGCAGTAGTCTCAGAGATTAGATTCAGGGATCCGAGATTACACTCTGAGTAAACTCAGTCTGGGCTGTTGACACTTGAGGTGAAGTCAGATATTCTGCGGCGGAAGGGAGATAGGGCAGCGCAGACAGCAACGTAGGTGCTCTTTGACGAATTAGCACAACTAGAGATTGACATGGGCATGAACCAGGGAGAAACGTTAATCTGTAGTCATAGTGACGGGCACTGTGCCGTTGTTCCAGACGATCTTATCACTAACCCTGACCCAAACCCGGACCTCAGCAAGGTAGCAAGGTGCAAATGACGTCTGCATGTCTTGATGTCATCAAGAGCTACGGAAATTATTTTTATTTTATTTGATCATATCACTAACCCTGACCCAAACCTTGACCTCTGCAGGGTAGTAAAGGTGCCAATGACGTCTGCATGTCTTGATGTCATCAAGGGCTACCAAAAGGGATTTTTATTTGTATTTGTTTTTTCGTTTCCTTTTTTTTTTTTTTTTACAGCTTAGAGTATTAAGAGAATGCCCTGCTGCTCAGCCCAGCCCGGTACAGTACATTGCATTCTGAAAGTTACTGGTGTAGTCGTGAAGAACACAGTATATTCTGGAGCCCGTCCCAGACAAAAGGCTCCGACTGGAAATGTATATCAAAGCCTACAAATATCACAAAAATCCAACATAACATTTTATATAGGGCCTATGTATAAAAGCATAAAAACATAGGCTACAAATATATCAAAGCATATAAAGCATGGATATGTTAAAGCACTTTGAGCTGCAACGTTTGCAGGATAAGGTTATTATTATTATTATTCTTATCAAAGCCTATGCTATTGAATGACCTTCCATCATCTCCCCGGCTCCTTTGGGGTAGGTGTACAGGACCTTCCTAGGGGGGATGAGCTCTGAGGCGCTGAACCCGGACCCCCCGGTCACGCTGCTGCCGCTGACCCCCCCGGCGGAGGAGGAGGAGGAGGAGGACGCTGCCATCAGCCTGGTCATGGAGATGAAGAAACAAACACGTGTTCATTTAATAATAAACAAGTCGTAGGCCTACACACAGTACAAAACCCAACAGAAAACATCATGTTTAGTGACAACAATAGAACACTGCACACTGGCTACTACGAATGTGTTGAATTGGCTTTGTTATATGACAATACTCTGATGGCTGCTCATCCCTGGTTAATGTGATCACTCTATAACCTTTACACTACTGATGTTAATGTGATCACTCTATAACCTTTACACTATTGATGTTAATGTGATCACTCTATAACCTTTACACTACTGATGTTTACATTACTAGCTGTGTAACATACTGTATATTGCACATTGCACATGTCTCCTGACATATTCTATCATCCCAGTCCCAAAGAAAAGCACGATGAGCTGCCTAAACGACTACCGCCCGGTGGCACTCCAATCATCATGAAGTGCTTCGAGAAACTAGTCCGGGCCCACATAGTCACACGCCTCCCGCCCAACCTGGATCCATACCAGTTCGCCTACAGAGCCCACAGGTCCACAGAGGACGCCATCGCGACTACTCTCCACTCCACTCTATCCCACCTGGAGAGGGGAAACAGCTACGCGAGACTGCTCTTTGTGGACTTCAGCTCTGCCTTCAACACCATCCTTCCAGACAGGCTAGTGACCAAACTACTAGACCTGGGACTATCACACTCTATATGTGCATGGATCAAGGACTTCCTGTCCGACCGCCCCCAGAGGGTGCGGGTGGGCTCCCACACCTCCACAGCCCTCAGACTCAGCACTGGGTCCCTCCAGGGCTGCGTGCTAAGCCCCATCCTCTACAACCTCTACACCTACGACTTCACCCCCGTCCACCCCAGCAACTAGATCGTAAAGTTTGCAGACGACACCACCGTGGTGGGCTGCATCTCGAGGGGGGGACGAGGCGGCGTACAGGGATGAGGTAGAGCAGCTGAGCAAGCTGTGCAAGGTTAACAACCTGCTGCTGAACCAGTCAAAGACCCAGGAAATCATCGTGGACTTCAGGAGGAAAAAATCTGAGGTCCAGCCCCTGCTCATCGACGGAGAGAGCGTGGAGAGAGTCTCAACCCTCCGATTCCTGGGGGTGCACATACAGGATGACCTGTCCTGGAAGAACAACACAGCAGCCATCATCAAGAAGGCACAACAGCGGAGTCCTCAGGAAGGACCACAACAAGCAGGAGATACTGGTGGCCTTCTACCGCTGCACAGTGGAGAGCATCCTCACCTACTGCATCTGCAACTGGTTCTCCAGCTGCACAGCCGCAGAGAGAAATACGCTACAGAGAGTCGTGAGAACAGCCCAGAAGATCACCGGCGCCCCCCTCCCCTCTCTGGAAGAGCTGTACAACACACGCTGCCTCAGGAAGGCCTCCAAGATCTCCAGAGACCCATCCCACCCTGGGTACGAACACTTTGCCCGGCTGCCCTCGAACAGGCGGTACAGGACCATGGCCGCAAGGACAAACAGACTGAAGCTCAGCTTCTACCCCAGGGCCATCCAGGCCCTGAACACAGCAAAGACCTAGGTTCTGGGCCCTGGACAGTCTGGACGGATTGATGGCAGCTGCTGGATTGAAAAAATCAGGTGTAGTGCTGAGGCACAAATGTGTACATTTCAAGCCTGCAAACTGCGACACTTTAAATGAATGTGCAATAACACTATGTGCAATATGACAACCCTATGGTACATAAGGTTGCAGAGAAATAGGAAATGTTAGAATAGGTATAGCATAGCATAGAGTACAGCACAGTGTTTTATCTGTACAGTATAGTATAGTGGATAGTGTACATAGCCTTTATTTATGTAAACCAGCTCCTTTCCCTTCTTGTTTTTTAGTTTTTTTTCTTTCCTAGCACCAGGGGAGCCCTTCCTCCCAAATGTCGTTGTTTGGTACCTGTACTATATCAATGACAATAAAGACCATTCATTCATTCATTCATTCATTATACTTCTGCACATTAGATTCTGTACATAACCTACATAGCTCATAACTGTATAACTATATACCTCTAAACTGAACTGATGTTTACTATAATACCTCTGCACACTTATGGCTGAATGCTAAACTGCATGTCGTTGTATTGTACATGTACTCTGCGATGACAATCAAGTGTAATCTGATCTAATCTATACAACAGTGTAATGGACTATCGTTAAGTGAATGTAACGCACTGCGACACAAGTCAACCTCGCCTACGTGTACATTCATAAGTGAAACAGCGATCGCGACGGATGAAACATGACCGTTTTCGCCATCGTGTTGGTTAACTTACTTTGTTTATGTTGGCTCTCGACGGCGATAACGCTTTACGTTCAAGAAAGAAAGTGCTGAAAGTATATGAAACGATCGCGTTGAAATGTGGTTAAACATAGATCTGTAACTAATCAAAATCCCATCGATGCGATAATGAACATTGGATGACCTATCTACATGCGGTATATATCTGCGATTACGTCATCAGTTGCTTTCTGGTTTTCACTTTACGTCCAACTGCCGCATGTCGCAAATCCAGTATGACGTGTCGTACATCTCCGTTTATGCTACAGCTTTATCTATTCAGAATTACAATGGACATTTTACGCCCAAGTCTGATAAACATAAACGGGAGAATTTACAGGAGAAACACCACCAAAGAAGATCAGTTTGAAGAGGAGGAAGAGGAGGACTTTTCCTACATGGGAACACCTGGTAAAAGCACCAGAAACAACAGCTGTGTGTGTGTGTGTGTGTGTGTGTGTGTGTGTGTGTGTGTGTGTGTGTGTGTGTGTGTGTCTATGTGGCATAGAAGAAAGTTGTTGAGTAGATGTATTGTGTTGTTTAATATTATAGGCTACAGTTGAACTAAACTAGTAGGACAAGTTGCAAATCTCTAGCTATATAACACCTGTTTCAGATACACACACACACACACACACACACACACACACACACACACACACACACACACACGTAACCCTGCACCTATGATGAGCTGTTTGTTGCAAGTCTCACACATCTTTCTCTTGTTGATGTTTAGAAAGTGAACAGTTTACAGATGAGCCCTGTGATGAGCCCTGCTACTACACCATTGAACAAACTGAAAAAGGTTTCATCTGTGCCATTGACGTCCCAAGCGTTCTTTACAAGTGAGTGACACTATGTTGAACGCATGTGATGTATGCTTGCAGTACTGCTCAGTAGGTCATATTTAAGAGGGGTCATTTTCTGCACACCTTCAACAAGAGTAGATGGCCCTTACTGACCAGACTCAACTCTGTGTTACTTATCCCCTCTACCCCCCCTGTACAGTTTCTCTACTGTAGATAATAATACATAAATAAAACTTCTAGCATTATGACTGCCAATGGCCCCTCGCCCTAGCATAGATTACTTTTTCTTGCGATGGCTGATGGATAGATGATTCACTTACTCGTCTTAGACAAATGTATTTCCTGTTAGTCGCTTTGGATCAAGGCGTCCGCTAAATACCAGGAAAAACAGAAGTATTGTTTCTAATAGATACATCATTGGTAAGAAAGGAGAAACTCGCAAACGTCTTGAATCAGACACGAAGACATCAATCAACATTCCAAAACAAGGAGTGGAAGGACTGATTGGTGAGTAGAACAGGACTTTATTTGTCCATCTTGTTTTTTTGTTGTTGCTGGTAAATATGTTTTTAGGGGATTTCTGCTTTATTGGAATAGAGACGGTAGAGATTGACAGGAAGGATGGGTGGGAGAGAGGGGGGGGTGACATGCAGGATATGTCGATGGCTGGAACTGAACCATCTTACGCTCCACCGAATGAAAATATGTTGATGCAAAATCTCATCTTTCCTTTTTCTCTGCAGTAAGCATCTGCATTCACTCATATGTGACTTCATCTTGACCCCACAGTGATCACTGGCTCCCAGAGGTCTGCGGTCTCCTCCGCCGTCACCCGCGTCGAGGTCCTGATAGAGAGTTTCCGCAAGAAGCAGCCTTTCACTCACTTCCTGTCGTTCGCCTTGAACCACCCTCAGATCCAAGAGGGGTTCCTGAGGTTTAAGGAAGAGGTGTTGGAGCAGTGTTCTCAGGTAAGATGGTTTGACTATGGTAGATAAGAGGAGGGGTTGGTGATTTCTACTGTGATGCATAACATGTAGCCTTTATTTATGTAAACCAGCTCCTTCCCTTCTTGTGATTTTTTTTCTAAAAGTTTTTTTTTTTTTCCTTTCCTAACACCAGGGGAGCCACCCCTCCTAAATTTCGTTGTTTGGTACCTGTACTGTAGCAATGACAATAAAGTCCATTCATTCATTCATTCATTCATTCTTAGACTCCTTAAGTCTATATGACAGATGCTTCCACATCGCTTGAAGTAGGTCAGGGACTGGTCTGTGACTCTGTTGCACACTGCAGAGGGACAGGATGGAGGGAGGGAGAAAGACAGAAAGAAAAGACAGTATGAGGTTATTAGGAGGCGGTTTCCTGAAGGGATTAAGCCTAGACCTGGACTTAATCACACATCTAATGGAGAATCGCTATTGAAGATGCTTTTTAGTCTAGGATTATAATCTGGGAAACTGTCTCGTAAATTGGGTATTGTTCAGTATGTGTATGTTTGTATTGTTTTTTGGGGAGAATGGGATTGGGTGTTAGTTCCTCTGTGCAGTCACCTCATCTGAGGCCTCTCCCCTCTTCTGAAGGACCATGGAGTAGACGCGAGCATCTTCCAGAACCCAGCCAAGCTTCATCTGACGGTCGGCACCCTGGCTCTACTCAATGAGATGGAAGTGATCAGAGCTTGTGAACAGCTGCAGCAATGTCAGGACTTTATCAAGTGAGTGCCTGATGTAATGGCTAAAAATGCTCTGACGTATCTTCCTGACATTCCTGCGTATAATCAGTATATCCTAAGTTGATTTGTTCCTGTACTAACGTCATAGACTAAAAGGTTAACAGTATGTTATCTGTTCTTGCTCTGGAATTCTCTCTTGTATGCAAGTTGGACATTTGTGTCCAATGTGTGTGTGTGTATTTGTGTCGGGGGGGGTTCTTAAGGTTGGAGGAGTATACATTAACTGTCTATTCGATGTGCTTTCAGGGACATCACAGAAGGCAGGCCTCTCTCGTTGGAGGTGACAGGGATCGAGTACATGAACGATGACCCTGCCATGGTGGACGTCCTGTATGCCAAGGTCCTAGTGAAGGATGGCTCTGACAAGTAAGGTTATAGCATAGCTTGGTCATTTCCCTTATTGTTAAAATGGGGAAACGCCGATTGGTTTCGATACCCAATGTGTTGCTGTATTTTACCCTAGTTTGACAGTGCTCATACGTTATATAATATAGGCCATTAGGCTGACGCTTTTACCCAAAGTGACTTACATTGCAGCGAGTGCATATGTTTTTCAGTATACAGTACATGGTCCCAGTGGCAATCAAACCCACTACCTAAGCGTACCTGAACATAACCTTTTAGTGCCGTGTTCGCCATGTTCTACCAACTGAGCCACAGAGGACCACAGCGAGGACCCTCTCACTGTGCCTACTGTACTGTGGTCTAAAGACTGGCAGAATAGGGATCATAACAAACCAATCCGACGATTATCTTATTAAGCAATGATGTAGTGTAGACATAAAAAGGCTTACGATAATTAATTAATTAACGACAAGGTTATACACATTGTGAATTGTGCTCCTTGTCGCTCAACAATTAGGCTCAAAAGTCATGACTTTTCTGGATGGTTTTGTGCGTCAGGCTGCAGGTCATCGCTAACCGACTGGTGGATCACTTTGTCACGGCAGGGCTGATGGTCAGGGAGTGGGACCGCGTGAAACTACACGGCACCGTCATGAACACACTCTACCGGAAGGATCCTTCAGGTACGGGAAACTGGCATCCATTTGGTCTCACAGACGTCCGTATTTATACCAGATAATTTGATTGCGCTGTCTGGTGCACTGAGAGGGTAGCATATAGTCCTGTTCCCAAAATCGGAAAACACAGTCAATAGATTATGTCATCCCCCCCCCACCCCTCTATTTGGTAATTATCCCCATAATCTAATAGCTGGGATGCCAACCCGGCCAGCAGCAGCAGAAAGAATGCATTCTGAGAAAATGACAACAACAACGTCGATCAGAACAGCATCTGCGAGGGCAGCCAGCGCTCCTCTTGGCCACTGCTCTTGTTTGTGTGCGCTGAGCAGAGTGTTTTTCCGACCGCAGTGACAAAAGGTTCATTCATTTGGCCGTGGATCAAGTCCAGCCCCTGTTCCCAAACATGAGTTTACGCAGGGCCAGGCCAGCAACAGAGCACAAAGGAGGCAGGTTCAACACCAACCATGTTGACGTGCTTCACAAACAGCCAGGGGACTGTTGAAATCCAGTAGTTGTTTTTTTGTTATATGTGTTGACACCAGGAGAGTGTATTCTGGTTTCAGTTATCCAGACTCTGACATATCCCTGTGTGTCATTAGTGAGTGGTAAACATGTTCATATTGTTTGGTGATTAATAGTATACATTCTGGAATGTGCCAGTTGGTTAAAGGCTGCTCTGTGGAAATGTGGACACTTCACCTCCTATCCTTTCCATGAGTTTCTGCATGTCTTGCGCTCTGCTATGGTGATTTTTGGTTTGTTTTCCAGCTGAAGAAAAGGGTGGATCAGGAAGACCGAACTTGAAGGAGAGAGAAGCCTTTGATGCCAGGAACGTGTTGAAGGTCAGAGGCAATCCAATCACATCCCTCCTACCTCAGTTATTCATAACTTGTATGTTTTATTAGATCTATAAAGAAGGCTGTCTGGGAAAATATAGCTGACCTTATCTTACTTATTACATAAGTGTAGGTAGTTGCTCAACTCTGTCAGTACAAACATCTCTCATAACCTCACCTCACCCTGGTTTATTTTTCTCCTTGCTATTTGAGTACATTAGATTGTGTGGAATGGCATGGGGGGATACGTCGCATATGTAAATATATCAGGATTTGGCACATTTAAGCAAGATGGAAGCCAGCCAAGTAGTGTGTAGCAATAGAGACGCATTCCCTCTGTTACACAGGGATCCGCTGCCCTCTGGTGGCCATAGTCAATAACTACAATGGTATTTTTCCTGGAGTTCAATCGGTTTAATAGAGGTTTGATTGAGCTTGACATGTATGCCTGCGGAGACAGCCCTCAAGCTCAATCTTGCTGACATGCTGGCTGCCAAGTGAGATGATATTCTGGTTGGCTAGAGTTATTTTAGAATTCATCCCACTTGGCCCAGCTGCCAGTAGGTGTGTCTGTGTGCGTATCATCACCCAGAGCCCTTAAAGCTGTCAAGACACTTAGTGTTTAAATAGCTTAAGCTCCACCACAGTCATATATTATGAACCTGATTCACATTTATTGTGCGTGTGCTGCTCAGAATGTTGTGTCCGCAGTCACACAAGCGTTTATTATCTGTCATTATCGGAACTGAGAATGACACTTGAGTCCCTGCCATGCGTTCATTTGGCAGTTACCATAGAAACGGCATGTTTGCGAGAAATGACTCATCTAGCTGGAACTATTGATGCGCTTCTCCTATTTCCAGCATAATTGCAAAACAACGTTTAAAAAATACACACATTTGACACGTAGCCTACTTCAAGTGAATCGAGGGGATTTCATGTCACTCTGGCCCTTCAAAAATGACACCATTAGAGTGACACTCACATTAGAGTGTGAGTTTGAAATGCTGTGAGGACATCCTGCTGTACGAACTTGTCATTGCTCCGTCTCATGTCACAGGATTGATACAGTGAATACATCAACGTTTACTGATCATTTTAAAGGCCCTCTCTTGCTGTTGTCATTGCAGAACTTTGGGTCGTACCGTTTCGGGGACTTTGATCTGAACGTGGTCCAGTTGTCCCAGCGCTACTCCGCTGACTGCACTGGGTTCTACACCTCAGCTGGTCACCTCAACTTCTGCTGAAGATCGACCGCCCTGAAGGGTCACGAAGGTAGGAAAACAAAAAGAATACATACTAGTAGTCAGTCAGATATTAGAACAGTACTCAGATATTAGAACAGTACTCAGATATTAGAACAGTACTCAGTCAGATATTAGAACAGTACTTAGTCAGATATTAGGACAGTACTTAGTCAGATATTAGAATAATAATAATAATAATAATAATAATAATAATAATAATAATAATACATTTTATTTATAAAAGCACTTTACATAGGAAATCTCAGAGTGCTACAATTAAACACAGGAAGGTAAAGCAATAAACATTTTCAATTAAAAGGCTAAAAAAAGGCTCTATTAAAAAGGTGGGTTTTAAGGCCTTGTTTAAAAGCATCCACAGACTGTGGTGCCCTTAGGTGGTCAGGGTCAGAAGGCCCGATCCCCCATGGTGCGGAGCTTGGTCCTGGGGGTCTTGAGGAGGTTGGTGGCAGTAGAACGGAGGGTGCGTGAGGAGGTCTGAGGGGTATGGAGGAGTTCCTTGAGGTAGGGGGGGGGCAGTTCCATGGATGCACTGGTGGGTGAGGAGGGAGACCTTGAATTCGATTCTGAGGGAGACGGGGAGTCAGTGAAGTGATTTGAGGATGGGGGTGATGTGATCATATTTGCGCACCCTCATCAGGATCCTAGCAGCGCTGTTCTGGATGTATTGAAGTTTCTGGAGGCAGCTGCTAGGAATCCCGATGAGGAGTGCGTTGCAGTAGTCCAGTCTAGAACAGTACTTAGTCAGATATTACAACAGTACTCAGATATTACAACAGTACTCAGTCAGATATTAGGACTGTACTCACTCAGATATTAGAACAATGTGGTAGATGATTCATGCGGAGTAAAGCCAATGCCTATGCGCCGTCCATTTTCGTCTTTAGCTTAACAAAGGTCAAGTTTGATGCATTGGTCCAATGGAAGTGACAGAGAACGAGACTAGATGCCTCTTGACAGTTGTATTCCACTCAGGGTTGCAGCATGGACATTATTGGCCACCAGGGGGCACCGATAGAGCAGCGTTTGGGAGTTGAATAGCAGGGCTTGATATTGGCTGGTATAACTCTAAAATTGTCAGATAGATTTTTTTTTTTTACATTTATTTCCAAATACCTATCTGCTATCGAATAAATGAGGTAGAAGGGTAGAAACATCTATATTGGGAGCAGAGATCATTGAGGTGTTCGATAAACGTAACGTTTTTATTTCACAACGTGATGCTGTGTCAACGCCCCCCTGTATCACATGGTCAGAGTCATACACCCGCCCTCTCATCCTACCCTCCCTTCAGCCTGTATCACATGGTCAGACATACACCTGCCCTCTCATCCTACCCTCCCTTCAGCCTGGATGGTCCGGAAGTGGACTCAGTCATCTGGAACGTGAACAGCAGGGTTGCCAAATCTCACACGTCTGGCGTGACTCTCACCTCCACCCCCCACCCCACCCCCCTACCGCTAGTGGTTCCGCTAGTGGCCTTAGCAACTACTATGGCTACCAAAAATCGCACTCCAGCCAGGTACCCAAAGTTGGAAAGCCTGGTGTACAGTACACGTGTCTGTTCATCTGCCCAGTCCAGCCCAGACCAGCCCAGTCCAGCCCAACTCAGCCCAGCCCAGCCCAACTCAGCCCAGTCCAGCCCAACTCAGCCCAGTCCAGCCCAACTTATCCCAGCCCAGCCCAACTCAGCCCAGCCCAGCCCAGCCCAGCCCAACTCAGCCCAGCCCAGCCCAGCCCAACTCAGCCCAGCCCAGCCCAGCCCAACTCAGCCCAGCCCAGTCCAGCCCAGTCCAGCCCAGCCCAGCCCAGCCCAGTCCAGCCCAGCCCAGCCCAGCCCAGCCTTCCTGTCCCCCGCCTGGTACATAGGGAGGTGCCGCCCACTGCTTTGCATGCAGGAGGGCGATCACTAGGTGGCCACAAGTCAAGCTGATTGGAGTCGAGGTTCACTGCTTTTTTTCTGTAAGCTCCGCCCCCTCTTCCCTACTCCGCCCCCTCTTCCCTACCCGTGGTTCACCCCATGTTCCTGGAGCCTAGTCAAGACAGAGATATGCAAATGACGTTCGTCAGGCAACGCATAGCCACCCCCAAGCATGAATTGTGGCATGGTTCTATGGTAGGATTTATGCCTCAGCCCTGGCATGGCATGGCTTGAAAGGGAGGGAGGGAGGGAGGGAGAGACAGAGAGACAGACAGAGACGGAGAGAGACCTAATCAGCCATTGTGATGTCTCCCGAGACATCTCTCTGCTTGTTAGTGTCAGGGCCAGATAAAAATCACACTCAGGTAACCGTCAAGAGCGTTCCTGGGAAAAACATCAATACCTCTCTGAGTAAACAGGGAGAGAAGGGGGCTCATTTGCAAGTTGATTAAATTCAATGAGAATGCACTTTTCCTTTTGGCAGTAGACATGATTCAGGAGGCATGGGTCGGGGGGGGGGGGTAAAGGTTTCCTAGGATGAATGTGTAGGTGTACAAAAAAACGTGTCAGGAAGCAACACCACACGTCATACAGATTATAGGGGTGAGACTGAGATCAGGTTTAGATCGGAATTCTAACGTACAGCCGGCCCTGTGTGTATGTACGCCATTTAGCTGACGCTTTTATCCAAAGCGAGTGAGTGCAGTGCATCTATTTTTCAGTATGGTCCCAGCCGGGGGAATCAAACCCACAATCTTAGCGTTGTTAACGCTAGCTGTACATAGCTCACAACTGTATATAGCCTACCTCTAACTACCATACTTGCCGTGCTGTACCTATCTCTATCATCTTTTTTTAATATCATGTTTTAGATCACTATTTACACTTTTGGTAAGATGCTTAACTGCATTTTGTTGTCTGGTTACTTGTACTCTGCAATGACCAATAACCTTGAATCTAATCTAATCTAACCATGCTCTACCAACTGAGCCACAGTAAAGTGCCAAATGTAGATGTAGCTACCTGAAAACTCTGAGCTCGGAGTTAGTCAGTAATTGCTCCCTTTTCTGTATGTATTTTGCCTCGTCTTTCGGGCTGTTCTCCAGCAGCTAATGATCTTTGTTATGTATTGGTTAGACCCACTCTGGACGAGCTGACGTCCTGTTTCCGCTTGTTTGTGTAGCCACAGCCTCACTCTGTGCGTCTTTGCGGGGCCCTGCGTACATCTCTGCCTAATTAGTGGACTCTGTGCTTCCTGCAGTGGAGAGCTCCAGCGATGACCCCCAGAGGTTTCAGAGCCTGCATGTGTCCCTTTCAATAAAGCCTGATTAATGAGATCCCAGTGCTGCCCCTCGTATGTAGCGAGCTAGCTACCATAGACGTTTTTCCTGTATGGATTTTTCTGCTGAGAAATCTCTTCAACTGTCTTTCTTTTTTTCTATTTTCTTCTTCTCGGGATACGATTTAGAAAGAGGTTGTTCATTATGAAGATGAAATTTTTGTTTTCTCACAGGCAATTGATTGGAAACTCATTCGACTTCTAAAAAAATGAACGGTTTTGTTTTAGTCTCAGTGACTTTATCGGACATGGATTGGACGGTGTTTTGGTTTGGTCTCAAAGCGACGACTTATCGGACATGAATTGAACGGTGTTTCGTTTGGTGAATTGTAGAGACACAGTAGGTCTTCTGGTTCCTCCGGGGTCAGGCGAGGGGTCAGGGCAGTTGTCAACAGATTTGCTGAGAGGGAGGAAAAAGCCTTTGCCCAAGAGATGAAGAATCCCCTCCGGTCCATTGAC